>NW_022589710.1:42274755-42643765 GCF_004348235.1 Phoca vitulina | reverse complement strand
GCTTTTTCTTTTTTCTTTCTTTCCCTTTCTTTTTCCCCTGGCTTCAGGTCTTTTCTGATTTGTTTAGAGTATATTTTCTGGGGACGTTGTTACCCTGTTAGCATTTTGTTCTCTCATTCATCTATTCTCCTCTGGACAAAATGACAAGACAGAAAAAAATCACCTCGACAAAAAGAACAAGAGGTAGTACTGACTGCCAGGGACCTACTCAATATGGACATTAGTACGATGTCGGATCTAGAGTTCAGAATCATCACTTTAAAGATACTAGCTGGGCTTGAAAAAAACATGGAAGTTATTAGAGAAACGCTTTCTGGAAAAATAAAAGAACTAAAATGAAACCAAGTCGAAATCAAAAAGGCTATTAATGAGGTGCAATAAAAAATGGGGGTGCTAACTGCTAGGATAAATGAGGCAGAAGAGAGAATCAGTGATATAGAAGACCAAATGATGGAAAATAAAGAAGCTGAGAAAAAGAGAGATAAGCAGCTACTGGATCACGAGGGCAGAATTCGAGAGCTAAGTGATACCATAAGATGAAACAACATTAGAATAATTGGGATCCCAGAAGAAGAAGAAAGAGAGAGAGGGGCAGAAGGTATATTGGAGCAAATTATAGCAGAGAACTTCCCTAATCTGGGGAAGGAAACAGGCATCAAAATCCAGGAGGCACAGAGAACCCCTCTCAAAATCAATAAAAATAGGTCAACACCCCGACATCTAATAGTAAAATTTACAAGTCTCAGAGACAAAAAGAAAATCCTGAAAGCAGCTCGGGAGAAGAGATATGTAACCTACAATGGTAGAAACATTAGATTGGCAACAGACCTATCCACAGAGACCTGGCAGGCCAGAAAGGACTGGCAGGATATATTCAGAGCACTAAACGAGAAAAAGTATGCAGCCAAGAATACTATATCCAGCTAGGCTGTCATTGAAAATAGAAGGAGAGATAAAAAGCTTCCAGGACAAACAAAAACTAAAGAAATTTGCAAACACGAAACCAGCCCTACAAGAAATATTGAAAGGGGTCCTCTAAGCAAACAGAGAGCCTAAAAGCAACATAGACCAGAAAGGAACACAGACAATACACAGTAACAGTCACCTTACAGGCAATACAATGGCACTAAATTCTTATCTTTCAATAGTTACCCTGAATGTAAATGGACTAAATGCCCCAATCAAAAGACACAGGCTATCAGATTGGATTAAAAAACAAGACCCATCGATATGCTGTCTGCAAGAGACTCATTTTAGAGTCAAAGACACCCCCAGATTGAAAGTGAGGGGGTGGAAAACCATTTACCATGCTAATGGACACCAGAAGAAAGCTGGGGTGGCAATCCTTATATCAGACAAATTAGATTTTAAACCAAAGACTGTAATAAGAGATGAGGAAGGACACTATATCATACTTAAAGGGTCTATCCAACAAGAAGATCTAACAATTGTAAATATCTATGCCCCTAACATGGGAGCAGCCAATTATATAAGGCAATTAATAACAAAAGCAAAGAAACACATTGACAACAATACAGTAATAGTGGGGGACTTTAACACCCCCCTCACTGAAATGGACAGATCATCTAAGCAAAAGATCAACAAGGAAATAAAGACTTTAAATGACACACTGGACCAAATGGACTTCACAGACATATTGAGAACATTCCATCCCAAAGCAACGGAGTACACATTCTTCTCTAGTGCCCATGGAACATTCTCCAGAATCGATCACATCCTAGGTCATAAATCAGGTCTCAACTAGTACCAAAAGATTGGGATCATTCCCTGCCTATTTTCAGACCACAATGCTTTGAAACTAGAACTCAATCACAAGAGGAAAGTCGGAAAGAACTCAAATACATGGAGGCTAAAGAGCATCCTACTACAGAATGAATGGGTCAACTAGGAAATTAAAGAATAATTTAAAAAATTCATGGAAACCAATGAAAATGAAAACACAACTGTTCAAAATCTTTGGGATGCAGGAAAGGCAGTCCTAAGAGGCAAGTATATAGCAATACAAGCCTTTCTCAAGAAACAAGAAAGGTCTCAAGTACACAACCTAACCCTACACCTAAAGGAGCTGGAGAAAGAACAGCAAATGAAGCCTAAACCCAGCAGGAGAAGAGAAATCATAAAGATCAGAGCAGAAATCAATGACATAGAAACCAAAAGAACAGTAGAACAGATCAACGAAACTAGGAGCTGGTTCTTTGAAAGAATTAACAAGATTGATAAACCCCTGGCCAGACTTATCAAAAAGAAAAGAGAAATGACCCAAATCAACAAAATCATGAATGAAAGAGGAGAGATCACAACCAACACCAAAGAAATACAAACAATTATAAGAATATATTATCAGCAACTCTATGCCAGCAAATTAGATAACCTGGAAGAAATGGATGCATTCCTAGAGATGTATCAACTACCAGAACTGACCAGGAAGAAATAGAAAACCTGAACAGACCTATAACCACTAAGGAAATTGAAGCAGTCATCAAAAATCTCCCAACAAACAAAAGCCCAGGCCAGATGGCTTCCCAGGGGAATTCTACCAAACATTTAAAGAAGAATTAATACCTATTCTTCTGAAACTGTTCCAAAAAATAGAAATGGAAGGAAAACTTCAAAACTCGTTTTATGAGGCCACCATTACCTTGGTCCCAAAACCAGACAAAGACCCCATCAAAAAGGCGAATTACAGACCAATATCCTTGATGAACATGGATGCAAAAATTCTCACCAAAATACTAGCCAATAGGATCCAACAGTACAGTAAAAGGATTATTCACCACGACCAAGTCGGATTTATCCCTGGGCTGCAAGGTTGGTTCAACATCTGCAAATCAATCAACGTGATATAATACATTAACAAAAGAAAGAACAAGAATCATATGATCCTCTCAATAGATGCAGAAAAAGCATTTGACAGAGTACAGCATCTTTTCTTGATCAAAATTCTTCAGAGTATAGGGATAAAGGGTACATACCTCAATATCATAAAAGCCATCTATGAAAAACCTACAGCGAATATCATTCTCAATGGGGAAAAACTGAGAGCTTTCCCCCTAAGGTCAGGAACGCGGCAGGGATGTCCGCTATCACCACTGCTATTCAACATAGTATTAGAAGTCCTAGCCACAGCAATCAGACAACAAAAAGAAATAAAAGGCATCCAAATCAGCAAAGAAGTCAAACTCTCACTCTTTGCAGATGATATGATACTTTATGTGGAAAACCCAAAAGACTCCACCCCAAAACTGCTAGAACTCATACAGCAATTCAGTCAAGTGGCAGGATATAAAATCAATGCACAGAAATCAGTGGCATTCCTATACACGAACAACAAGAGAGAAGAAAGAGAAATTAAGGAGTCAATCCCATTTACAATTGCACCCAAAACCATAAGATACCTAGGAATAAATCTAACCAAGGAGGCAAAGGATCTGTACTCAGAAAACTATAAAATACTCATGAAAGAAATTGAGGGACACAAAGAAATGGAAAAACGTTCCATGCTCATGGATTGGAAGAACAAATATTGTGAAGATGTCAATGCTACCTAGAGCAATCTACACATTCAATGCAATCCCCATCAAAATACCATTCACTTTTTTCAAAGAAATGGAACAAATAATCCTAAAATTTGTATGGAACCAGAAAAGACCCCGAATAGCCAGAGGAATGTTGAAAAAGAAAAGCAAAGCTGGCGGCATCACAATTCCAGACTTCCAGCTCTATTACAAAGCTGTCATCATTAAGACAGTATGGTACTGGCACAAAAACAGACACATAGATCAATGGAACAGAATACAGAACCCAGAAATGGACCCTCAACTATATGGTCAACTAATCTTTGACAAAGCAGGAAAGAATGTCCAATGGAAAAAAGACAGTCTCTTCAACAAATGGTGTTGGGAAAATTGGACAGCCACATGCAGAAGAATGAAACTGGACCATTTCCTTACACCACACACAAAAATAGACTCCAAATGGTTGAAAGACCTCAATGTGAGACAGGAGTCCATCAAAATCCTAAAGGAGAACACAGGCATCAACCTTCTCTACCTCAGCCGCAGCAACTTCTTCCTAGAAACATCGCCAAAGGCAAGGGAAGCAAGGGCAAAAATGAACTATTGGGACTTTATCAAGATAAAAAGCTTTTGCACAGCAAAAGAAACAGTCAACAAAACCAAAAGACAACTGACACAGTGGGAGAAGATATTTGCAAATGACATATCAGATAAAGGGCTAGTATCCAAAATCTATAAAGAACTTATCAAACTCAACACCCAAAGAACAAATGATCAATCAAGAAATGGGCAGAAGACATGAACAGACATTTTTCCAAAGAAGACATCCAAATGGCCAACAGACACATGAAAAAGTGCTCACCATCGCTTGGCATCAGGGAAATCCAAATCAAAACCTCAATGAGATACCACCTCACACCAGTCAGAATGGCTAAAATTAACAAGTCAGGAAACGACAGATGTTGGCAGGAATGCAGAGAAAGGGGAACCCTCCTACACTGTTGGTGGGAATGCAAGCTGGTGCAACCACTCTGGAAAACAGTATGGAGGTTCCTCAAAAAGTTGAAAATAGAGCTACCATACGATCCAGCAATTGCACTACTGGGTATTTACCCCAAAGATACAAATGTAGGGATCTGAAGGGGTACGTGCACCCCGATGTTTATAGCAGCAATGTCCACAATAGCCAAACTGTGGAAAGAGCCAAGATGTCCATCGACAGATGAATGGATAAAGAAGAGGTGGTATATATATACACTGGAATATTATGCAGCCATCAAAAGGAATGAGATCTTGCCATTTGCAATGACGTGGATAGAACTGGAGGGTGTTATGCTGAGCGAAATAAATCAATCAGAGAAAGACATGTATCATATGACCTCACTGATATGAGGAATTCTTAATCTCAGGAAACAAACTGAGGGTTGCTGGAGTGGGGGGTGGGGTGGGAAGGATGGGGTGACTGGGTGATAGACACTGGGGAGGGTATGTGCTCTGGTAAGCACTGTGAATTGTGCAAGACTGTTGAATCTCAGATCTGTAACTCTGAAACAAATAATGTAATATATGTTAAGGAGAAAAAAAAAAGAAGATAACAGGAGGGGAGGAATGAAGGGGGGGAAATCGGAGGGAGAAACGAACCATGAGAGACGATGGACTCTGAAAAACAAACTGAAGGTTCTAGAGGGGAGGGGGGTGGGAGGATGGGTTAGCCTGGTGATGGGTATTAAAGAGGGCACATTCTGCATGGAGCACTGGGTGTTATGCACAAACAATGAATCATGGAACACTACATCAAAAACTAATGATATAATGTATGATGATTAACATAACAATAAAAAAATTTCAAAAAAACTATAAAATATTGTTGGAAGAAATTCAAAGAAGACCTAAATAAATGGAACTACTTCCCATGTTCAAGGTTCAGAAGATTTAATATTGTTCAGATGACAATATTCCCCAAATTGATCCCCAAATTGATGTACAAATTCCCCAAATTGATCTACAAATCCCTATCAAAATCCCAGCTGGCTTCTTTGCATAAATTGGCAAGCTGATCCTAAAATTGGTGTGGAAATTTGAGAGACCCAGAATAGCCAAGACAATCTTGAAAAAGAAGAATAAAGATGGAAGTTTCCTGATTTGGAAAATTTACTATGAAGCTATAGTAAGCAAGGCAGTCAAGTACTGGCCTAAAATAGACATATAAGTCAACAGAACAGAATTGAAAAATAAACTATAACATTCACAGTCAATTGATTTAAACAAGGGTACCAAGACAATTCAGTGAGTAAAGAACAATGTTTTCAATAAATGGTACTGGGACAGCTGGATATCCACATAGAAAATAAATAATCTGAACCCCTACCTCACACCATTTACAAAAATTGACTCCAAATTCAACAAAGACCTCAATCAGACCGCTCTGGTAAGCACTGAGTAAGCTAAAACTGTAAAATTCTTAGAAGAAAACATGGGTATAAATCTTAATGTCCTTTTATTAGGCCATAACTTCTTAGCTACAACACCTAAGGCACAAGTAACAAAAGGAAAAATAAATATGCTGGACATCATCAAAATTCAAAACTTCTTTGCACCAAAGGACACTATGAAGAAGTGAAAAAACAATCCACAGAATGGTAGAATCTTTTTTGCAAATTATATACCCGATAAGGGACTTTATCCAGAATATAGAAAGAACACTTACAACATAATTGTAAATAAATAACTTAATATGGGCAAAGAATATGAATAGACATCTCTCTGCACAATGGAATATTATTTGGCAATAAGAAGGAATTAAGTACTGACTCATACTACAACATAGATGAACCTTAAAAACATTATGCTAATTATACACAGCCAATCACAAAAGACCCCACATTGCATGATTCCATTTATATGAAAAGTCCAGAATAGGCAAATCCATAGAGACAGAAGTAGATTCGTGCTGATCTAGAGCTAGGGGTGCTACTGGGAGGTATGGGGAGTGACTGTTAATGGGGATGGAATATCTTATGGGACTGATAAAAATGCCCTAAATTTGATTATGGTGATGGTTACACAACTCTATGAATACACTAAAAATTAATGAATTGTGTACTTCAAATGGGTGAAGTATATTGTATGCAAATTAAATTTCAATAATGCTGTTATTAAAAAAAAAAGTTTTGCAAAAGTTGACAACAGTCTTCCAGTCTAAGAATTTGTAGAGGTAGAAACAGTTGTTGGAGACTGAAGAGAGGGTCAGAAGAATTTTCCCCATGGGGGTAAAGTAGGGCTACCTTTCCTTCACTTCAAGATTAGTGAGAGGGACATCAAGGTGACCACTTTAGAAACTTGATATGACTCCTTGGGGCGTGTGGTGACATATACCTGAAAAATCTAAAAGGCAGGAGGCGGTGGCAGCCAGAGAGAGCTATAGTTGGGGTCAACTGTACTCCACCAACAGTGGGTGCACCTGCAGCAAGACAAACACAGCGTCAGCCAGGGCTGGGATGAGAGTAAGGGGAGTGAGGAACTTCAGGTGGGCTCAAAATTTCAGGGAACACCAAGAAGTCAGTAATCAAGATGAATAATATTTTGATACATTTCTATAAATTAAAATTAAGGTTAAAACACCCATGATGAACAAAGAAATAAAATTTTAAATAAAGGAGGGATTCATAACAGTGCTACACCAAGCCATATCAGAGCCTGAGGTGAAAGGAAAGATGTATGTCCTCTATATACATCTTTAATGTATCTTTTTCATGGTAATTTTTTTCCAGACCATTAACATAGTTGAAAAAAATATTGAAAAATTGAAGTGTATTGAAACCACATTACTTTACATTTAAATATTTTATTTATATCCCAAACAGATTTACTACCATTTTAATTTCCTGGCGTTTATGGACATAAACTTATCAATATTTTCAAAATCAATCTATTTGCTTATGACATTTTCAATTGAGAGAATTGCTGTGTTTGGCAATTTCTCTTGTCTAAGTGACTATTTGAAATAATTTTTTAATTAATTTCAACTTATCCTGTCTTGATTTAAAATTTTGACATATTATTCACTGGATTTTTGCATTAGTTAGTTCTTTAGAATTATACATTAAAATATTATTTATATTGATTACTAATTTGGGGGGCCCTTAAATTTTATGTCTTAATCCCAGCCCCAATGCCAGTCATGTCTGTCCCTGTCAGGTAAGACTATTCCTGACATCTTACCTCTCTTTCCTCTTCCTCCTTTGCTCTAGAGTGATCAGAAATGGTGGTTAGCAAACTGAGGAAGGTGGGTGGGGAGAGTTGGTTTAAGTGCTAGATTGGGAAATCTTGAAGAATTCAATCAGGCCCCCTTTTCCTGGGGCAAAGCTGAGTTAAAAGAGGAAAGACCTGTAACTCTAAATGTAGTTGGAGTTGAGATGATTTCATGGAACCAAATATCCTAATTACTGAGATGAGACTTATTCTGTGACTTGAGGTGATCAGAAGATTTTTTTTCTTATCTGTAAGTGACCAAGACAATCTGGAACCTACCTTAGATCTCAGGAAAAGGAGCTCTACAGAGCAGATCTGAGCCAGGATCTGGGGGTAGGAGCACCAGTAAGGTTGTTTGGCCCAGTACCTTAGCACTCAATCCTTTCTGTTCATTGCACTGGTTGTGGTTTTCCATAAAAGTCTCATATATGGAAGCGAGGACATGATCGTAGTGACTCCTTAGCACTTTGATATTTCCATGCTTCTCCAGACCCTGAATTTAAGTAGATCAGATTCATTGTCTGAAAAATATGCCTCTCCTTCAGCACTATTTCCATTACTGCAAGAAAACATTTTCTTTTCTTTCCCCTTTGACATGAGTGATCTACAACTCTATTTCTGCCCATATGGAAGTTTGAAATATTTATTTCTTCTTCCAACTTTTTAATCAAAGCTAAGAGTATGGCCTATCCTAAACCAACAATATCCTTTTAATAGAATGATTTTTTTTTTCTTTTAGAGAGAGAGAGAGATTAGGAGGAGGGGCAGAGGGAGAGAAACTCAAGCAGGCTTCATGCCCAGCCTGGAGCCTGCTTGGGGGCTTGATCTCACGACCCTGAGATCAGAACATGAGTCATAATCAAGAGTCGGACGCTAAACCTACTGTGCCACCCAGGTGCCCCAATAGAATGAATTTTAAAATCAAGAAATCCCTCCAATGACTTTATTTTCCTTCTCTCAATTTCTGTGTTTCCTTTTCAATTTCATTCAACATTGTCTTGGTTTTAATACCTTCCCTTTTCAACTCTATTCCACTATAATTTCCTAGGGGAGTGTTGAGTCTTCTGTGTTACATAGTTCTATTCGCTTCTATCAGCAGAAACCCTTCCAATGCAATAACCCAGTTATTTCAAGGGAGATTGGAAAAGCAAAGGTACCAGAGAAGGCAATTATGTTTGTATAAAGTGGAGTTAGTGCAACCGGCTTGAAAGTTTCATGAGAAAAAAGGGTTCACTCTAAGATTTTAGGGAACATAAGAAGTAGAAACTAAAGTTCGTGAGGTTCACCCCCCTTCCATGCCATGAGTGTTTCAGTAGGTTACAGCATGCTGACATTCATTATTATCAGGAAGCCGAATATAAGGACCTATTCCCAAGCACATCCTACCCAATGAGGTGCATATTCAGGTGCCAACAAGAAACCCCAGGTCAATGCATAACGCTGGGTCTAAGCAAACTTTGCGTGTTAAAAACAGGAGTAGTCTTGATTTCTGACAGAAATATACTCTTTTATGCCTTGAAACACACAACTCCCTTCATCTTATTTTTCCATTTTGATAGAATTATGCTGCTGATTCTTAATGCTACTGTTAAGAAAAGAACAGGGTGAGAGTGATGATAAACAGCAATTGGCACGCGACGTCAGGTAGAAATGGGGACTGATGGGGACTGATGGGGACTGGAGAGTACAAGCCCCATCTAGTGGGGACAGCATCGTCACCCTGGGGGAACACTGGGTGTAGAGAATAGTTTGCTACTTTCCTACTCTTAAATGTTGGTTCATTTTTTTTTTTAACACCATTAAGACCCAGTTCTGATGGGCTAAACTACTCCATCTACAGGCTGGGTTTTACCAAAGGAGCACAGATTTACGACGTCTGCGGCACACACTCGGAAATTGTGTCAAGCTCAGCTAAATATTTTTGTAAATAAACAAAGCAGCTAAAGGAACTTCTGTTTCCTTTTTTAATTTGAAAGAGTACACATATATAGGAACACACAATCACTGAGCCTTGGTTAATCATTCATCCCCAGCTGCCCTGTACCCAGGAATATGCTCATGTGAGAAGCAGCCCAATTGTAAATGAACACCTGTAATTCAAGGTGAGTTTTGATTAGGAACTCATATCTGAAACCATTGCTTGTTTTCTCTGCTTACAGCATCTTTTTTTTTTTTTAAGATTTTTTTTTTTTTTTTTCGAGAGAGAGAACAAGCAGGGGGAGCAGCAGAGGCAGAGGGAGAAGCAGGCTCCACGCTGAGCAGGGAGCCTGATGTGGGGCTCGATCCCAGACCCTGGGATCATGACCTGAGCCGAAGGCAGACGCTTAACCGACTGAGCCACCCAGGCACCCTGCTTACAGCATCTTAATACATGGAACAGATTACTCCCGACCAAAAGCCATTTGGACCTCCTATTGTATCTGAGCTTCCATTTCTCTGAAGTGTAATTCCCAATCACTTTGGAGCTCCCAGGACTCTTCTAAGTACAGTTTGGGCACACAACATAACTATTTTATTTTATTTTATTTTATTTTATTTTATTTTATTACTACCCAAACATACTCTCCAAATTTTATATTCTTATGAAGTGTTAAGAGACACCAGAAATCTCATTATCTTAAAAAAGCTTTTTATTGAAATTTCTTCCATGTAAGAACACTGCTTTCATAAAAAAAAAAAAAAAAGAAAGAAAGAAGGAAAAAAAAAAAAGAACACTGCCGTAATAAAGCTATTGTATGCACCCAGGGAACTAGTTCCCTGGGGAGAATTGGGCCCTGGCTCAGAGGTCTATAAGGCAATCAGCATTGGGGGTATATTTTTTCTGGGAGAGAGGAAGGAGAGGACTGCAGTCACCAGACACTTCCCAAAGACTGACCATCATGTCAATAGAGAAGATGTGTGATAGAAAGACCTGTGGGGTGTCGTCGGATTCTGTGACCACAGAACTGGACAAAGCTCTGAGATACCCAAACAGAATCCAAACAGATGTCATTTAAATATTGTAAGAGTTGTAGTCTGGGCAACAGGAACAAGGGACAATCTTCAGAACACAACCTTGTTCAGAACAAGGGACAATCTTCAGAACACAATCCCAGTAAAGGGATTAGTAGAATCCAATCAAGTTGCAAAGCACACTTACTGGTGGGAAGGGAATGGAGATTAAGTCAAAAGAAAGAATGAATCAGGGTGCCTTGGTGGCTCCTTGGTTAAGCATCTGACTCTTGATGTCGGCTCAGGTCATGATCTCAGGGTCATGAGATTGAACCTCCCATCACCTCCCCCTTCAGCTAGTGCTAGGTGTGGAGGCTGCTTAAGATTCTCTCTCCCTCTCCCTCTGTCCCTCCCTGCCACCTGCAAGCAGGCACAGGCCCTGTCTCTCTCTCTCTCTCAAAAAAAAAAAAAAAAAAAAAATTATGTATCATTTCAAACCAGAGGAACTGGGCTGGGAGACTGTGTTACCGAAGAAACAATTTTAGGGGCGCCTGGGTGGCTCAGTTGGTTAAGTGACTGCCTTCAGCTCAGGTCATGATCCTGGAGTCCCTGGATCGAGTCCCACATCGGGCTCCCTGCTCGGCGGGGAGTCTGCTTCTCCCTCTGACCCTCCCCCCTCTCATGTGCTTTCTCTCTCTCATTCTCTCTCTCTCAAATAAATAAATAAAATCTTTAAAAAAAAAATTAAAAAAAGAAACAATTTTAAAAGGGTTCAAGATGTAGTGCACATCCTGGGAGGACTCCCCTATTTGCAAAGGCTCTTACTGCTTATCGCAGCCAAGTGCTGCATGGATCTCCTTCAGCAGCTTCAGTTCTTGAGATGACAGCCTCAACCCAGGGATGGAGTAATGGCTGTTTTTTCCTCAGGGGAAGATTTAGACTCAAAGAGATGATGAAGTACACTAACTCTGGAGAATTGATACTTTCTTATTAATTTTAAGAACAGAGTTTATGAACATTGGGACAGTCTGTATATTTTTGATGCTTAAGCTGTCTAAAATGTTTAAGGGAATTTGGTATATTAGAGAATAAAACATTGCCTTGTGATTCCAATTTAAAAAGTAAGATTGAGTAGTTGACTTTAGATTATGATTTTTAGTTCGTAGATGTTAGGAGAGTTTTACAACTTTACTGAAACAGTTAAGATTGATGGTCACTAAAAATTCTACTAGATTTATTAGATTTGTTAGGGTTAAGTACTTGGGAAAGTTATTTATTAGTTCAGACATTTAAAACCTTTAAAAATGAAAATGGAATATATGACCTTTATAAATAATGTTTAATGGATTTTAAAAGAATTTTATTAACTGGGTTCAATAAAGCTGTTTGATAAATAAAAATATAAGATATAAGTTGAATGTAAAAGTTTAGGGAAAAACTATGTTTTTGAATTTATAACATTAATAAATCAACTATTTATTTTAAATCCCCCAAATAGCCCCAAGTAACCCTCAAGGACAGCAGAGACATGCTCTGGCCCAGTGTAAGAGCTTCAGGAAGGCTTCACCCTAATATTCCTTCATTATTGGCTGTGTGACCTTGGGTAAGTTGCTCTGTCTCTCTGGTCATTAAGTTTGTTCCTCATTTAAGAAATAAGGGAGATGGCCTAGCTGGTTTCCAAAGTCCCTTTCAGATCTAATATTCTAGAATTCTAAGACTATTTATTCCATTGGCAAGCCATTTTGACATGCTGTGGAGTTGTCCTATTGCTCAGGAAGGCTGCCACACCAACAAATCCTGTTTGGCTGTTCTCCAAGGACTCTCTTCATCTATGCCTTCTGATGGCTTTCCACCTGTTTATTTATTTATTTTTTTTTTAAAGATTTTATTTATTTGAGAGAGAGAGAATGAGTGAGAGAGAGAGCACATGAGAGAGGGGAGGGTCAGAGGGAGAAGCAGACTCCCCGCTGAGCAGGGAGCCCGATGCGGGACTCCATCCCGGGACTCCAGGATCATGACCTGAGCCGAAGGCAGTCGCTTAACCAACTGAGCCACCCAGGCGTCCCTCCACCTGTTTATTTTTAAACCTTAGAAAAATGTTTCCTTCCTCAAACCCAGTTAGCACAATAGGACAAACCATAAGTAGGGAAAGCCCCATGATCTACAAAACACTGTGACTCCTCTTAATCACATCTTGACCTAGAATTTTTGGATCTTAGAGTCAACTGTTTATGCCACCTTGTCCACACAACGTCAAAAGACCTGGCCAAGAGAGTCAATTCTGTTCTCAGATCAGTCAGATCAAAGATGTTGAACAAATCCAACAGTTTAACAAGATTCTATCTTACAGGTGAAGCAACCCATTGCTTGTGTTTAGGGCCAGTTATTAGCTGAGCCAGCTCTTCCCGATGGATGGGATTGACCACAAGCAAAATTAGGATATTGGAGAGGTTGCTTCCATATGATGGCGGCATTTCTCACTTCCTTTGAGGGGTTTCTCTCAAATCCCTCCTTGGCATTCTCTTTCCTCCCCACCTTCACCTGTGTTCCAATCTCATTGCATCTGCTCTGGGTCATTTGTCAGCACTACCATGTGTTAACTCTGGGAACAACTGACTAGATTGTGTATCACCTAGCTCCATGGTCTGTAATGTCAGTGCCTCTTGAGATATACAGTGACCCCTGTGTGTAACCTTGGACAAACTATTGACTTCTCTGAGCTCCAGTTTCTTCTTTTGTCAAAACGGGCAATAATCCCTACTTCATATGATAGCTTTGGAGATATAATAGAATAATATTTATGAAGTACTTAGCATGGGCCCAGCACAATGTAAGCACTCAGTAAATGGCATCTCTTTTTAATAATTATTATTAACTTTTGGGGCCCCTGGGTGGCTCAGTCAGTTAAGCGTCTGGCTCTTGATTTCTGCTCAGGTCATGATCTCAGGGTTCTGGGATCAGGCCCTGCATCTGGCTTCCCACTCAGCAGGGAGTCTGCTTGTCTCTCTCTCCCTCTGCCCATCTCCCTGCTCGGGCTCACTCTCTCTCTGTCTCTCAAATAAATAAATAAATCTTTAAAAAATAATATTATTAATAACTCTTGAATTGGAAAGACCTTGAACACATATGTGGAATTTCCAAAAGAAAAAGAGCTGCTACCTTCCACCAAGTCCCCTTCTAAAAGAGTGTTGTGTGAGCTGGAGCCGAGTACTGAGAACCTAGTTAGACATGGAGGTTGATAGATGGGGACCCATAGTGCCTCTCTGGAGAGTGGAGTGGGGTCATTTTTGATGCAGCCTGGCTGGGTCCACAGGACAAGCCGAGAGGATCCTTGGCTTCACACAGGATAGAAATCAAATGTGAGTGGGCAGAAAGCAAGAGCAGAGTTTACTGAAGACATAGAGAGAGTGCAGATGCAGACAGAACGTCTGGGAGACTCAGAAAGGAAAGAAGAATAAGTCTCGCCTTTGCTTGGGGTCTGGAGTTTTTATTGAGGACGGTAGTCTGGCGTATAAGAGTCTTCTCTGGCATCCAGGAACTGGCCAAAACAAGGATGAGTGCTCAGATGTCCACCATAAGTCACTCATGCTGGAGCCAGGGGTCTTGGCTTCAGGAGTCAGTGGTGTCTGGAGTCTGTGATCTTGAAAAAATGAATATAACCACCCCATCCAGTCACTCCTTAGATGTTATCGATTGTACTGGGAGACTCCAAAGAGATCATTAATTCCTTGACCTTTACAAAGAGGACATACATTATTTGTACTATCAACCATGATGCAGGGTAGAGTGCAGGTCCTCATGAGAAGAGAAGCAGGAAAGGGAGCAAAAAAAAAGCAGTTTTTCATGGGATCCCTTTAGTTTCCTTGTCTCAATTGGATCTTGATTAGGTACAGTTTTCTTAACCATAAAATATAAATAATTATAATATTGGCTTTGTAGAGTTGGCCTGAAGATTAAATAAGGTAATTATATAAAATGTCTCCCACAGAGCCTAATCACATGGAAAGAGCTTGATAAATGTTGGTGGTGCTTAGAACGTAAGCTCCTTGAGTTCCCTCTTGTTTGCAAATGCATCCTTGATATCCAGCTCAGTGCTTCGTTCAATGTAGGAACTCAATAAACACTTGTTGAATTAGTGAATATTATTAGTATTGGCATGGTTTCCTTTGGAAAATTAAACAAGAAAAATCAATTCCAGGGCACCTGGGTGGCTCAGATGGTTAAGTGTCTGCCTTCAGCTCAGGTGACGATCTCTAGGTCCTGGGATTGAGCCCCACATCGGGCTCCCAGCTCAGCGGGGAGTCTGCTTCTCCCTCTCCCTCTGCTTCTCCCCCTGCTTGTGCTCTCTCTCTCTCTCTCTCAAATGAATAAATAAAATCTTAAAAAAGAAGAAGAAGAAAAATCAATTCCTAATGGATAAGCTTATGTATCCACATGGACAGAATGCTCCTGAATCCTTAGGTAAAAGCAGGAGATTGGTAAAACCCAGCTGGGGAACCAGAAGATGTATAGAAAGGTGGAGCCTTAATTGGCAAACACCGCAATGTAAATGAAGAGAGTTTTGCTAGCCTGGGGAAGCGGGGCGGGGGGGGGGGGGGGGGGGGTCTTACTGAGACCTGTAAAGTTGAGGCCAAGTGACCGTGTATCTGGACTAGAGGAGACTTCCACCCTTCCTGGCAGATGCGTGCCTGCAGGTTGGAAACAGACACATCAACTTGTACAGTTTGATGACCGTAACCATTGAGGTCAATCAACTAACTCCTTTATCCTAAAACTGGCTCTCAAAGCAGCATTCTGGTTATAATTTAATTAGTGGTTACAAATGAGAAGTGTGTGGGCATGTTTGGCTTGCACAGTGATTTTTAAAATTAGTTGCTAATATTTATACATCAGGAAATTTCTCATATAAATCTAGATCTTCAACTTCTGAAAAATCAGAAACTCTGGACACACCAAATTCTGAACAGCAACAATTGGGTAGAGATCACATTGGCTGCATATTTTATAAGGGGAACAGGGTTCCCTGTTGGGCACAATCTCCATGATTCCCCTTCACCTTACCTTTGGTCAGTTCATTTCTTTACCTGCTTGGCCTTATCAGCACTGGGGTTTGCCATCCCTCTGGGGAGCCAACATGCTGACGAGCTGACACAGTATGCCGCTGTGACGTTTGTGCTGTAAATTAATGAATTGTCTCTTGGGCTTTTGCTTCTGCCTCTTGTGGGTTTGGTTAGTGTGAGTCAGTTCCTTGGGCACTGACTCTCAACACATAAACCAAAATCAAATGTATAGACTTGCTCAGGGTGAGGCTCAGTTTCCCCCAAGAGGTTCTGCCTCAGCTGATATCAACTATGCTCTGAACATCACTCTTCAGCTTACCAATTATCTTGGTGAATTCCTCAAAGCCCAGAGAACAACCTGCCACATGACGTCTGAAAGGCAGGGGCATCCTTCACCAGCTGAGTTGCAAATGAGGCACTGACCCAGTTAATCTGTGAACCTACCGCAGATGCTGGAGAAAGCTTTGTTTATGACTGCCCTTGAAGGACTTGGCCTTGAATATCGCCTAATTGTCTTGTGCATAACAAAAGCCAATGGAAAATTGCTCTTGACAGACTCATTCCTTCTTGGTTTCCTTGTCATCTCTTTGTGGCTTCCTTCATTAGCTCCTCTCCTCTCAGAGAAAACCCGTGACCTTGGAGGCTTTTGTGCTTCCTTTCTGAATCTGCGTCGCCCCTGTAATGGAATGAAGGTGTCTTCCTGCTAGCCTGGGATCTATAGGCAAGCAGAGACCACAGATGCTCTCTCAGCTTGCAGGCTATCCTTCTCAGTTTCATCTCAGCAGGAAAGGGGTCTTTGCAATCCACACTCTTTTTTTCCTTTCTCACATCAGAGCAAAAGCAAATAATAATTTAAATAGCATCTTTTTATAATAATAAAAACCTTCAGCTTCCAACACAACCAGAAAGGAAGCCATTTGTCGCTTGGAATAAGCTGTCAGCATGCACTTCACGTTACTTCCCCCCAGGGGTGATGGATATGCACTGAGCCATCTGTACTTCTCAATCAGTTTTCATGACCAATGCTAGGCATTTGCAAGTCACATTAGGAAGGTGAGTTGTGGTCAGATATTGAGTATGGACTAAATCCCTGGCTTCATTACTCTTGCTCCAATTACCACGGTGATCAGCCTAGATATCCACATACTTTGACATGCAAAATACCTCAGTCACTTCTCTTGTTCTTTACAGTAAGGAAATATGTACTGAAAAATACATAGTCCCCTTTGCGAGTGTATAGAAAAAACTTTGTATTGAATTCTATACACAGGAGGCAGGATGTCTGCAGTGTCTACCGCTATGTTAATGGATTCTTCTGGAAATGTCAAGGTTGATGATCCACCTAATGTATAGTCCATAAATCCACTTACCACCCTTCTTTCCCCCAGAGAAACCTAAGAATAAAAGAAGCTTGAGGAAAGCCACTCGTGACAGCCTCCGGGAGCCATTACACTTTTGTTCCTAGATCACGTAAATCTCTATGGCTCACTTACTGAGGTTCCAATGTTTGTGGAGTCTATTCCTCAGAAATGCTTGGAACATAGCCACTGCCTTATTTGCTCAAAAAGAATAGGAGTAAGTCAAGGGGCCTGAAGTTAAAAGGAGGCTGGAACTTCTCTCTGAGCCCTCTGATCTTGAGATCCACAAAGAAGTTATATGTTCACCATCCTGAAGAGGGAGAGTTTAAATGTCTTTGACTTCTGAAAATTAGATGTTCTCTCACATCTTTTCATAAATGCAATAGTTGCTGGACTGCAGGAAGCTCACAGAGAGATAATATGTGTTTCCCCTCTCTGCAAAATAACCACGCAAATGTTTGATGGTTTAAAATTTCTAAAAACTTTACCTTTCCAGCTGAAAGTGAGTACGATCACAGAATCCAGAACAATGAAAAGTCTGGGCAGAGCACCTCCCATCTGATCACCACTTCCCAGGATGGAAGGAGGAGACATTCCTTAAAGCTGGAAAGAGCTGGTTTGGTAGCTCATTCAAGATTTAAACTCTAAAAATAGAGTAGGTGCTGAAAACAGTGGAAACAAATGAATGATCGAAATAATAGCCAAGCAAACTAACAATCAAACAGATAAACTTGCGGAATTCCTGATCCCAGGAGGGAGAGGTGGGTTGAAAGCTGTAAATCCCAATAGGGTTTTCATCTTTGTCCCACCCCACTCAGACTCCTGCGTAGACTAACAACCTTGGGCAACTTACCATCCACACTTCTGTTGCTAGCTGTGAGTCTAGTCCTCTCCCACACAAGACAACAACCCCCCTTGCCGCGAACACAGTCTGGCTGACGCTCGTGGAAGGGTAGGGCCTCAGGGGAGTTGTGGAAATGAAGAGCATCACCCCCCCGGACTGGCTTGTCCCAGGAGCTTCTGGAGATGCAGGAATATAACTACACTACCCATATAAAGGGCCTCTCGCCGCACTACTTCATTACAACCAGGATGTTTCTCCCTGCTGTCAGCATTCACTCTGTCTCGTTCTTGTACCCATCTGCAAGACCCCCAGTCGAGCGCACCTTCAGTGGGCTCCTGGGCTCTGGGCTGCTGCGTCCAAAGCTGGCCCCACACACGTGGTCTTTCCCGCCTCAGCTGCTGTTCCCAAGACACATGCTAGACCCCTCACGTGTCCTGCTTCCCCACCTCTGCACCTGAGCCACAGGCCTGCGGTTGTCCCCAGACAGATGACGGGTTGTTGGCACAGCCACCTTGCCTTCGTCTAGCCGGGCGAACGCCTTTGCTTTTCCCTCTTCCATCTTCCCTGCTCACCACAGAACCTCCTCCCCAGCAGCTCACTTTGGATGACTTTCACACTCCAACTTCCTTTTACCAGGAGCGTCTGACTTTCCTTTTTCTTCCCAGGATAAGGATAAGTCAGGAGATTTAGGACATGAACAGAAAGAAATTCAAAGGTGTTGCATTTGGCTACTATGTGGCCCCCAGTTTTCCCTGATGTAGACAGAGAGAGAGCTCAAGCCTTCAGCCAGGGTTGGTCCTTGTATCTCCAACATTTGTGTTTCAGACTTAGCTGAAAGAGGTGATCATGGAAAGGGAGAGATATAGTGTCTGTTGCTGGTTTGTAAAGAATCCTTTATGGCCTGATTACATTGTGATTATTTGGATTTACATTCTTTTTCCCTAAAATAAGATTAGAACACACAAGGTGAATGCAGATAAATGTTGGTAATGACATATCCAAATGTCCAACTTAGTAGGCTCAAGACATCACATAATATTACTTGTAATGAGAGCTATTATTTTCAGTGTCAAATAAATACATGAGTTGACGGAACTCCTTTTATTCCTGTATCTTTAATGTTATGACACTTTTTTCATCTGCATGAAATTTCAAGGATGCTGGCCTATTCAGACAGAAATTTTCCTACTCAGGGGGACACATAAAATAGGGGTTACTTAGCAAGATAATCACTGCCTCTCAAAATTTCCTTTAAGAGGTTTTAATTAGAGGGCACCTGGGTGGCTCAGTTGGTTAAGCGACTGCCTTCAGCTCAGGTCATGATCCTGGAGTCCCGGGATCGAGTCCCACATCGGGCTCCCTGCTCAGCGGGGGGTCTGCTTCTCCCTATGATCCTCTTCCCTCTCGTGCTCTCTGTCTCTCATTCTCTCTCTCTCAAATAAATAAATAAATAAATAATCTTAAAAAAAAAAAAAAAAAAAAAAGAGGTTTTAATTAGAGTTCTCCAGTGCCTCAGGTTATGAATTGTTGAGGTTTTGTTCAGTTTGGCTCTTGCATCTCAATGATTGACATTGAACTACTCCCTCCTGTCACCCAGAATCGTTCCTGATGGGCAAAAGTGAAGTCAATTCCAAGGGCAGGTCTGGGCTTTCCCAGATTCATTACTGCTGTGACGAATAACCCACTGGTTCTGGGGGGTATAATGCATGTATCTGTGTTTAGGTGCAGTTAAGAACAAACCCATATAAATGGTAAGGCTGTGTGCGTCTGTAAGCTGTGTGTGTGTGTGTGTCCAGCAAGTGCAAATTGGCAGCTTACTGGTGGCAACTAAACCGTGCAGGAAAGTTCGAGTGGTGTGGTCCTGGTGTGAGCAGAGCAGATGCGACCCAAGGCAGACATCTGGGGACAGGGTTGGGCCCAGTGCCAGATTCTTCCCTGTGACTGCCAGGGATAGCAACGGTTAATTATGAGGCAGAAGGCATTTGGAATTAAACCAAAGATGGATCTGGCCTCGGATTAGGAATGCAAGGGAATGACAATTTAAGAGTCCAGATTTGTAAAGAAGCAGCTGAGAGAGAAATCAGTTCCAGGTGTGAAGAGTTTAGGGCAGTTTCCAAACTGAATTCAAGGAGGAAGGAAAGTCAGAAAGAACTTTGTTTTTATCTAGAAGTGGGGTTATCAAGAAGAAAGTGAGGCTGGTGAAGCCTCAGAAGTGAAATGAAGGACCTCAGATGAGAAGTCAAACTTTTCTGTGAAGTTATCATTGCGTGCAAAACTGCATAGTGCCTGCCTGTGGGCGATGTTCAACCCTCATAGTGCAGAAGAAAGGATTTAGCCTCTGGTAGGAGGGGTTGGATGGGCTGGAATGTGTTCATATGGAGGACAGAGGGCATCATGGCATTGTGGCCTAGAAGACAGAGAGCAATAAACTGACACAGGGCCTCATTCCAGTTCTGCCAGACCTCAGTTTGCTCATCTGGAGGAGAATCAGGCAGGCAACATGTCTAATTGAGTGGATACGCCAGGAGATGCCCACATGCATTTTACCGTCTAGGGGGCAACTAGGTAATCTCTAAATTCCCTTCCAGCTCTAAAATTTAACATGCTGTGGAGAAAAAAAAGCTCAGGCTTGGGATTCATTGCTGCAAAAAAACAAACTCAGTTTGCTTCCCAGTGCTGACGATGACTAATTGTGAACTTGGGAGAGTTGTTAACCTCCCTAAAGCTGAGGGAGGTATCTAAAATAGGTATGATGATAAGCCTCCTGTCAGTCCTTGGAAGAAATACATAAGGCAATTGGTCCCCTTCCATAGCCACAGTGTGGCTACTGGGAGGCTGCCATGTTCCCAGCCCCACTCTCCCCAGCAGCCAGGTCTGGCCCCGTGACTCGGTCTTACCGATTGAATGAAGAATAGGCCAAGCTTCACCAGAACATTTCTCTTTGGTTTTTGGCTTTCTTCCATTTTCATTGGGGAACTGGGATGGAGATAGCCTGGCTCCATGACACATTTATTTCTCCATATGAACTTCATCATCCCGCTTGCCCAATTCTCAAAAATATCCAGTTAATATTCCTTTTTTAATCAGGATCATGGCATAAACTATCTTAGGTAAAATTGACATCCCCAATATTTGAATTTTCTTATCAGAAATATTTTAGCTTTCCATTTATTTCAAGTCTTATATACGTCCCTGCAAGGGAATTTTTAAGTTTCTTAAGTTTATTTGTATACATTTTGTCCTTGTCTGCTTGGACAGTTACAACAAAATCCCATCAACTGGGTGGCTTAAATGATAGACATTTAGAAATTTCTCACAATTGGAGAGGCTGGTAGTGGCTTAAACACTTAAGTGGTTTTTTGGGTTTTTTTGTTTTTTTCTCATACAAGAAGTCTGGATGCATGGTTGCCAATGTGAGTTGAGAGGCTTCAGGATATTAAAACTAAGGTCACCTCTATAGTTGGTCTTTGCCTTTAGGCTCAATGTGGTGCTTCAGCTCTAGCCATCACCTCCACAGTCTAGGCAGGAAGAAGGAGGGGAAATGGCAGAAAGCACCTCTCTCTAGGGAGCAAATGGTTTCCCAGATACTGATCAAGATGCTGGTTTATGCCTCGTAGACCCAAAGTGGGTCTCATGGCTTCACTTTATACAAGGGAAGTAAAGAAAACAGCTTTCTTTCAAAATTGCATTTCTCTCCCCCAAAAATGGGGATTCTGCTAGAAAGGGAGATAGAGGGAATGGGTATTGATTGAGTAAGCCACGAGAAGATTCTGCTACAATGTAAAATCAAATGGATCATCCATCTCCATGATTAATTTGAAATTCTGAAAACCTCCACATGGCTGGAGAAGTATGGCAAAGAATGGATCTCATCATCCTTTATCCCCTTCTCCTTGGAATCAGAACCTGGCTTCAGGACCACCATGTATTTCACAGTCTCCTTTGTGCCTGGAGTGGCCACGTGACTAAGTTCTGGCCTCTGAGATGCAAGCTGGAAAGTTGTGTTGGATTTCCCGAAGGGCTCCTTTAAACAGAGAGGGTACTTTTTGTCCTTCCCGCCATCCTCTGTCTTGCAGCCTGGGTATATATGGATGTATGGATATAATAAAGTCATACAATGTGTGAGTTGCTCCTCCAGCTGTATGAGCAATGACAATGACCAGCATTTGCTGAGAGCTTCCTCCATACCCAGCCCTGTGTCTAGAATTAACACGTTGTCTCATTTAATACTGATAACGTCCTATGAGGGAGGTGCTAACATAAGCACCCACTTTTTAAGGATGAGGATGCAGAGGCGTAGAGAGTCTAAGTAACTTGCCACGGACCAAGTGGTAGAACCAGGACTTGAACTCAGGTCATCGGACTCCATAGTTCACTTTCTTTAACACCATAGCACACCACTCACTGCTCCAGCGTTTCTGAGACCAGCAGAGGTGAGGTGGGAAAGCGGCACAGGTATGTAGTCCATGGTCTGAGAGGCAGTCTGTGTGTCCTTCCATGTCTGTGCATTCACATGACCAGCGGCTCCTCCTGAACACCAACATCCTTACTGGCTGCATCGCCCTGGACTAGGTACTTAACCTCTCTGTGCCTCTGTTTCCTCATCTGTAAAGCAGAGGTAATCTACCTGATGGAGTCCTCGTGAGGATTTATGAGTTAATACGCGCAAAGTCCTCACCTGGAGAGTGCTCAGCCTGGGCTGGCTATTACTGTGGCTGCCACTGTTGCCACTTCTCAGGGAAACAAAGCCCATCTGGCCATCACACTTTCCCCAGTGTGAACCAGGATGTGTCCATCATGAAGATCACTCTGGCTATGACTGGTGTCCTGGGAACAAGGAGGGAAAAAAAAGTAAGAATGAGATCAAAAAACCAGAAGCCCCTAGATGACCCCTAGACCCAAGATTGTATCCCCCAGAAACCCTGTCTGCAACATGTCCAGGCAGGATGTCTTACCAGCCACCTCCTCCACCCTCCACAACTGTTCCTATAGCCTCTGACTTCTCCGTCCCTCCAGGCAGCACCCAAGATTGGCCAGGAGAGGCCTCCAAGCCAGAAAGTCACTTGTTCAAGGGTCAGCACTGAGATTGATACAGCCCCTCAGGACCCTCCTAGGCCCCTGATCCAGGAAGGAAGGGGGATCCCAGAGCCCTCCGCAGCCCAGATTTCAGAAATCGGCCTTTTTTTTTTTTTTTCCACAGATTATGATTGGGTAGCCTGTCAGTCTGCTTCCTCAGTGACAGCCCTTTGGCCAACAGCCTGATTGTCTTACATGAGTCTGACCCTTAGGTCTTCTTTCTTTGCTCACCCCTACTTCCACCCCTTTCTTTCCATTGCAGCCAAACATGTGGGCCCCTATTGGTTGGTTAATCAAGCTAAAATTATCCTACATCTCATAATACTTCCCCACCCCACCCCCCTATTCACTCATGGAACAAGGTTGGCATGTCTTCTATTTGGAAGTCTCTGTGTTAAATCATCTGGCAGACTCTGAGTCAGGGGTTGGTTGAGAGCTCCTCATGATGCCCACAAACGATCTCAAATGGCCATGATGACATCAATAGAACTCCACATTATGTTCCAAGTCTCAGAGATGTGTCCTTTGTTCAGTTATGTGGACCCAAATCCCCTGGCGCCCAATTCTAGATTGGACAGGTTCTATATTACAAAGCAGTAGTAATTAAAACAGTATGGTACTGGCATAAAAATAGACACATAGATCAGTGCAACAGACTAGAAAACCCAGAAATAAACCTACAATTATATGGTCAATTAATCTCTGACAAAAGAAGAATGAATATCCAATGGGAAAAAGACAGTCTCTTCAACAAATGGTGCTGGGAAAACTAGACCACTACATGCAAAAGAATGAAATTGGACCACTTTCTTACACCATACACAAAAATAAACTCAAAGTGGATTAAAGACCTAAATGTGAGACCTGAAACCATAAAAATCCTTGAAGAGGGAACGAGCAATAATCTCTCTGACATTGGTCATAGCAACATTTTTCTAGATATGTTTCCTGAAGCAAGGGAAATAAAAGCAAAAATAAACTATTGGGACTTCATCAAAATAAAAAGCTTCTGCCCAGCAAAGGAAACAATCAACAAAACAAAAAGGCAACTGGCAGAAGATATCTGCAAATGATGTATCTGATAAAGTGTCAGTATCCAAAATGTATAAAGAATTGATGAAAGCAATACCCCAAAAACAAATAATCCAATTTAAAAATGGGCAGAAGAGGGCGCCTGGGTGGCTCAGTTGGTTAAGCGACTGCCTTCGGCTCAGGTCATGATCCTGGAGTCCCGGGATCGAGTCCCACATTGGGCTACCTGCTCAGCAGGGAGTCTGCTTCTCCCTCTGACCCTCCTCCCTCTCATGCTCTCTGTCTCTCATTCTCTCTCTCGCAAATAAATAAAATCTTAAAAAAAAATGGGCAGAAGACTTGAACAGACATTTCTCCCAAGAAGACATACAGATGACCAACAGACACATGAAAAGATGCTGAACATCACTCATCAAAACCACAATGAGATCTCACCTCACACCTGTCAGAATGGCTAAAATTAACACAGGAAATAACAGGTGTTGGTGAGGATGTGGAGAAAAAGGAAACTTCGTGCACTGTTGGTGGAAATGCAGATTGGTGCAGCCACTGTGGAAAAGAGTATGGAGCTTTCTCAAAAAATTAAAAATAGAACTACCCTATGATCCAGTAATTGCACTACTGGGTACTTACCAAAAAAATACAAAAACACTAATTGAAAGGGATACATGCACCCCTATGTTTATTGCAGCATTATTTACAATAGCCAAATAATGGAAGCAGCCCAAGTGTCTGTCAATAGATGAATGGAGAAAGAAGATGTGGTACATATAAACAATGGAATATTATTTGGCCATGAAAAATAATAAAATCTTGCCATTTGCAATGACATAGATGGATCTAGAGAGGATTATGCTAAAAGAAATAAGTATGTCAGAGAAAGACAAATACCACATGATCTCACACGTATGTGGAATTTAAGAAACCAAACAAACAAGCAAAGAAAAAAAAGAGAGAGATAAACCAAGAAATAGACTCTTAACTATAGAGAACAAACTGATGGTTACCTGAGGGGAGGTGGGTGGGGGGATGGGGGAAATAGGAGATGGGGATTAAAGAGCAAATTTATCATGGTGAAAAAATAAAATGATAAAAAAAAAAAGAATTCTACAGTTTCTAGACAATTCACTTAGCAGCAGGGGATCTTGATTAACCACCCACTCTATTTCCTGCCTCTTGGTTTCCCTTAACTTCTCTTATGTGGCCCATTCATGTCCTGTAAATGAACACACTTATCAGGACTCCCCTGGCCAGTGGTGGCAATGGTGGAGGGAGCCCAAGTCACAGTTCTGCTGTCGATTCTCCACAAAATGACCCTGGTTGCTGCATATTAATAGATTTCAGATTTAATTGGTTAGGATGACCCAGCCATTCTGTTGATGGCCTAGGAAAGGGCTCTTTTGTTTCTTTCTTCTTGTCCTTAAAGCTCAAAATATTTTACAGAAAAGTAAAGTAATAGAATCATGGGCAGGCTTGTCTTACATTATATACTTCTCTTTAAAGTCTGAACCACTACTCTATGGCTCCTGCAGTCCATGGGCATAAAACTCGGACCACATGGTCCCTGACAATCTCAGCTCAGCCAGTGGCCTGCCACTGCCCCCTGGAGCCATGTCTCCCACCCCAAGGATGATCTAACTGACCCCTTTAACTTTTTCAAAAGGGCAATAAGCAGAAAAAGCTGTATGTGCTCCATGTGCTTCTATTCCTCTGCATTTTCACAGGGCAACCAGAGAGCAGCCTCACAAGAGGAGAAAATAGTCTGAGCATAAACTCTAGCTGTCCAGGGGGATTGCAGACCAGTGCTGATAGCACCTGCAGGCTTTGTGGAAAGGCAAGACTGTGTGCAGTCCCTTCTACTGGAGGAGGGAAAGCCACTGATCCCAGAGAGCTTGTTGCCAGGCAACCTGCAGAGAGCAAGTGGGGTCATCCAGTGGGCAATCTTGTTTGCCCACCTGAGGAGATGCTGAGCACTAGCAACATTGTGTTTTGGGGCACACAGACCTGTGAGCATTGCCATACAGATTTTCCAAATTTCCCTCTTTAAATGGTAGTTGAATAAAGACGACTCAAATGCTTAGTTTGAATTTATTAATTAGAAATGTGTACAATTAATCTCAATGTGGAATTTCTTTCTGAATAGTCTTACCATTAAGTAGACTTTTCGGGTCATGTGGTTTTTGGTTACAAATTTTTCTTAGAACACTACTGGTTTATTTTTTAACTTTGTATCATGAACATTTTCAAATTTATACCAAAGTAGAAGGAATAGTATAATGGACCCTCGTTGCAAATCATGAAGCTTCAACAATTTTTGACATATTACCAATTTTTTTAAAATTTTTTTTATTTATTTATTTTATTTTGAGAGAGAGAGAACAGGGAAGGGGCAGAGGGGAAGGGAGAGAGAATTTCAAGCAGACTTGCACTGAGCACGAGGCCCACTTGGAACTTGATCCCACGACCCTGAGATCATGACCTGAGCCAAAATCAAGAGTCAGATGCTTAACCGACTGAGCCACCCAGGTGCCCAACATATTGCCAGTCTTGATTTATCCATACCACCATTCCTCCCACCTCTTACTGGTTATTTTTTTTAACAGTTTTACTGAAATATAATTTTCATACCATAAAATTCACCCATTGTATGCATGTAAGTCAATGCCATTAAGGAAATTTGTAGATCTGTATAACCCAAAAACCCAATTTTAAAATGTCTCCAATACCACAAAACTTCACTCATTCCACTTTGTAGCCAATACCTGCTCCCACCAGCAGACCCAGGCCAACACTGATGTTTCCTGTCTCTACACATTTGCCTTACAAATCCTTGTGTGGACATCAGGCTTTCATTTCTCTTGAGTAAATACCTAGGAATAGAATTGAAGGACCATATAGAAAGTTTATTTAGCTTTTTAAGAAATTGCCAAAATGTTTTTCAAAATGGCGGCACCATTTTATATTTTTGCTAGCAATGTATTAGGGTTCCAATTTCTCCACATTCCCAGCAGTTCTTGTTACTGACTGGCTATTTCATTGTGGTTTTGATTTGCACTGCTCTAATGGCCAATCATGTTAAGCATCTTTTCATGTGCTTATTGGCCATTTGTATGCTTTTTTTTGGAGAAATATTCAGATCCTTTGCCCATTTTTTAAATGCGTTATTATTGAATTTTAAGGATTCTTTCCATATCTATCTTTCCATATATTTATTCCATATCTTTCCATATATCCATATTCTGGATACTACTCCCTTATTAGACATACAATTTCGAAAAGTTATCTCTCATTCTGTGGGTTCTCTTTTGACTTCCTTAATGGTGTCCCTTGATGCACAGAAGTTTTTAATTTTGGTGATGTCCAATTATTTTTTTTCTCTTCTTACTTGTGCCTCTGGTGTCATATCTAAGAAGCCATTGCCTAATGGGAGGTAATGAAGGTTTATGCCCTTGTTTTTGTCTAAAAATATTATAGTTTCAATGCTTTTCCATTTAGGTCCTGTTCCATTTGGAGTTAATTTTTGTATATGGTGTAAAGAGTCCAAAATATGTATTTACATATGGATATTCAGTTGTCCCAGTACTATTTATTGAAAAGATTATTCTTACTCATTGAATTGTGTTGGCACCTTTGTCAAAAATCAGTTGATTCAAAACGTGACAGTTTATCTCGAATTTTCATTCTGTTGACGCCGAAGTCTATCTTTATCAGTACTTCACTGTCTTGATTAGTATAGTTTTGTAGTAAGTTTTGAAATCAGGAGCTGTCACACTTTGCTCTTTTTCAGGATTGTTTGATGATTCTGGGTCCCTTGAATTTCCATACAAATTTTAGAATCAGCTTTTCAATTTCTACAGAGAAGCCAGCTGTGATTTTGATAGGGATTGCATTGAATTTACAGATCAGTTTGGGGAGTATTGTCATCTAAATAGAAAAATCTCCTAATCCATGAACATGAAATGGATTTCCATTTATTAGGTATTCTCTTAATTTCTTTTAACAATGTTTTGTAGTTTTAAGAGTGGAGGTTTTGCACCCCTTTTTGAAATGTATTCCTAAGTTTCTTATTCTTTTTGATGCTGTTGTAAATGGAATCATATTATTAATTTTATTTTTTAATTGATCAGTACAAGTATATAGAAATATAATTGACTTTTGTGTATTGATTTTATATCCTACAACTTTGCTGAACTCATTTATTCTAATAATATTTTAAGTGGATTCTTTAGGGTTTTCTATAAACAAGATCATGTCATCTGCAAACAGAGATAGTTTTACTTCTTTCTTTACAATCTGGATGACTTTTACTTTTTTTTTCTTGCCTAACTCCTCTGGCTAGAACCTCTGGCAGAATGTTGACTAGAAGTGGCAAGATAGGACATAATTGTTTTGTTCCTCGTCTTAGGGGAAAAGCTTTCAGTCTTTTTTTTTTTTTTTTTTTAAAGATTTTATTTATTTATTCATGAGAGACAGAGAGAGAGAGAGAGAGAAGCAGAGGGAGAAGCAGGCTCCCAAGGAGCAGGGAGCCCGATGCGGGACTCGATCCCAGGACCCTGGGATCATGACCTGAGCTGAAGGCAGATGCTTAACCGTCTGAGCCACCCAGGCGCCCAAAGCTTTCAGTCTTTTACCATTGAGTAAGAATAGTTGGATTTGCCAAACTCCTCACTCCACCATGCCAAAAGTCCCATGAAGCTATTCTTTAAAAAAAAAAAAAAGATTGATTTATTTGAGAGAGAGAGAAAGAGGAGGGAGGGGCAGAGGAAAGAGAGAGAGAATCTCAAGCAGACTCCCTGCTGAGCACGGAGCCCAACACGGGACTGGATCCTACGACCCCAAGACCATGACCTCAGCAGAAGTCAGATGTTCAACCAACTGAGCTACCTAGGAACCCCCATGTAGCTATTCTATGTCCCTTGCATTATCACATGAATTTTAAGATCAGTTTGTCAATTTCCACAGAAAAAGTAGCTTGGATTTTAATAGGGGTTATGTTGAATCTGTACATCAGTTGGAGGAGTATTTTCATCTTAACAACATTAAGTTTTCTGATCCATTAACATGATGCATGTTCTAAGGTGGGCATCTGTCCACTCTCTCAAGAATTGACTTCCAGAGAACCTCCAACTCCTAGCACCATAAATAATGATCTAATAAACATCTTTATAAATAAACATGTCTTTTTATGAGCCTTTGTGAGAATTTTTTAGGAAAAATGTAACCAGGAGTAGAGTGCCGGTACAACTGGTATGAATATACTTAAATTTATCAAATAGTGCTAGACTGCTCAGAAAAATGGCTATGCCTGTCTACCCTCCCACCAGCAGTGCATGAGTATTTCCATATTCCCCAAATCCATACCAATAATTGACATTTTCAATCCTCCTAATTTTTGACACACTGATATATGTGAAATAATATCTTGCTATTGTTTTAACTTGCATTTATCTGATAATTAATGAGTTTGAGATTCATTAATTATCAAACCCATATGTTTGATCACCTTTTGGGTTTTCTATCTATAAATCATATGCTCATGACCTTTGTCCATTTTTCTATCGGCATTTCTCCTATTTGGGGAGTTTGTTGTATCTTCTAGATCCTTGCTTTTCAGAAGCATTGACATCAGCAGGAAGCTTGTTAGAAATGCAGAATTCAGAGCCCCACCCCAGACCTACTGAATCAGAATCTGAAGTTTAATAAGGTCCCCAAGGAATTAGTATGCCTATTAAAGTTTCAGAAGCAGCTTTCTAGATATTAATATAATTTTTAGTTTTAGACATTACAAACATCTTCTCTCATTCTATCAAAAGATATCCATGGTTTATTTTTTTGGAAAGTAATACTTAATTTTTATTTAAACAAATATAATTTTGTCAGGTTTTATACTGTTAATTCAGAACAATATTGTTGACATTTTTCCTATGAACCAGATAGTTTAACCTTCTATATTTGGTTCTTTTATCCATCTTGAGTCCCTCTTTTCACATGTGTTAGGTAAGCATGCATTGTGTCTTTCACCATATAGTGGCCACTTTCCCAGTACCATCTGTCAGACAAACCAACCGGTCCCCATTGATTTGTGGCATCATATTTATCTTAAGTTCTGATATACATTTGTACCTCTTTTAATGAGCTTTCTCCTCTGTTCCAACAGTCCATTTGATTGTTCTTGTGCTGGTATCATACTGTTTTGGGCTTGGTGTGGTTTTTATTATCACTCTCCAAAATGTTTAATATATGATAGGGCAAGCACCCTTCTTTCTTTTTTAAAGATTTTATTTATTTTTTGGGGAGAGAGAGTGTGAGAGAGAGCACTCGCATTGGGGAGAGGGACAGAGGGAGAGGGACGAGCAAACTCCCCACTGAGCAGGGAGCCCAACTCGGGAACCCAGGACCCTGAGATCATGACCTGAGCTGAAGTCAGACGATTAACTAACGAAGCCACCCAGGTGCCCCGCAAGTGCCCCATTTATGCTTCTTTGTTAAGTTAAAATTATCTTACCTATTTGTAGACTGCCATTTTTTTTTTTTTTTTTTTTTTTTTTTTTTTTTTTTTTTTTTTTTTTTAAAGGTTTTATTTATTTATTTGAGAAAGAGAGAATGAGAGACAGAGAGCACGAGAGGGAAGTGGGTCAGAGGGAGAAGCAGACTCCCTGCCGAGCAGGGAGCCCGATGCGGGACTCGATCCTGGGACTCCAGGATCATGACCTGAGCCGAAGGCAGTCGCTTAACCAACTGAGCCACCCAGGCGCCCTAGACTGCCATTTTTCCATATGGATTTTGGCATAAGTTATCAAAATCTCAAACAGTTAAAATTGACTCTTTCTTTTGATAATAGTAAATTTTTAGATAACTGGGGGAGGAGATTGACATGTTTATATTAGTATGTTGTCCCATGATAAAACATGGAATATCTTTCCATTTATCACATCTTCCTCTATATCCTTTATAGAGGACTCACTTTTCTTAGTTAATTCTTTTTTTTTATTTTATTGTATTATGTTATGTTAATCACCATACATTACGTCATTAGTTCTTAGTTAATTCTTAGGTGGTAAATAGTGTGTTTTGTTGTGGTTACATTTTCTAGTTAATTATTGCTGGTATAAAGAAATGGCATTGGTTTTTTAAAAATATTTCTTTATTTTATTTTTTTTACCTATGATTAGAATTTTATTATTAGAAGGGAAATATATTTAATTAGCAATACAACTGAATTTTCTTTCCTTGAAAAGTAATTTTTTTCTTATGTTATACTACTCACCATACAGTACATCATTAGTTTTTGATGTAGTGTTCGATGATGCATTATTTGCATATAACACCCAGTGCTCATTACAATATGTGCCCTCCTTAATACCCATCACTGGGCTGGCTACCCATCCCCCCACCCCCCCTTCCCCTCTGAAACCCTCAGATTGTTTCCTGGAGTCCATAGTCTCTCATGGTTCATCTTCCCCTATAATTCCCCCCCCTTCAGTTTTCCCTTCCTTCCCCTAATGTCCTCCATGCTATTCCTTATGTTCCACATATGAGTGAAACCATATGATAATTGTCTTTCTCTGCTTGACTTATTTCACTTAGCATAATCCCCTCCAGTTCCATCCATGTCTATGCAAATGGTGGATAGTCATCCTTTCTGATGGCTGAGTAATATTCCATTGTATATATGGACCACATCTTCTTTATCCATTCATCTGTTGAAGGGCATTTTGGCTCCTTCCACAGTTTGGCTATTACGGACATTGCTGCTATGAACGTTGGGGTGCAGGTGCTCCTTCTTTTCACTGCATCTGTGTCTTTGGGGTAAATACCCACCAGTGCAATTGCTGGGTCATAGGGTAGCTCTATTTTTAACTTTTTGAAAAACCTCCATACTGTTTTCCAAAGTGGCTGTACCAGCTTGCTTTCCCACCAACAGTGTAAGAGGGTTTCCCTTTCTCCACATCCTTGCCAACATTTGCTGTTTCCTGCCTTGTTAATTTTTGCCATTCTAACTGGTGTAAGATGGTATCTCAATGTGGTTTTGATTTGAATTTCCCTGATGGCTAATGATGATGAACATTTTTTCATGTTAGCCATTTGTATGTCTTCTTTGGAGAAGTGTCTGATCATGTATTCTGCCCATTTTTTGACTTGATTATTTGTTTTTTGGGTGTTGAATTTGAGAAGTTCTTTATAGATCTTGGATACCAGCCCTTTATCTGTAGTGTCATTTGCAAAAATCTTCTCCCATTCTGTGGGTTGCCTCTTAGTTTTGTTGACTGTTTCCTTTGCTGTGCAGAAGCTTTTTATCTTGATGAAGTAATATTTATTTATTTCAGAGAGAGTGTGCATGCATGTGAGCAGGAGGAGGGGCAGAGGGAGAGAATCTCAAGCAGACTCCCCACTGAGCATGAAGCCTGATGCAGGGCTAGATCCCATGACCCTGAGATCATGACCAGAGCTGAGACCAAGAGTTGGACACTCAACTGACTGAGCCACCCAGAGTGCCCCAGAAATGGTATTGGTTTTTAAATGATCTTTAATCCAGCAATATTTCTGTGGTGATTTAAAAATATGTCCACGTATTATTTGATTCTCCTTCCTTCAAGAAGTGGATCCTATTCCTGTCCTCTGAGTGTAGGTTTGGTGACTGGTATTAACAAATGGAAAGTGGTGAAACTGATGATGTGTGACTTCTGAGGTGAGGTCATAAAATACTTTACAGTAAGTCATTTGCTCTAGGAGGATCCACATTGTGAGAACACTCAAGCAGCCTTATGGAGAGGTCCATGTCATGAGGAATGGAAACCTTCTGCCCATGTAGGCTCCAGCCAACATCTTGACTGCAACTTCATGAGAGAGCCTTATCCACACCACCCATCTAAGTCACCAATGACCGTGTGTTACATGAATTCACTCATATGAAGTGTACAAAATGGGCAAGTCTATAGAGACAGAAAATAGATTAGTGATTGCTTGGATTTGAGTACAAGGGGGAGAATGGAATAATAGCTAAAGAGTACGGAGTTTCTTTTTGAGGTGATAAAAATATTCTAAAGTTGACTATGGTGATGGTTGCACGTATCTGTGAGTTAATACTAAAATTCATTGAATTGTATACTTTAGATGGGTTAATGTAGGGTGTTTGGGGCTGAATGTGTCTCCCCAAAATTCAGATGTCGAAGCCCTAACCCCCATTGTAATAGTATTTAAGGGTGGGGCTTTGGGGAGATAATTACGTTTAGATTAGGTCATGAGGGTGGGCCCCTCAGGATGGGATTAATGCCCTTATAAGGAAGAATGGGAGATTATCTGTCCAGGTGCATGAATCAAGGAAAGGTTCTGTGAACACACAGCAAGAAGGTGCTATCTACAAGCCAGGAGGAGGCCCTCACCAAGAACAGGATCTGCTAGCACTTTGATTCTGGACTTCCCACTCAAGAACTGTGAGAAGTAAGTATCTGTTGTTTAAACCAAGCAGACTGAGACATGGCATGCATGTGAATTATATCTCACTAGAACTATTGAAAGAAGAAAGAGAAAGAGAAGAAAAAAGAGAGAAGAAAAGAAAAGAAAGAAGGCAACCACAGAGATCATTGCATCAATTCATTTCCTCCTTGGAAATCAACTCTGCATACCATGGGATAAGGTAGTTTTTTCTAGGATGCTCAAAAAAACTCTAGACTCTTTTTATCCCTAATTCTAGACTAATGAGGCCAACTCTCTTTGTATTTACATAACTAAGAGGGATTAAACGAGAGACCATTTATAGGACACAGACCATTTCTCTCATTTAAATAAAAACACATGAAGCTACACTTGTCCATAAATTGTGGGGGAAAATATCCAAAGAAAACTACAATAAGTTTTATATGAAACAAAAAATCTTTTTAATATTACTACAAGGGAGAAATAAAGTCTTATACATTATTCCCTTGCTTTTCCTGCTTTGTGTATAACACTGTTGATAAGAACCACCTGCACAGGTGTTTCCCAAAATATATACAATCCAATTTGGGAGTGCGGTCAACATCTGGATATATTCGATGTTGGCTAAAACTTCCTAAGTGATTCCAAAGCTGATATTTCAGTTCCCTAGTAATTAGTAAGACATGCCATTAAAAATTGTTTTGCTTTACAAAATAAACCAAATTCCTTCTGTGTTAAATTCCCTAGAGGACTCTTTTTATTCCTAAGCCAGCTCAGTCTGGGAAGGCTGATTGCTCAGCTCATGGTGCCAAACTATATTGTTGTGCTGTATTTAAGATGTTTAAAGTAAATTAATTCAGAGTCACTGCTAAGTGTGAGCTCATCAATAAACGAAGCACAACAAATCCAATCTTTCTCCCATAAGTGGTTTCAACAGCTGTCTTTTCACCCTCCCCGCTCCCCCTCCCCATGCTTATTATCTCTTTAAGAATGGGAACTCCTCAGAGCTGGGATATTCACTTTCCCTTGTGCTCCTTACCGCGTATCCCCTACCCCCACACCTACACCTTCCCCAGCACTGATCCCAGTATGGGGGTGACAGACACCGGAATCGCCCAGCAGTGTAGACCATAGCTGTACCTCTCGTGACGTCCATGCACTGAACCAGGCTCTTGACTCTTTAAAAGAGCTTCTCCCTCAGAATCTTTTCACTTTTTTTGAACACATAGTTATGTCAGTCCTCCTCACCTGGTTTCCTAAACACCACCAGACTGGAAGTGGCTAACTGGTTATTGGAGCTAAGCCCCTGTCAGAGGCGATGGGTGTCAGATAACAGGAAAGAGGAAGATAGAAAGCCCTCAACTTGAAAATCATTTCAGTCCCTTGGTGCAGGCACAAAAAAACTTAGATCTCGACAGCCTTTTGAGGGTTATGGTCCTGAGACTTTGGAAGATTACGCTAAGCTGAAGATATTCTATTTCAGAGAGCAGAAAAATATATATAATAAAGTTATATATTTACCAATGTATGGAAACATTCTATTTTTCAAAAAGGTAAAAAAAAAATTTAGACTTGATGCTTAGAGAAGAAATTTTTGTTATCTAAGAGTTAACCTTTTTAGATAGCCCATTCCTGGTTATGAGGTAGGCAGATTGGGTCCAAGGATCCAGAGGGGGTCCAGCAGGACCAGCTAAGAGGATCCTTGGCTTTAGGCAAAATAGAAATCAAATGTGAGCAGGGAGGAAGTGAGAGCAGAGTTTCTTGAAGACATAGAGTGCAGATGCAGACACAGCATGAAGGAGACTAGGAAAGGAGAGAGTCTCGTCTTTGCGGTCCGGAGTTTTTACTGAAGACAGTGGTCTGGTGTACGAGTCCTCTCAGACATCCAGGAACTGGTCAAAACAAGGATGAGTGCTCAGATGTCCTCCATAAGTTACTCATGCCCCGGAGTCAGGGTTATTGGGCTGGAGTGGTGTCAGGAGTCCGTGATCTTGAAAAACGAACATAACCACCCCACCCGGTCACTCCTTAGATACTATCTATTGTGCTGGAAGACTCCAAAGAAATCAGGAACTCCTTGACCTTTGCAAGGGGGATGTACATGATTTGTAATCTAAGGCACGTGTAGGGCAGGGGTGCAGGGGCTAACAAGAATAAAAGCAGGAAAAGGAGCCAAAAAAGCAGTTCTTCATGGGGTCCCTTCGGTTTCCCTGTCTCAATGACTCTGAACCTGATATTGAAAACGGCTGCAGAGCAAAGAACTAGCTGCTAGCATTAGTGATTCTCATGTAGTGATATTTGGCGAATTCCAGAGTCCCTTCCTTAAACAAATACTGAATACCTAGAATGTGCTGGATGCTGTCAGATGATACGAGGAAACAAAAACAAATCAGATATGGTGCCTGCCTCAAAGAGCCTGCCTGAGCCTAGTGCGGAAGACTTCTAGATTAAGAAATAATTACCACACAGTCTGTTGCTATAATAAAGTGCTTCAGAGCCAGAAAGGGAGAAGTTTATTCTGCTTTCAAGGGATGAGAAAGGCTTTAGAGAAGATGTAACTTTTGAGGTGTCTTATTGGGGTTTTAAGGGTGATAATAAAGCTCACTGTATCTCCTTGGAGTTTGAACCAATTAAGAAATATAATAAGGAGTAAAATATTGCATATAAAACTGGATTACGAATGAGGCTTGGGCCTACAGGCAAAAAAAAAAAAAAATCGTCCTTTCTCTCAAAGTCTAGACCTCAGGAACTGCACGCACACTGAGTTCAGGAGAAAACCCGGTGAGCAGGGCGGACTTGGCAGCAGGCAGGGTTGTTGACTGCCTCACGCAGGCTGAACGCTGAAGAGAGGAAGGCGTGTGTGGGAGACATTTTTAACATGGCAGCCTCACGGCATAGAGAAATAGGTGGCAGAGAAGGGTCAGACTCCTCTGACTCTCCAGTCCAAAAGATTAGGCCTCCTTCTGTCAGGAGATATGGCCAAGCAGAAGAGAGGGAACAGACGTTCTTCCTGCAACACTCCTCCCTCCTGGGGAATATAGTGGGAGTGCCCTCCCCTCAACCCAAACGTGAGGAGCAGTGGGGAGCATCCATGCCAACAGGTCTGGAAGGATAAACGGGTATTCAACGGATACTCAACAGATTTCCCTCATAGATGGAAAAGCAAGAGCAAAGCAGGGAGATTTCAGTGTACGCAGTGCCTTGGGAAATGGGGCAAAAAGCAGAGAGAGTTTCTTGGAATCTATAAGTTTTCTAACCAAAGGTGGTGGATGCCCCTGAGTAAATACTTGTATTCTTCTAAGTCAAGGCCCTTATTTCTTAATGTACTCAGTCCAGGATCTAAAAACACCACGCAAGGGCTCCACAGGTTTGTGGTCATCTTACTTGGGGTTCACTGAGCTTTCTGAATCTATGGGATGATGTCTTTCATCAGTTTGAGAAATTTTTCAGTCATAATTCCATAAATATTGCTTCCATTGCCTCTCCCTGTTCCTTCTGAGACTCCGACTCTCCCACCTGTCACATGATTGATGTTCCCTTTTCCATATTTGTCCTCGGTATCATTTGTTCTGAATGTTTTCTAATGACCTATCTTCTAACTAGTTAGTAAACTGTGTTCACAATCTGCCATTAAATCCAGTCATTGAGTTCTCATTTTTAGATACTGTGTTTTTCATTTCTAACACATCCATTTGATTCTTTTTAAAGATTCTATTCCAAATGTCTGGTGACATTTTCTATTCTGTCATTGCTTCTGTCCATCTTCTTCTCTACTTTCTCAAATATAGTAATCATGGCTATTTAAAAGTTCTTAACTGCTAATATCTGGACCACCTGTGGGTTTATTTCTATTGCCTGATTTTTTTTACTTAGTTATCTGTGACATGATCTTTGCTCTTTAGCAAATTTTTATTGTATGCCAGACATTTTGATAAAGACCTATAAAGGCTCCAGATCCTCATCAGGCGTCAGGCAGGAGACTGTTCATCAAAGATTGAGCTGGATCAAGACGTGGATACAGTTTCGGTAAGAGTTATGGGAAAACCCCATCTACCCTCAGCTTATCCCTTTCCTACGGTGTGACTCACCAGAGATTTCAATTAGAGCCTGGCAGGTCTCTGTCCCGTAATCCCGAAAGACTGCAGGAGATTCAGCTCCACCTTTGGGAGGTTTTGTGCTTAGTTTTTTAACATCTCACCTTACACAGATTCCAAATTTGGTGTATATCAAGAGGGAGCCCAGCCATCTGCTTGAGGTCTCTCTGATCTTCAATCAGGTCATCCCTGTCTCTCATAACTGTCATAAACTCTTTGTCCTCCAGCAGCTGGCTTAGGGGCAAGTGTAGATTCCTAGGCTCTAGCAGCTTCCAGAATTCACAGGTGAAAGGGGCCCGCGGGACCTCGGGGCAGTACACCACTCCCTACAGCCTTCATCTGTTGCCTCTTTGTATTCAGTTCAGCTCCCCTGACCCTTTTCCTTTCTTCAGCGCCTCCAGACCATAGGATATTTCACTCCACCTTTTAAAACTTCTTACCTAATTCTTTGGTCACCTATCCAGCCTCAGATTCAGAAAATGTTCTGGCGGGGAGGTGGGGTTAGCCACATGTTTGAGCATGTGGCCTCAGCCCAGGCCACAATCAGAAAATGACCCAGGGGAATGAAGGGCAGCCAAAGGTCTACCCACCTCCAACAGCTCTCCCCTTTCTGAAATTTTAGTCCATATATTCTTGAGCTTCCTCAACTCTCAGATGCCATTAAAAATAAGACTTTGTTGCCTGGGTGGTTCAGTCGGTTAAGCATCTGAGCCTTCGGCTCAGGTCATGATCCCAGGTCCTGGGATCGAGCCTCACATCAGGCTCCCTGCTCAGCTGGGGGTCTGCTTCTCCCTCTCCTTCTGCCCCTCTTCCCCATTTGTGCTCTGTCTCATGCACTCTCTCTCTCTCAAATAAATAAAGCCTTTTTTAAAAATTAAAAAAAAATAAGACTTTTGTAATTTACCAAGTGTCTTTTCCTGCTTTTTGCCAGTGGGTGAGTTGGTCGCCATGATCTACTGTAACTACCCAGAAGCAGAATTCGGCTGCACAGGTTTGTCCCTGGCTAAACCGCTGCCCGCCCTGCACCTGCCCCCCACATGTGCACTCTCCATTCACTTACTCTGACGTATTTTTCCTCATTGAGCTCTTCACTCCTGTAAACACCAATGGCAAGCCCTGGTCACCACGTTCCTGGCTCCCCGATGGCCAGGGTCTCCCCTTTCAGCACAGCCCTTGGCCAAGGATCTGCGCCAGTGGGGGACAGGTGTAGGAGTGCCACAGTCCCTGTGTCTGGGGGACAGGGCTCACAGGCTGAGCTGTGGGCCTAGAAAGCCTCAGATGCTTCTCACCCTCCCGGCTCATCACATCCTCACTCTGCTCGAAGGGGAGGTGCATGGCTTTTAGAAATGGGATAGAAAAGATTTTTTAACAGCAAAGACTGCTTAGAAAAGATATAAGCAGAGGGATATTGTTCAAATTGTGGCCCTTATATGTCTCAGGTGAATGGAAAAAGTTTGAGGAAAATATTCTTAAATCGGGAGGTTTTAGTGCATGCTCGCATCCACACACAAATCTAGATTCCTATTGTCTCTTTAAAAACCAAGTGATCTGGTAACTGGGCTCACAGTCTCCGTGCAAACGCTGTCTGGAGGCCAGACGTGCCCCCCTCTGCAGGTGACATGGGTGAGGCCCCCTCCCGGCGGGGCCTGAGTTGAGGTCAGTGGGTCGCCTCCTGTCAGCAGGATTCCTCTCAGGGTCCTGCTGGAGGAGAGGCAGCATCTGCCTCAGCCTGAGGGAGAGAGTGAGTGCCTCCTCACCTGGCTCTGCCCCCCAGTGCCTCACCCCAGCCAGGCAGCCCCCTGGCCCCGTGCGGGCCCTCCATCAGCCCTCACCTCACACACCACCCCTCATCCCAACGACAGGCACAGCGACTCAGAAAAGCTCATTCTGAACACTCTTCCTCTTTCCTTCACTGCTGCTTAAATGGAGTGTTTATATTAATTACAAACAACTTCATCATCCGGTGGGAAAGCGAATACGTGCCCCTTCACAGCGTTCTGAGTCCCGACACAGCTCAACTGTACCTCAAACAGGAAGCCAGTTGCTAGGAGACCAGCAGGCAAACTTCAAGAGATGAGTGCTTTCTACCTTTTCTCTCTGAAGGTCTTGGTCTAATCCCAGCCCAGGGTAGCCTGTCAGTACATTTAGAAAAAAAGAAGGGGAAAACTCCCTCCCTCTCTTACTCTCTCTTCTCCCCTTTCATAACTTCAAAGGAGACTTTGCATGTATTGTTAGAGAAATAACAAAACTATTTACGAACACACAGTAAAATATAGTCTCAACTTCTTAAGTTTCACCTATAACTCTGTGGTCTGCTTTCCTTAGGCTAGTGGCACGATGTGCTGGTATAGAAACCCCGATGAACCTGTGAGGGTTTTTTTTTTTTTTTCATGTTCCTTCTTTTAGAAATATGAAGGTGAAGGGTTGGACCCCAGAAAGAAACCTAAAAAATATAAAAGAATTGGGAAATTCTTCTTCACTGAGTTTTCAATGTCAAGACTCAATTTGGTTGGTCAAACAGCGTGGATCCCTTAGAAGATGTGGGAATCCAGTTAAAGAAGAAAAGTCCTAAATATTCACAAAGAAAATATGCAGCATCAATAGGAGATTATTAAACATAACGTGCCACAGGCATGTCTAATTTTGTTCTTCCAGTGGCAGATGGTAAACAGGATGTTGAAAAATGAAGATTGGGGTCTCTAACTCTGCACAAGCCCCTTCATGGGGGCACATTTGTAAACAGGAACCCTGCCAGGCATCCGGAGCTGGGGATCCCATGATGTCTTGCAGCATTTCCCAACGTGTTCCAGCTGGGACAGGCTGACCCCTGTACTATCCTAGAACCTGTCCTTTGCGCCTGAAAAAGCTAGAAGAATTGGAGGGAATTGGAGGCACGGTCAGCTTGCAAAGACCAAGATATTTATGATCTAGCCCTTTACATAAAAAGTTTGTGGACCTCCACTTTAAATCAATGCCTAAAATTTAAACTTCTTTAGTCCTTCGCTTTGAACAAGAATATTATCTTTCACAATATTTGTAAAACCAACTAAAAACATTAAATTCAGCTTCCTTGTTTTCTTGTGGTAGTTCAATGTATAATGAATATTAGTTATGCAACGTGACTTTTGTCCCTCCCTAGTGCAATCTAGCTCAGTTGGCTATAGAATATGTATGATTTCTTTTCTCACTATTACTCATAAATTAATAATCTCGTTTGGAATTTTCTATCCTAGAGAGGGGTTACTTCTTTAATTTTTTTTTTAACTTTTTTTTTTTTTTAAGATTTATTTATTTATTTGACAGAGAGAGACATAGGAGAGAGGGAACACAAGCAGGGGGAGTGGGAGAGGGAGAAGCAGGCTTCCCGCCGAGCAGGGAGCCCGATGCGGGGCTCGATCCCAGGACCCTGGGATCATGACCCGAGCTGAAGGCAGACGCTTAACGACTGAGCCACCCAGGCGCCCCTACTTCTTTAATTTTTATCCAAACTACACATTTCAACCATTCTAGCATCAAATTTCAAAATCCTTTCTATTGAAGTTAAAAATGATCCATTATTTTCTGTAAATATTGCACTACTACCTGCCATCAAAAGCCATCACTGTATTTGGCTAAATATTGATATATAATATTATTTCAGGCTTTGACACTTATTTGTCTTTGTTGAATACCTTGACTAGTGGCTGTTTATTCAGACTTCTGTCAGTTTTAATAAAGGCATGAGTGCGTTTGACATGCAAACTGCTCACGTTTAGGGTTTCCAGTTTTTAAAAATTTAAGCAGTTCATTTCTCTGAAGATTTTCTTTTTTCTTTTTCAGGCTTTTTTCTTTTCTGAGCTCTGCTGTCATATTTTCTGTTTTTATCATTATCTTGACTTGTTCTCATGCTTTCAAGGATCTAGAAAAATGAAATGGAATTGTATCTATTTATCAAAAAAAGTAAATTACCATAAATGTAAAAATAAAAATGAATCGGCATCGCACTTTCAAACATGTTACCTCTAGACCTTTACAAACACACATTTAAGAGTCATTTGAATTGTTTAATGTTACAAAATGTTCCTCAGCCACCATATGCACCTGTTGTGAATGCCACAGAATTGGATCCATGACTCAGAACACAAAGCAAGAAAATGGACACTTGGCACCGAGAGAAGCAACCCTTTGCTGTGCACAAAACTATTCCTTTGATGCCAAGAGGAAGTATCTGACAAGTCAATTTGTCTTTTTTCCACCCTAGGCACGGCCAGGGCACAAATCCTTCCGACGTTTCACAACAGGGTCCGGCTCCCGTAAACCTCGGAGCGGTCTACCACAGCCCCCTTTTGTTTTAAAGCCCTAGAACAAGAGACAAAGACAGGCATTTCTCTGATTCCTGACCGTGTTGCTGAAGAGGGTTTCGGGTGACAAGTGACATTGTACTAGCACTGGGGCTGGCATCCTGAGTGACCTCAGTGTTCTCTTGCACATTGTGTATGTTGCGTGGGTGCATGGTTTGTGGGCCCCGTATACCATGGCACCCCTGTTGCTTAGGTTTAAGGGTGGTGCTGCGATTGAGGGGCCATTTTCTTTGGGATCCACCTGTCTCAGGCTGCGCTGGGCACAGAAAAGCAGGAAGTCTAGGATGACATCTTGAGAGCGTCCCCCAAGCCTGGGAAGGGGGCAGGAGTTCCTGGGTTCTGAGCACAGTGTCCCGGGGATGTGAGGGGACCTCAGAGGAAGATCTGCTAGAACACAGCTGGAGAGGCAGGGACCCTGGTCTGGGCAGTGACCTCCAGGCCGCAGCTCAGCAGGAGCAGAACAAGGAGTGTATCAGATGGGGATGTGGTGACCAGAAGACCGGAGACCTCCCTGCTAGGACCCCCAGGACATTTATATGACCCTTGAAGGACAGGTGAAAGCCTCAGTAGTTATCAAACTGGAACGCCCTTTGAATGTAGCCAGATCAGAACCCATTAGGCAGATTTAGAGCAGGAAGGAAGAAATGTGACATTTCTTACACACCATTTTGTTCAACAAAATCATAATCTACCACATAAATAAGTTTAGTGAAGCCCGACACTCTTCTCCTCCTTTTCTCTGCCCCACCATCTTGAAGTGAGGGGAGGAGCCATGGTCTGGAGAAAAGTGGGCATTGGGGCCTTCCATACCGGACAACCTGTGGTGCTTCTGGAAATTACTGTAGGGGAAAAATGATCTGTGTTTCTGCATCTGGACACTTCGCAGATCACGCTGTGGAAGAATCCCTGGTCAGAGAAGCCAGCGCCTGGCAGCTCTCTCCAAGCTCAAGCACCTCATCCCCACCCCTGCTCCCTAATTCTTCCCACACTGGCTCAGGTTCTGGGGGAGGGAGTTATGGGTGGCAGGAAGTTTTGCCTGCAGTCTGAGGAGAGGAAGATGGAGCCATTAATGCGAAGTCTTCTTTCCTCTGAACGCCTTCTGGGTTGAAGGAATAATGTCTTTATCATTTGCTCAGTGCTCTGAGGATCCCTTTGCTTTCAGGGATCCCCTCTTCTCTCCTGCCCCAGAAACGTCCTTGACGGTAGTGCTCTGGGGCTCACCTGGCCCATGAGTGGGTCTCTCCAGCCATTAGCTCAGACACTGACAGAGCTGTGGGTCCAGCACAGGGGTTCTCAGGGTCCCGGGAGAGCCCCTGTCCTGAGCCGAGGCTTCTCGCCCTCACATTTTCTCCCGGCCCAGCGCTCCCACACTGAAGGCAAACCTCAGAAGCGGCCAGCAGAGGGAGCCAGCGGCCTGCTGTTGGCACTCAGGCTGGGCCTCGCAGTCACTGTTCCGAGGGCGCCGTGCTGGCTCACCCCCCGAGGCACTGGGGCACACAGAAAACGCACGGTCACTTAGGTGAATGCCTCCCAAGGGCTCCCTGTGGTTTCCCTCCAAAATCAGGACCTGCGTCCCTCCACATGTTAAACCCAGCCTTCCACCCTAGTCCTGCTCCTAATCAGCAGGCAGCAATACAGCTCTTGTCTGTTAAAGCTCGTTTTCCTCAGAGACTTACAGAGGGAAGGTACCCTCATGTCCAACTCCTTTGCGGGAGACAATCCTTCCCCTGTCCTGGATCTGACATGTTTGCCCCTTCCCTCTGGCTCTCTTTGAATGGTTAGTCTGTGGACATGTGGGGAAGTGGTAGAGGGACGCCCAGTTTCTGAGGGCCTGGAATGAATGAATCATCTATAAGAAGCGCCTTTTGGCCATGAGGCTAATCAACTCAGCCAACTCTCCGATGCCTGATTTTTGAAGAGGCACTCTTAAAGTGAGCCACGCTGCACTTTGTGCTGTAGGGATATCATTTCCAAAGGGGCTGAGCCCCGTCAGAGCAAACCTGGGGTGCAACCCCTGTGGAGCAAAATGTGAAGAAAAAAAGGAGCTGAGGCAACGTCTGTCCACTCCCCACGCCCGCGGGCTCGGCCAGGCCAGGCCAGACCTTCTTCCTTCCTTCCCTCTGCTAAGGCGTCGAGCTCTCCCCAGGGCCCGTGGGCTCTCCACAAATTCGCGGGACAGGTGCTGGAGGCTTCTTGCCATCAGCACCAGCCGACTGCTTTCAGAAGCGCTCCCACCTTCATGTTCCGGGAGGTGCCTTCCCCTTCCTCCTCCTCCTCGCCCACCCCTGAGTCACCTGCTTGTTTCCCAAGGCCCTCCTTCTGTCACCTGCACCCTGATCCCCCCGCAGCATCACGGAGGCCTCAGCCACCCAACCGTCAACCTTGTCCAAAGACAGCACAGAGAACATTGACGGGGGGGCCAACACCGACGATGCTTCCTCCCCAAAGGAGTCAAAGTCAGACTTCATCTGTCTGTGCGGACGCAACAAGCCTGGAGCCTGAAGGGCCAGGAGGGAGCCTGGAAGGGTGAGTAGGGGTTTGGATTAAGTGGAGGGTTCATAACAGGCTCAACAGTGCTTCCCGAGGAATCCTGTTTGAAAGCGAGGGATCCTGGTCTGGAGGGCGGTGGGTGGTGGCCGCAGGCCCTGTCCTCGGCCGTTCGGCATCGTCGTCAGGGGTGGTGATGGAGGCATGAGGCATGTGGATCACTTCCTGTGACACACTTTGAGGGATAGCTGTTGTCCTAAATGACAGAATCAGCACTGTTAAAAGTATTCAACAGACTGAAATAGTCAAATCGAACAAGATGAAATTTAACTGAGATAAATGTGAAGTTTTGAAGGCAGAAGGAAGAACTTCAAATACCACATGTGAAAAAGTCTCAGGTGTTGGAGGTGCTTTTGAGGCCATGGCAGAAAAAAAACGCATGGGAATCATAGGCTGCATCATGAGGGATATTGAATTCAGAATTGGAGAGGTGGTTGCCAGCGCTAGAAGATTGTGTCCATTCCTGCCCGTCACCCTTAGAAGGGACCCCAAAACACAGTGACCAGGATGGGGAGGGGACTGAGGCCAAAGATGGAAAGTGGCAATGAGAAGCTCAAGGATGCTTGGTCCGGGAGAAAAGACAGGGATGTGGAAAGGCCTTGGGAAAGAGGGGTGACACTTTGGGGTTTTGGAGGATAGAACCAGGCCCAGCAGGCTGGGGGGGCACATTGGCCCAAGGCATTGGGATCCCACAGACCCATGTCCAAGCCCATCACTGAGTGACTCAGTGATCTCCCTAGCCCCCTGGGCCTTAGCTTTCTCGGCTGTAATGTAAAGGTCCCATTACCACTGAGCTCCAGAACCACCCCCAGGATAGGAAAACAGCCACGAAGTGCCTAACAGAGGGCCAGAGATATTGTAAGCGCTTGATAATGTGTACCTCTGGTTACTACTGCGGAGCAGTTAGGGGGAGGCAATTTTTTGGTTTAAGTGTAAAAGACTCTCGCCCTTGGAGCTTCCCCTGCACAGAGGGCAGCTTTGGCAGACATTCAGGTGGTGATAATACCGAAGACGGAATGGTTTCGTGTCCTGTGCCAGCCTAGCGAGATTGGTTGCAAGTGTTTCCCCTCAAGGGAGAATTTAGTGATTAAGCTCTTTCCTGCCTTTGAGATAAGCACTGTGCTTGGCTCCTCTGTGACCACCCCACGCAGACCCCCTTCCACCAGTCAAAGGGGAGGCGTGGAGAAGTCCCTACCGCTAGACATGGGGCAGCTGTCCCTAACCTGGGCCAGGGGTCCCCGTCCCTGCCATGAAGTGGGGCGCAGAAGCTGAGAAGGCAGAGCCTGCCTGGGTGCAGTGGGACCGTAAGAGGCCTGTCGGTGTCGGGGGAGGTGGGTGTCCCTTCCTCACCCGACATCATCTTTCTTAAAGAGTGACGGGGATACCAGGAGATGCTCCCTGCGCCCCAGCTGGGGGCTTTTCTTGATTTCCCCCCACTGCTGTGGCTTGTGGCCAGTTGTGCGGCAAGTGATGGATTTGGGCCAGCTAGCAGGACTCGAGGCGGAGCACTAGGTTCACAGGACGAAGATGTTTAGGGGATTAAGCTGACAGATCTCCCCCATTAAGCTCACCCAGGCTTGAGGCCCAGAAGGCAGGGCAGCCGGGCTGCCTCCCATACGCCGGGACGGCCGGCAGGGGGCGTCACGGCCCCGCAAACTGCAGTTCAGGGCACGTCGCTTCCCTGGCACCGGGAGTGCGGTCACTGGGGCTCCCAAAGCAGCTAGGAATCTTCCTAGAGCTTCGGCCACCTGCTCCGAGCGAGTCTCGGAGCGGACAGGCTGCCGGCTGCCGGCTGGGGCTTCCCCTACCACTTCCTGCCAGCTAGCCTCCCACTGCCCTGCTTACCCTGCCCTTCTGGGGGCCGTCAGGTGGTCTCCCGGAGCCTGTGAGGGCTGCCCCGAATATATAGCAAAACCCACATTCTCAGGAATGAGAATGTGCAGGCCCAGAGAGACAGCTCCTTCCCAGCCCTGAAGGTTTGGGGGCCCTCTCGGGACCCACAACAACTGTAAACCTTCGGCGGGGTTTTAGGGCGGAGTTCATGGTCTTCGTGGGAAGAGGGGCTGAAGGTTGATATCCTCGTCCTCCGCCAGCCTATTCTGATGGCAAACCGTGGCCCTCAGACCAAGCTGGGGATAAAAGTGCATTTTCCCGGTAACTGATGATTCCGAAATCAGTGTGTCTTGGTCTTTTAGATATCCTCGTTTGTGAAATTCCTTTTCAGATCTTTGCTCCTTTTGTCTGTATGGCGGTCTTACTGACTTTTTAGGAGTTCTGCATTCTGGATGGGAGCCCACTGTTGGGTATATGTTTTACGTATGTTCTTCCTCTGTGTCTTTTAAGGAATAGAAGTTCTTACTTTCTGTGGGATTCAATCCTTTCTTTTATGATTCAACCAAAGAAACCTCTGCCTCTATCATAAAGATGTTCTTCATGGTATGGTCCAGAATCTTTAGATCTACACTTAAATATGCAAGCCAGCAGGAATGGATTTTTAGGTAAGGTTGCAGGTGCAGGTTCAAGACTGACTTTCATCTGTGTGTATTCTCTCAGCACCACTAAGATTTGGGTGGTTTTTTTATTTTTGTTTTGTTCATTCGCTTAGTTTTTTAATAAAAAATGTTTGTGTTTTAGAATAGCTTTTGCTTGGCAGGAAAGTTACAAAGACGGCGCAGAGAGTGCCCGCGTACCCCCCACCCGTTGTCTGCGGTACGCTGGCCGTGGCTGATGCGTCATTAGTAAGTCCATACTTGATTCCGCTCAGGACCATTGCTTTCTGACAGATGAAGTGCTGCTGGCAAATGCTGTGAGACCACGTCCTGGTAACTGAACCTTCAGTGACCAGGTCCCCTGTGGTAAGAGCCCGTGTCTCTGGTCTCAGCCTAACCTGGAGAACTCAGCAGGGCTCACGTGGTGTGGACTCAGGTCCTGGGAGATCCCAGGGGGGGACGTGTGGTAATTCTACCATCGAAGGGCCTCCAGCGTCGTAGACCACCTGAACTCTCAGCCCCAGGTTTAAAAATCCTGAGTTTTAATATGTGATGAGTAGCCTTTTCCTAGAGTCCTGTAGACTTTAGTTTTGTAATCTTGAACCAAAGTTTAAAACACATTGATGATGAACAGCTTTGGGTTTTTATATTTAGTCACATGCTGTACATCACGTCTCCAGGATTCATCTTATATGTGGACGTTTGTACCTTTAGACCCTCTTCCCCCATTTCCCTCATCCTCCACCCCTGCACCTGTGGCCACCACCCATCTGTTGTCTGTAAATTCAGAGTTTGGTGGGGGGGGGGCGGTGTTGTTAGCTTTTGAGTTTCTTAGATTCCGCATATGACGGAGATTATACAATGTTTGTCTTTCTCTAACTTATTTTACTCGGCATAATGCCTTCAGTGTACTTCCATGTTGTCACAAATGGCAAGATTTCCCTCTTTTTTATGGCTGCATAATATTCCTCCATGTCTCGTGTGAGTGTGTGTGTGTGTGTGTGTGTACATACCACATTTTCTTCTTCCATTCATGCATTGATGGATACTTAAGTTGTTTCCATGTCCTGGCTGTTGTAAATCACGCTGCAGTGAATGCAGGGCTACAGTTACCTTTTGAGTTAGTGTTTTCATTTCCCTCAGATAAAAACCCAGGTGTAGAATTTCCGGATTATATGGTAGTTCTACTTTTACTTTTTGAGGACCTCCACACTATTTTCCATGTGGTGGCATGAATTTATATTCCCACCAACAGCTCACCAAAGGTTCCCTTTTCTTTATACCCTCACCAACATTATTACTTCTTGCCTTTTTGATAATAGCCATTCTAACAGGTGCAAGGTGGTATCTCATTGTGGGTTTGATTTGCATTTCCCTGATGCTGAGTGATGCTGAGCATCTTTTCATCTATCTGTTGGCCATCTGTATGTTGTCTTTGGAAAAATGTCTATTCAGATCCTCTGCCCATTTTTAAATCAGATTGGGTTTTTTTGCTATTGAGTTGTATGAGTTCTACATATTTTTTGGCTATTAACCCTTTATTAGATATATGATTTCCAAATATTTTCTCCAATTTGGTAAGTTGCCTTTTCATTTTGTTGAGGGTGGCTTAGCTGTCCAGAAGCTTTTTAGTTTGATGTAGTCCCACTTGTTTATTTTTGCTCTTCTTACCATTGCTTTTGGTGTCAAATCTGAAAAATCATCGCCACGACCAATGTGAAGGAGCTTATTGCCTATGTTTTCTTCTAGGAGGTTATGGTTCCAGGTTTTACATTTAGGTCTTTAATCCATTTTGAGTTAATTTCTCTGTATGGTGTACGATAGGGGTCCAGTTTCATCCTTTTGCATGTGGCTATCCAGTTTTCTCAGCATCATTTATTGAAGAGACTGTCCCTTTCCCATTGTATATTCTTGGCTCCTTTATCATAAATTAATTGACCACATATGTATGTGCTTATTTCTGGGCTTTCTATTCTGTCCCATTTCTTTGTGTGTCTGTTTTTATGCCAATACTATACTGTTTTGATTACCTTAGCTTTGTAATATAGTTTGAAATAGGGAGTGTAATGCTTCCAGCTTTGTTCTTTCTCAAGACTGCTTTGGCTATTCAGTTTTTTGTGGTTCCATATAAATGTTAGGATTGTTCTATTTCTCTGAGAAGTCCCACTGGGATTTTGATAGAGATTGTTTGAATCTGTAGATTGCTTTAGGTGGTATGGACATTTTAACAATATTCAACATCCATATTTTGATAAAACTTTATTAATAATTATTTTATCAGTCATCTTCCATTCCTTGAGGATGGTATATTTTTCTGTTTATTTGTGTATTAAATTTCTTTCATTAATATCTTACAGTTTTCAGTGTACAAGTTTTTCACCTCCTTGGTTAAATTTATTCCTAGGTATCTTTTGATATAATTGTGAGTGGGATTGTTTTCTTAATTTCCCTTTCTGATAGTTCATTATTAGTGTAGAGAAATGCAACAGATTTCTGTATATTGATTTTGTATCCTGCAACTTTACTGAATTCATTTATTTTAAGTTTTTTATATGGTATCCAGCTTAGAGTTTTTTATATAGTATCAGGCCATTTGCAAAGTTACAGTTTTACTTCTTCCTTTCCTATTTGGATGCCTTTTATTTCTTTTTCTTGCCTAATTGCTCTGGCTAGGCCTTCTAATACTTTGTTGAATAGAACTGGTAAGAGTGAGCATCCCCATTTTGTTCTTGATCTTAGAAGAAAAGCTTTCAGATTTTCACCATTGAGTATAATGTTAGCTGTTTACTTGTCATATAAGGCCCTTATTATGTTGAGGTATGTTCCCTTTATATCCACTCTGTTGAGAGTTTTTATCATAAATTGATGTTAAATATTTTCAAATGCTTTTTTCTTTATTGAGATGATATATTTTTTTATCTTTCATTTGTTAATCTGGTGTATGATCTTGATTGGTTTTTAGATGTTGCACCATCCTCGTATCCCTGAAATAAATTCTACTTGATCATAGGTCATAGCATTGGTATTAATTATTCTTTGAATGTTTGGTGGAATTTCTCAGTGAAGACTTCTGGTCCTGGAATTTTCTATTTCTTCATAATTCAGTCTTGGTAGGTTATAGAATTAGGAATTTTCCATTTCTTTTAGATTGTTCCATTTGTTGGCATAAAATTGTTCATAGTAGTCTCTTAGGATCCTTTGTATTTCTGTGGTATCAGTTGTAACATCTCCTCTTTCATTTCTGATTTTATTTGAACCCCGACTCTTTTTCTTGGTTAATCGAGCTAAAGGTTTTGTCAATTTTGTTTATCTTTTCAACGAACTAGCTCTTAGTTTCATTGATATTTCTGTTGTCTTTTTAGTCTTTTTTATTTCTGCTCTGATCTTTATTTCCTTTCTTCTACTAACTTTGAGCTTTGTTTCTTTTCCCAGTTTCTTCTGGTGTAAACCTAAGCTGTTTATTTGAGATTTGTTTCTTGATGTGTAGGGTTTTATAACTATAAACTTCCACTCTTAGAACTACTTTTGCTGCATGGTAAATTTGGATATATTTCCATTTTTGTTTGTCTAAAGTATTTTCTTATTCTGTGATCCATTGGTTGTTCATTTGTTGCTTAATCTCCTTATATTTGTGATTTTTCCAGTTTTCTTCTTGTAACTGATTTCTAGTTCTTACCATTGTGATCACAAAAGATACTTAATATGATTTCAGTCCTCTTAAATTTATTAAGACTTGTTTTGTGGCCTACCATATATGATATGATATCCTGGAGAATGTTCCATGTGCACTTGAGAAGCCTGTATATTATGCTTTAAGTCCATCTGGTCTAACACATTGTTTAAGGCTGATGTTTCCTTATTGATTTTTCTGTCTGGATGATCTATCCATTGATGTAAGTGGGGTATTAAAGACCCCTGCTATTCTTACGTTGCTGTCTCTTTTCCCCTTTAGGTCTGTTAGGTGCTCCTATGTTAGGTGAATAAATATTTTCCCCTTTAGGTCTGTTAGGTGCTCCTATGTTAGGTACATAAATAAAGAGAAAACTCTTTATCCCTCCTTCAATTGTGAATGCTTTTTTATTCACAAACAACTTAAGTTTGAAAACATGTTATATCCTTATAGGATTGATCCCTTTATCATTATGTAATGGCCTTCTTTGTCTCTTATTACAGTCTCTGTCTTGAAGTCTCTTTTGTCTGATATAAGTATGGCTATCCTGGCTTTCGTTTGGTTTCCATTTGCAGGGCATGTCTTTTCCCATCTCTTCACTTCCAGTCTTCATGTGTCCTTATATCTGAAGTGAACTGTAGGCAGCATATAGATGGATTATGTTTTTTTTTTTTTTTTTTTTTACTCCATTCAGCCACTATGTCTTTGGATTGGAAAATGTAGTACATTTACATTTACAGTGATGTGTAATAGGTATGTCCTTATTGCCATTTTGTTCATTGTTTTCTGGCTGTTTTGTAGTTTCTCTGTTCCTTTCTTCTTTTGCTCTCTTCCTTTGTGAACTTTTTTACTTTAATGGTGTGCTTAGAGTCTTTTTATCTTTTGTGTATCTACTATAGATTTGTTGCTTTGGGACTACTGTGAGGCTTATATAAAAGAACGTATATTTATAACAGTGTATTTCTAGTTGGTAACAACTTAAGTTTGAAAACATTCTAAAGCTCTACCTTTTTACTGCCACCTCCAACATTTTTGCTTTTGATATCACAATTTACATCTTTTTATCTTGTGTATCTCTTAACGTATTATTGTAGTTATAGTTTTACTACTTTTGTCTTTTAATCTTCATACTAGCTTTATAAGTAATCAATCTACCATCTTTACATTAGATTATTCTGAACTATACTGTGTATTTACTTTCACCAGTGAGATATATACTTTCATATGTTTTTCCTGTTACTAATTAGTACCCTTTTCTCTCAGTTTAAAGTCCCTTTAAAATTTAAGGCCAGTCTGGTGGTGATGAGCTGCTTTAGCTTTAGCTTGTCTGGAAAACTCTTTATCCCTCCTTCAATTGTGAAAGACGACTTTTCTGGGTAGAGTATTCTTGTTTGGAGGTTTTTTTTAGTTTCAGCACTTTGAATATATCATGCACTCTCATCTGGCCTATAAAGTTTCTGTTGAAAAATCTGATAGTCTTAGGAGGGTTCCCTTGTATATAACAAGTTGTTTTGTCCTTTGCTGCTTTTAAGAATCTCTCCTTCTCTTTAACTTTTGAGACTCTTATTATAATGTGTGTCAGTGTGGGTCTCTTTGAGTTCATCTTATTTGGAACTCTCTGGTCTTCCTGGATCTGGATGTGTGTTTATTTCCCCTTCCCCAGGTTAGAGAAGTTTTTAGCCATTATTTCTTCAAATTTTTCTGCCTCTTTCTCTCTCTTTTCCTTCTGGGAGCCCTATAATGCAAATGTTGGTCCATTTGATATTATCTATAGGTCCCTTAAACTATCTTTGCTTTTTTTTTTCATTCTTTTTTCATTTTGCTGCTCTGATTGTGTGAGTTCTATTGCCTTGTCTTTATTTCTTCTGCTTCATCAAGTCTGATGTTGAACCCCTCTAGTGTACTTTTCAATTCAGTTATTGTATTCCTCAGCTCTGTGAGGAATTTGGTACTTTTAATATTTTCTCTTTGTTGAAATTTTCACTTTAACTCATTCTTCTCCCAAGCTTGGTGAGCATCTTTATGACTAATATTTTGAACTCTTTATCAGGCAAATTAATTATCTCCATTTCATTAAGGTCTTTTTCTGAAGTTTCATTTTGCTCTCTGTATGAAATGTATTTGTCTATTTCTTTATTTTTCTTGATTCTCCTTGTTGGGTGTGTGTGTGTGTGTGTGTGTGTGTGTGTGTGTGTGTGTTGGTTGGTTTTTATGTATTAGCTAAAAGAGCCAACTCTCCCAATCTTGAAGGTATGGCCTCACGTAGGTGATGAAGCTTATTGTTCAACCCTGCCTTAGCTCTTAATTTTCTCCCAAACAGCCAATTTTATTTTTAGTGGCTCCCAGTAGATGAAGGTGTGCCAACACTTGTTGGTGTCCCAAAGGGGAGGATCTAAGTCAGCATCTAAATTGAGGCTGATTGGAAGCCAGATCCTTAGGCTGCAGGTTTTAAAATATGCAAATATACCTCTCTCAGGGGAAGATTGGGAATTGGCAGTTCTCTCTGCTCCCTCTGTCCCGAGCCCTGGGATGATAGTAAAGAACCATTTCTTTCTTGGCTACCATCACATTGAAATGAACACAAGTCCTGCTGGCCACCAGCCTCAGGTGATCAAGGGATATCTCCTGGGTGACAACCACAGAAACCAGGACACTGGTCTAAAAACTGGGGCATCAGACATGTGTATAGGCTCCCCTCTGGGAAACCTGTGCTCTGGAGCACTGCACAGGGAGAGTGGGAGGACATACCCAGAGAAGATTACAGTTGCCTTTTAGATGTGTGTTTAATTAAAAGCCTGGCCCTTAGGGCAGAGATCTGAAGATAGGCTAATAGGCATCTTTCACAGAAAGACTGAGCGTCTGTTTCCTAACTGCTGTGCTCTAGAGATGGTAGCCAGTTAAACACTCTTTTTCCATATGTTACAGTTCTGTGAAGCCCATGAGCATAAGCCCTACTGGCCAGCAGAGCCAAGCAAGTTAGAGGTGTCCCTTGGGTGGCAGCCACAAAACCAGGGTGCCAAATGAAAGTATAAGCTCCTTTTTGGGAGATACTGGCAAACTGGAAGAGGAAGGAGAAGGCAAAGATGGTGCCTAGTGGCCCCTGCCATTGGAGAGTGTTTCTTTCAGTAGCGCTTTTTTTTTTCCCCTGAAGATTTATTTATTTATTTGAGAGAGACAGAGATGGAGACAGAGACGAAGAGAGAGCACAAGGGGAGGGGCAGAGAGAGAGGGAGACAAGCAGACTCTCCATTGATCAGGGAGCCCAACATGGGGCTTGATCCTAGGACCCTGAGATCATGACCTGAGCTGAAATGAAGAGTCAGATGCTTAACCAACTGAGCCACCCAGGTGCCCCTAAGCCCTTTAAGTAGCTCTTTAGATGTATGTTAAATTAAATGCCTGCTCCTCCGGCTGACACTTTTAAGATAAGCAAATAAGCCTCTGCCTCTGTTCTGCATCCTGGGGTGGAGAGTCTGCCTCTGTGAACTTTTTAAGAACTGTTTCTCGTTTGCTATAGTCTTGTGGGTCTCATGGATGCAAGCCCATTGGCTTCAAGGCTAGATGTTTTGGGGGCTTATCTCTCAGGTGCAGGTCTTAAAATTCAGATGCCACATGTGGGGTTCAAACCCTTTGCTCCTCAGCAAACTGGTTTGTATATTCTCTCCTGATTGTGGGTCACACACCACGGGTGGGGTTTATGGTGAGATTGTGTCTCAGCCTCTCTCTCTCACTTTGATGTGGGTTTCTTCCTCATTTGCCCAATGTGTAAGAGTCACTCAGCTAGTTTTAGGCTCTTTTTTCAGAGGAAATTGTTCTGTATGTAACCATAGATTCAGTGTCTGTGGGAGGAGGTGAATTCAGGATCCTCCCACATTGCCATCTTGAACTAGAACCTCATATTCTAGTCTTGGTGAAGGATTTAGGAGTCTGAGAGAGAATGACACTTGATCACATGGGGACCAGAGGAGAGGCCAGCTGTGGGATATTAAAGATGGTGCATATTCTTTGACAAGCCTGTCTTTGAGAGGTGGAATCTGTTTCCCTTAGACTTGAAAAAACACGGGAAAGTGATACTCGGCCATTTCTGGACCTAGCTTTTAAGAAGATTGGCAGCTTCCACCTTGGTCTCTTGCAGCCTTGAATACCATGTTAGAAGCCCAAGTACACTGTTAGAAAGTGTACATGGAAAGGCTCTGAGACTGTAGAGAAAGTAGAAGGGGCCCTGCTGAGGGGACAAAATGTGAGTGAAGCCATCTTGGACTCTCTAAACCAGCCCAGCTGAATACCACTAAGTCACTCCAGTTAATAGCACATGGAATGGATAAATCACTCAACTGAGCCCTGCCTAAATTCCTGACCTGTAGAATTATATATAGGCTTACCCTGGTGAGATTGCAGGTTTGGTTCCAGACCACTGCAATAAGGCAAGTCACATGAATATTTTGGTTTCCCAGTGCATGTAAAAGTTACGTTTACCAAAAAAAGTTATGTTTACATTATACTGTAGTCTATTAAGTGTGCAATAGCATTATGTCTAAAAAAACCCCAATGTATATACCCTAATTAAAAAATACTTTAGGGGCGCCTGGGCAGCTCAGCTGGTTAAGCGTCTGCCTTCAGCTCAGGTCATGATCCCAGGGTCCTGGGATCAAGTCCTGCATCGGGCTCCCTGCTCAGCGGGGGGGCCTGCTTCTCCCTCTCCTCCCCGCTTGTGCTCGCGCTCTCTCGCTCTGTCTCTCTCTCAAATAAAATCTTTAAAAAAAGATAAATAAAATAAATTAAAAATAAAAATAAATATTACTGAAAAATGCTAACCATCATCTGAGCTTTCAGTGAGTTGTAATCTTTTTGCTGGAGGGTCTTGTCTCCATGTTGATGTCTGCTGACTGATCAGGGTGGTGGTTGCTTGGTGAGGTGTCTTGGAAATTTCTTAAGACAACAAAAAAGTTTGCCACATCAGTTGACTCTTCCTTTCATGAACAATTTCTCTGTAGCATGTGATACTGTTTGATAGCAGTTTACCCACAGTAGAACTTCTTTCAAAATTCAAGTCATCCTCTCAGACCCTGCTGCTGCTTTATCAACTAAGTTTTTGTAATATTCTAAAACATTTATTGTCATTTCAACAACCTTCATACCAGAAGTAGATCCCATCTCATGAAACCACTTTCTTTGCTCATCCATAGGAAGCAACTCCTCATCTATTAAAGTTTTATCAAGAAATTACAGCAATTCAGTCCCATCTTCAGGCTCTACTTCCAATTCTAGTTCTGTTGCTATTTCTACCACATCTGCAGCTACTTCTTCCACTGAAGACTTGAACCACTCAATGTCATCCATGAGGGCTGGAACCAGCTTCTTCCAAACTTCTGTTATTGTTGATATTTTGACCTCCTCCCATGAATCATGAATTTGTTTTAAATTCCAGTATAGTTAACATATAGGGTTATGTTAGTTTGAGGTATACAATATAGTGATTCAACAATTCTATACATTACTCAGTGCTCATCATGATTATTGTACTCTTTAATCCCCTTCACCTAGTTCACACATCCCCTACTCTCCTCCCCTCTGGTAACCACCACTTTGTTCTCTATATTTAAGAGTCTGGTTTTTTGTCTTTTTTTTTCTTTGTTCATTTGTTTCTTAAATTCCACGTATGAGTGAAATCGTATGGTATTTGTCTTTCTCTGACTGACTTATTTCACTTAGTATTACTATACCTTCTAGATCTGACCATGTTACAAATGGCAATATTTCATTCTTTTTTATGGCTGAGTAATGTTCCATTGTATATACACACTGCATTTTCTTTATCCATTCATCTATGAATGAACACTTGGGTTGCTTCAGTATCCTGGCTATTTAAGATTTTTTTTTTTTTTTTTATTCATGAGAGACAGAGAGAGAGAGAGGCAGAAGGAGAAGCAGGCTCCCAAGGAGCAGGGAGCCCAATGCGGGACTCGATCCCAGGACCCTGGGATCATGACCTGAGCCGAAGGCAGACGCTTAACCATCTGAGCCACCCAGGTGCCCATTATCTTAGCTATTGTAAATAATGCTACAATAAACACATGAGGGCATACATCTTTTTGAATTAGTGTTTTTGTTTTCTTTGGGTAAATACCCCATTTCTTTGGATCATGTGGTAATTCTATTTTTAATTTTTTGAGGAACCTCCATACGATTTTCCACAGGAATCATGAATGTTCTTAATGCCATCTAGAATTGTGAATCCTTCCCAGAAGTTTTTCAATTTGCTTTGCCCAGATCCATCAGAGGAATCACTATGGTAGCTATAGCCTTATGAAATGCATTTCTTTAATAATAAAACTTGGAAGTCAAAATTACTCCTTGATCCATGGGCTGCAGAATACATGTTGTGTTAGCAGACCTGAAAACATTAATCTCATTGTACATCTCCATCAGAGCTCTTGGGTGGTCAGGCATATTGTTAATGAAGAAGCAGTTAATGAATATTTTGAAAGGATTCTTTTCTGAGCAGTAATCTCAACAGTGGGTTTAAAATGTTCAGTAAACCATGTTGTAAACAAATATTCTTTCTGAATCCATTCAGAGAGCACAGGCAGAATAGAATCAGCATCACTCACTCTAAAGGGCTCTAGGAGTTTCAGAATGGTCAGTGAGCACTGGCTTCCACTGAAATCACCAGCTACCTTAGCCCCTAATAAGAGAGTCAGCCTGGGCTTTGAGGCTTTGAAGCCAGGTGTTGATTTCTCCTCTCTAGCTATGGAAGTCCCAGATGGCATCTTCTTCCAGTGGAAGGCTGTTTGATCCACATTGAAAACCTCTTGTTTAGTGCAGCCACCTCCATGAATGATCTTAGCTGGATCTTCTGGATAACTTGCTGCAGCTTCTCCATCAGCACTTGCTGCTTCGCCTTGCACTTTGATGTTATGGAGACGGCTTCCTTCCTTAAACCTCATGACCCAACCTCTGCTAGCTTCAGGCTTTTCTTCTGCAGCTTCCTCACCTGGCTCAGCCTTCACAGAATTGAAGAGAGTTAGGGCCTTATTCTGGATTAGGCTTTGGCTGGTTTGATCTTCTCTCCAGACCACTAAAACTCTCCTTATCAGCAAGGCTGTTTCACTTTCTTACCATTCATGTGTTCACTGGAATTATACTTCTCATTTCCTTCAAGAAGGTTTCTTTGCGTCCACAGCTTGGCTCATTGTTTGGTGCAGGAGGCCTAGTTTTTGGCCTGGTGTCTTTCCACATGCCTTCCTAAGCTTAAACATTTCTAGCTTTTGATTTAGAATGAGAGACACGCCACTCTTCCCTTCACTTGAACACTTAGAGGTCATTGTAGTAGGTTATTAATGGGCCTAATTTCAATATTGCTGTGTCTCAGGGGACAAGGAGGCCTGAGGAGAGGGAGAGAAATGGGGGAATGGTTGTTTGGTGGAGCAGACAGAACACACATTTATTAAGTTTGCTGTCTTATATGGGCACAGTTCCTGGCACCGCAGAACAATTACAATAGTGACATCTATGACCACTGATCACAGATCAGCTTAACAAGTGTAATAATAATGAAACAGTTTGACATATTGTGATAATTACCAAAATGTGACAGAGAGACCTGAAGTGAGCAAATGCTGTTGGAAAAAATGGCGCCAACAGACTTGCTCAATGCACGGTTGCCAAACACCTTCAATTTGTACAAAATGCAATGTCTACAATGTGCAATAAAGTGAAACACAATAAAATGAGATATGCCTGCATAATAAAGTGGTAGTTGTTTTAAGTAACTAGTATGAAGTGGCTTCAATGGCCATTGATAATCAGAACACTGGCTAAAGGAAGAGATCCTGACCAGGAACCCTGCCCCCCAGGAGCACCTTGGCTGGCAGTTGGGATGGATTTGGACTGTTGCTGAGATTTACACTGGGGGACAGGGCTTGTTCTGTTTCTGTCTGTTTCTTCAGTAAACAGACTGCAAGGACCTTGGGCAGTTTTTTGACAGATGGGCTTAAAAGTAGAAAAGGGAAGTCTCTTCTTTGTCTTTTGATTGCTGAAAATAGGGACCAACTTTGAAATCTCTGACTCCTATCTGTTCACTGATAAGGATACACAACTGGTAGCAGGATATTACAGGAACATCAGTAATGAGATCTGATTAGACCAGAGTGTAAAATTAACATTGTGGCAGTTTATCCCAAGGACAGATGAGTGTTCTATACAATATTTAGAAGTTAGTTTTAAAATTTTAATTGACCTCCACTAAGCAAATGCCTTTTGGTTAAAAAAAGAAAAAAAAGAGAAAAAAAAAAAATCTGGGTGTAGGGTGGGGTGAAGCTGAGAATTACTAGCCACTGAGTAAATGGCTCTTCAAAGGGTCCCTCTACCCTTCTCTCGTAGAGAATCTGCCTGGCCAGCTGGGCTCAGCTAGCTGTTCTCCCATGCTGAGAAGCAGCAAAGTGTCCAAGTGTCTCAAGCCTTCACCTCTAACACCTTGCCTTAACTTGCTATTCCCTGGCTCAGAAGAGCTGGCCACAGGTTTTTGAAAGCTTAGGGTGGAGTTTCTCAAAGAAACGGATCCAGGAATCATCCATGTCATAAACACTTGGTATGCTTATTAAAATGAAGATTCCCTGCTTCACCAGACATATTAATACCAAACCTCTAAGCCTAGAGCCAAAGAATAGGAATTAAACAACTTGTCCAAGTGGTGCTGATGTCTAGGAACCACTGACTCAGGCTATCAAAGATTCTTTTACCTCTAGATTTGGCCTGGGATTGGACAGGGATGCTTTCTTGAATTGTAATTTGCAGGGAGAATGTCTATATTGTATGAGAAAGAATGTTGAAGCACTTCAGAGCCCCCTCTCTGTTAAGGGCCCCCAAAAGAGGTGGTTTATTCCTCGTCTTCTGGCCTTTTAGGTACACTTTTAGTCATCTTCCGTGGCCCCCCACCCCACCCCATTTACCATCTAGTGTCCATGATGCTCAGTGCCTAGGTCCCTGCAGCAAGGATCCATGCAATCAGGCAATGTGGGGGACCCACAGGTTGGACCAATGGAATTGAGATAGTACAGATTAAATAACTATTGGCTCTGGAATCCGAAGAGTGGGTTTGAATCCCAGCTCTACCATTCACCAGCTATTTTACTGCAAACACATTATTTGACCTCTCTAGGCCTTAGTTTCTTGTTTTGTAAAATGGGGACAATAAGAGCCCCACCTCACAGGGCAGTTGTGAGGCTCGATTGGCTAATAATGCACGTAGAGCATTTGTGTCCTTAAGGCATATCCTACATGATTATATTATTGTGGGGCAGGGACCGGAATCCATGACCCAGAAGGAAAAGTTGAATGAATAGGGAGTTTTTGTCCAGGGAATAAATACCATTGGGAAGACCTGACATTTTCCAACATATTGATGGTTATTACTTGGGGAGAGAAATTTCTATTTGTGTAATTCGAAGTGGTAGGACTGGGGGAAGTCACAAAAACGAAAGCGAAATGGACTTTCCCTAAATGAAAGGAATGACTTAAAAGAGACCCTGAAAGATACAATGTGCTGCCCCAGGCAGGAATGAGTTCCCCGTCAGTGGATGTGCTCATGCTCAGGTGGCTGGACGATGAAGAGGAGATTCAGTCCTGTCTGGGCTGGGAGGTAGAATTGCCTATCTCTATAGGTCCCCTTCCTCCCTGAGTCTGTGACTCATGACTCCAAGTTCATTTAAAGAGAGCAAGAGTCCACTAGGAAAGATGAAAGGATGTCATCTTCACAAAGAGGTTCCTAGTTTGACTCTTTAATTCTTGGCTTCGAGCCCAGGAAACCACCCAGTCACCATTGATTAGCTATCTCGGAGAAAAAATCTATTTCCTGCAACAAACATCCACGGGTTCCATGTTTGCCTCTAGAACCACAGATGTCAAAGTTGGTTTCTCCTTCATACCACAGTGTGTCAAATACTTAAAGATGGTGGTCAGTAACTCCATACCCCCACCCTTCCTACCTGCCACCAGGTCTTTTCTTTTTAGAGGTAGAATTGCTTGTTCCCAGGGCCTATGAAGGAAGCCCTAGCTTTGACTCCAGCTGGAATCTTTCGTATTAAACTAGATTGCATTTGTGGTGCATGTTTTAATAGCCATAGCCTCATTGATTTGATATGAACCTACCTTGGGCCGAGTTTCTCTTTGTACCAACTAAAACAAAAGTTTGCTAAGCATATTCATTGTTTTAAGATGGCAGAACATTTAAGCAGCTTTAAAAAGTAACTGTGTTCATATACTCTTAAGCTCTTTAGAAAAACTACTAGGTCAGTTACAAATCTGTCCTACCTCTTCATTTTTTTTTTAAGGTTTTATTATTTATTTGAGAGAGAGAGAGAGAGTGAAAAACAGCATGAGAGGGTCAGAGGGAGAAGCAGGCTCCCTGCTGAGCCAGGAGCCCGATGTGGGACTCGATCCCGGGACTCTGGGATCATGACCTGAGCCAAAGGCAGTCGTTTAACCAACTGAGCCACCCAGGAACCCCTGTCCTACCTCTTCAATAAGATAGGTGACTGAAGGACCACCTCCAAGCAACTTTGTTAGTCACTTCTAGTTTGCTATTTGAACTTGAATAGAACTCCTTCCTTCAGTGTATTTTCTAAGAGCGTTCACTCCCAGGAACACCAGGTGGGTGAAGGTGGGGGGGGGGGAGTAATGGGGGTGTGTGTGTATGATGGCCGCTGGGGCTGGGGAAGGTAATGGCTCCCTTGGGTTTGGCAATAGGATCCAGGGGACAGCAACTTGAATGCCTATTTACCAGGCCAGTTACATAAATGTGTGCAGTGAGCTGGAAGTGTGGAAGGCAACAGGGGCTGGAGGTGTCTGTGTTACCCTGGAGAGCCCATATCCTCCCAAACCAAGTATATTCTTGCAAAAGAGGCTGGATTTTATTGGTGGATACCATTTTATGATGCTTTTCTTACATGCTGACTTACAGAAATGCATAGGAGAGGTGTGGCTGGGTGGACTCATTAGAGATATGGGGGTGTGCCAACAAATATGTAACACAAAAATGTGGAGGGAGATTGGCCCATTTAAAGGAATACAGAGCACTTTGGTTAAGGAAAAAGAATGATAGATGCACCCCCAAAATATGTGACGAGATCCCTTACGGAAAGCATTTGTCTAAAGATACAGAGTAAGGTACCCAAAGCTTAGGTTATTTTGTCCGGGAGATCATTCAGGTTGAAAAAGGGTCATGAGAGGCCCACGCTGAAGGCTAAAACGAGCTGCAGACCGTGCCTGGCAGAGGAGCCATATAGGAGGAGTACCAGGATGCGCTCAGGTAGAGTAAGCGAGGACACCTCTCAGCGCTTAGCTTTGGCTGAGACGGGGAAGCAGCACCACGTTGCTGAAATGGATCGGCTGTAAGACTGGAATCTGTTCAAGTTATCATTGTATGTTTAACTAGAGACAAGTGGCTTAAGCTCACTGGGCCTATTTCCTTAGCCCTTGGACTATCAATGTTATCCCCATCTGAGCAGTTGGTAACCCAACCCAACCCCATCTGTTTATCATAGGCAGCAGATACGAAGCACAACCAAATGGCCCCTCCAATCGGCATATATGAAGACCTTTCAACCACGTAGGCTCGTGGCACCTTCTCCCAGGGACTCCCAACCCACCTCCAAGCCCTTTAGAAATAATGGATAAGCCCTTCTAACCAGGTAAGAATCATGGTCTAGACAGACCCTTTTAGCTTGCTAATCAGATTTATCTTGTGGCATCCAGTCTTACCCTGTCTTGTAACTCTAGAATTTGTAGAATTGTTGAACCAGATAAAAGGAAGGAACTCTGTCAGTTCTCAATTAGCTGCACCAGTGGAGAGGAACACTGATGCGGTAGATTTTAAAAATTTGGTTCCATTTGGCTCTGGAATGCATTATGATTTTTTCAGTAGATTAACTTTTCTAATTATATTTTGCACAGCCTAGTATTAACAGGCATTTGTATTCCCTGAGCACACAACATCTAACTCAGGTTTGGGTGGCACAGGAGAGGCAGTCCAAAAACGTGTTGGTCTCAGGGAATGACGGTGTTGTTACGGAAAACCCACACATGGATAATGAAGAGGCAACTAATTAGAAAGTGCTCTGCAAATATTAAATTATAAGCAGAGAAGCCAAATTAGGAATTCTCTAAGGACATGTGAACAGAGAGTAAAAAAGGTTATTAGCATTCTGAGAGGGACAGAAACTTTGAAGAATCATCTTTCAGTGTTAATGGAGCCTCATGAAAACATTGGTTGCAAGGAGGGTCAATGTGTTACTGGGTGGTCTTTCAAATAAGAAAACCTCAAGCAATAATACCAAAGCATTTTAAAAGAGCGTTTAAAATGAATTTTATTGTTTGAATTTTACAAGTAGTCTTTAAAGGCTTCAAACAAGAATTCTGTTGCAAAACTCTAATAAATAGCTTGCCCCAAGTCCCCAAACAAATGAAAGACAAAATAAAAACTAAACTCAGAAGGATAAGCAAGACTTCAGAATGCTTGGATGTTAGCGATATTTCTCGTTTACAAAGAGATATCAGGCAATGTAACAATCTCCTTCATACAAGTCAAAGAGAGAAAGAGACAGACAATTGAGATCTTTACAAAGCACTCCGAAATCTTCCTATTTCCATGGTGGAAATGTCACCCGAAAAAAAAATTCCATGGAAAAATCACAATCATGAATAAAACCGTAAAAGTCTGGTGGAGGGGGTGGGAGGAGAAGAGAGAAAATCCATCCTGTTTCTTTCAGGGATGGAGGAAGGAGTTGAGATTACTTGGGGCAGGGAGCTTCCGAGCAGATGACATCGCAGAACGTTCCCTACGTCAGAGTTGCCACTGAAGGGACACAGGCGTCAGCTTCGTGACATTTTATGAAGGCAAGAAACAAGGCCACCAGGGGCTCCCCGCGTCCCTTAACACTGGTGGGCCCAGTGTGTCCGTCTGCAGGACTGGGGGCCTTGGGACGATGGCCAGAGGCCCAGAGCAGCTGCATCACTAGACAGGAAAAATAGCACATCAGTCATTTCTGCAGCAGAAGCCTCTGGCTGGCCACAAGGATTCAGAAAATGCCGTGCTAAAATTGCACACTGGGACATGCAGGTTTCGAAAGCCCATTCTACGATCACAGTCGTTGCTCCTAACAAGCAAGTACTAAACAATTTCACATTCACTTTCCCTAGTTATAAATACTGGTCCAGTCTTGCTTTGGAGAGGATTAATTAATATGGCCATTTTGAGTAAGCTAAAAATACAATTTTGCCACATTTTCATCTTTACACATCTCAAACAAAAGCTATACTTTTGACCAAAATACATACAAGTAAGATTTTACTCTGGAGGAATTCTGAAACCAATTAATGTTTGGAGCCAGGAAGCTGTAGAGAGGCTGATTCCAGTGTGGTGGGACTCACTTAAACCAGACAGAAAGGGTTCTAGCTCTGAGGAGCGCACCTGGGACCATCTCCGGGGAGAGGAAGCGGGGAGTGCAGGTGGTGGAGTGACGTCACAGTGCAGGAGAGGAAAGGGGCATCGCCCGAGGCCCTGGCTCTGTCTCTGGGCCACTGACTTGCAGGCAGTAACCCCGACCCCGCTATCCTCGGGAAGATAGGGATGCTAGCTCATGCACATGTCATTCAAGGGAGGTAGGCATTTTCTCCAAGCACCTCCCTCCCCAGGCATTTTAGGAACTAAGGTAAGGAAAGCCCCCTCCCCAAATAAACCATTTGCAAAAACTTTATTTTCCTAGGAGCAATGACATGGGTCAGGATAAGGAGGGAAAGCTTGGGTTACCTGAAATCGATAAGAGCTCATGGAAATAGAGGCAGATGGGCCAGAGCGGCCTAGGCCCACTTTCTTCTTTAAATACGTAACAGATAAAGATATTGTGCAAAAAAATAAAGACATTCACATTTTAGCAGTTAAACTTTTATTTTACTTTTTAAAATTTTTATTTACTTTTTTGTTTTTCTTTTCTACAAAAGGCAGATAATGATTGTTGATCTGCAATAATTGTGTTGTGCACTTCCCGAGAGGGGCCGGAGTGGGAAGCGAGGGCGGGTCGGCTGAGAAGGCTTTCCGGGGCATGGCCGAAGGAGCGCCAAACCGCAGCGGAGAGCCCCCCACCCCCTCCCGGGGCTCCCCTCGCCGGCCGGCCCTAGCTCATGTCTATGGTATTGAAGACCCATTCCGTGAACTTCTTCAGCTTGTCCGAGGCATTCTGGGACTCCTCCTGCAGCCTCAGGTTGTCCTCCCGGAGGTGCTGGACTTCCGCCTGCAGGTGGGCTTTGTCTTCCTTTTCCTGGGAGGCAGGGCAGAGGAGGAAAGGGCTGGGACCCAGCAGCTGGAGGGGTGGCTAGGGAGCCGGTGTCCCCTTCACCCATTTCTGTTCTTCATCCTAAACCTCTGTATCTGTGGCCTGACACTGGGCATTCGGATACTCAGGCCAGAGGCTCAGTAAGGTTTATTTTGGAATGCAAAGACATTAACGTGTACTTTAATGTCTTCAATAAGGGCTGTCTTAACTTTCGGACTGTTGTTTGGGTGGCTGCCGTCTTAATATAGTCAAAGCCACTAAGAAACAAAACAACATTCAGTTCTCTTGCTGTGAAAGCCCAAATGACAGTGAAGATGGGTGGGTCTGGGCTACTGGCCCATTAGACAAGGGGCGGGGAGGCCCAGAGAGGGCTCCGAGGGGCTGGCTGGGGTTCAACAACTTTTCTGCACCCTCGACAAGGCCTGCTCGCACGGTGTGTGTCGGTGGGAACTGAGCTCCAAGCAGCTCGTGGAGCATGTGTCCCGAGGAAACAGGGACAATGCCCCCATGTTATTCCACTAACAGGGCATCTGTTCAAGGGCAGTTTGCACAGACCAGGCACTCTGCTTTGAGAATATGTGTTTACCTTCTTCAAATCTTCCCGGAGCATCTTCAGCATCCCTTCCAGCTGGTCCACTTTAGAAGCCAGAGTGGGGGAGGAATCTTTACTGCTGGGGACAAGAAACAAAAGACGGTGTTGGCAGAAGCCTCCACGGCTGGGTCTGTTTGTTTGGCATTTTTAATGAGGCCGCTGTATTTGTAAAATAGTTTTTTAATGTCAAACTACTCAGTACGGTGACCCAATGTGCATGTTCACTCTAAAAAGGAAAATGGTAATTTTAACAAAAGGTAACGCAAGGGTGAACGGCAGCCAATCAGTAGCTTCCTCTGTTAAAGATGCCGGCTCTTCACGACAAAAGAATACAGGACAGTAAGTGAAACTGGTCTCTTTGGCAGCAGGAGAGGTACTTTCTGGCAGGCCCAAGTGTCAAGCCGTGCACGGTTTCCTATTCTCTTTAGTGGCTGTGAGCAGAAGAGAGCCCCTCCTCTGTGTGCAGAGGGGCTGAGGTCAGCCCTACCCTGGGGCGGCCAGCAGAGGGTAGGTCTCTGGTTCCCCAGAAAACAGTCTGTGGTTACTCATCCAGTTGCAGCTAAGTTATCATGCTCCCATCTTGAAAGCTTGTCTAAATATCTTAAGATATTTTAAAAAAAATAAGACCTGTTTCAAAAGCTTGTCAGTCCAACCTTAATGTCTCTTTTGCTATTATGTTCTGCATAATAAAACTAGGCCCCCACTGTTCCTTCTCCCGCTTTATGTAAGTGCTAGTAACGCCATATGCTAGCAGAGAACCAAAAAGCCCCCAGAGAGCTAGCAGAGGAGAAGGCCAGCCAACTGGCTGGACAGAAGACCCTCGTCAGTTGTTCTTCATCCAACTCCTGTCTACCTGAATTCAAGCTGCAGAACGTTTCCAAGTGAGCTCTAGCCGGATACACCACCTCAGAGTCACATAACCAACAAGCTAAAGCCTTCCACTGGGAGAACATGCAGGTGCCTCTTTCCAGAGGTCAAAAAGGGAAGACACAGATAGGCTGAAGTTTTGGAATCCTGGAATAAAAGGCGGTCTTTCCTTGGGCTGTGTTGATGTCTTCTGCTGATTCTAGATCTACGAGCCCAAAGGGCAAAACTCGCAGTGGCACGAGTAGCTCCAGGCTGTAAATAAATGAAATGATAAGGATCTCCAAACTTTTAAGATGGGATGCCCAATAAAAACTCTTAGCAGCCTATCTTGACTTCTGAAGGTTTTCAAAGTGAATTACATGCCTGTGTATGCTTTAATTTTTAAAAACACATTTAACTCCACTTGTTCACTGAACAAAGAAAACTGCCAACCATCACCCTCATCTTAGGATTCTGTAAGGATTTAAGAACTAGCTGCTGAATAATCCTTTCTGAGGAAAATGGACTTGTTCACTCAAGACTTCTGGTGGGAGGGCCCATTCTAAGAAGGTACATTTTGGGTTCACTGCACCCTTGACTCTACGTTTTTTTTTTTTTAAAGCTCTCAATACCCAAACTAACTGCCACTCTCCCTCCCAAGATGTCTCAGTGATCAGAGTGAATGCAGCACCTGTCCCTTATACTCATGACAAACCACCCACCACTCTTCTGCTTTCTCTGTGAAGAGCATTTCCTTGCAGACTTGCTCGGCCAAGTCTTCAGGAACAAGTCCCACAGGCTATTTGAACAACCTAGGCTAACCTCACTTTTCCTACTGTTGTCTGTTTCCTAGATACCTGGATTCTTAACCATCCTCAAAAGGTTTTAAAAGGAGAGATTTCAAGTTGAGGAAATTATTCTGCATCAGGGGTACATGTATACCACAGCGGCCTGTGGGAAGCTTTCCTATATAGTAACAGGACGCATCTACCCAGCATCCTCACCACGTGAAACGGGAAAATGGAAATCCGCCTCTGCTCAGTTCAACAAAAGTCAAAATCCCTGCTCTTAACTCCTAAGGAAACCCTCTGGGCCTCAGTTATTGCTCGCCTTTCATTTTCTCTCGAATCTTACCTCTTCTGGTGACCCGGATCTAAGGTCGATCTGAAGCAGCATGTTGGGAGCTGCTAAGATGTGGGCACATTTACAAGTATGACCAACTGACAGCAAGGGGCAGAAACTCCAAAACCAGGCTCAAGGACATCAGACAAATGATTTTTCTCACCTTACGTGATCAGCCCTGAGAGCATAAATGTATTACGGCTTTAAATAATAATGAATATTCATGATTATGACTAAGTCATCAAGAACAGTTTAATTATGTTTACAGGATTGAGTTACAAAGCATTCTAAAATGTGAAGAGTCTGGCACTGCGGTGATGAGCTTCAGTCAGCTAATCCATGCGGCCGCCATCTCTTCCCCACACCTGCTGTCACGAGTGGAGGGGACACATGGTGCAGGGTGCTGACCTCCCTACTGGGTGACCAACCTGCTGTAGGACTTCATCTGGGCCAGAGCCTGCTCCTCAAGCTGGTCACCGTTGGATGCAGCACTCAAGGGCTGGTGGCTTTCATCACTAGCAGCAAAGAAGGAGGCTCTTTGGACTGGAAGGGAGAGGAGAAGCCATTCAGTATTTTGGAAAAACATCCGGGCCCGGTCTATCAAAGGTCAACAACCGGCCTACACTGACGGTCAAATCCAATCAACGTGTGAGGATGCATCAGGACCCTTATCTCCTGACCCGTGTAGGAAAAAATTACTGTTTCAGCTCTAAGAGGATAGTAGCAGTTTAAGATCCCTTTTGAAAACACTTGTGAATCAGTTGTAGTCTTCTTTTTCTTACTCATCAAAGTAGCATTCTATGGAATGTTTCCCCGGAAACAGGCACTGTGCCAAATTTCCAGACCAAGGCTTTTTCCACTCAGTGATGATAGAAAATGCCCTTGTAGAAGTATGTTTTCCACAAGATTCCTGGCTACCTTGGTGGGTTTTAGCCAAAGTCCAACCATATGTGCTTCAAAATATACCCAACTTAAAACTTGAGCGAAGAAAACAAAATCAAATTTTCGAAACCTCTCATTAAAAACACAAAACTAGTACCGTATCATATAAAGGAGCGTGACCAACAAGCTGAAATTTAAAATCGTCTGTACTGGGGAATTGCCACCAGCTAACATGGGGATGCCCTGTGGGCTACTCCGCTGTCGGCTAATCAAGTTCTCCTGAAAATCGTAGCTTGGACAGAATACCCACTTTCAATTCTTCAAACATGAGAGAAAAAAAACAAACACAAAAAAACTAACTCAACCTTAAACCACTCATTTGCTATCATTGTTTTATAAAGAACATTTTAGCACCGAAGAATTTGGAATGATGACCACAGAGGGAAGTCTATTCACAAAAGGCATTTGACAACCTCAGGTCCACATACGCGGATAGCATTACATCGAGTTTCTTCTATTCCAGCACGCCAGCGTAAGGGCCTGCAGTGAAGCAAGCAAACACATGGTGGGTTGGCACAGGAACAACGTGGACAGAAAACGTGCTACCAGAGTCGGGAGAGGTGAGTGAGCAGCACAAAGAGGATACCCAACAGTTGTCAAACCTGGGGCAGGGCCAAGTGGGACAAGCATCCCTAACAGATCCAACAGTGCACTTCACAGTGAGGTCCTCATGATGGGGTCTCAAAGACTCTCTCTGGATAGGTGTTCTTTTCAATCAGGTGACAGCTGGGATTCCCCCACTCCCTGCCCTTCCCACATGTGGGGAGGGGAGACATCCATGCTATGAATTCCTATGCAGAGGAAACGTCAGGCCCCATCGGATTAAATCATACAGCATGTGGCCCTACTGAGTGCTCGGTAATGGTTCGGCCAACTGGTTTCCAGCTGCATGGGCTCCACCCTGTGTGGTCCGTGTGTTCAAAGCAGCAGAGCGGCACCCCCCAGCCCTGCCGGTCCTGCCCGTCCTGCTCACACCATCCGTGGACTCACCCTCATAGGCCTTGGCAGCATCCACCAAGTTGGACCAATCTAAATCCGCAGCAGCGTCGGGCAGGGGCATCAGGCCGGGGTCGGGCATGGGAGGCCTTCGGGTCTCCTGGACGTCCGTGAGGGAGCTGTCTGAGGCCGAGAACTCTCCTGCAAGAGAGGAGAGGTAAGATCCTTCTCATGCCCACAGGAGAACCGCTTGAGATCTTACCCAAGCAGTTGTTATCTGGAATCCATATCTAGTCCAGCAGACCATCAGGGGCTATTCTGAAGCTGACATGAACTAGGATTTGGCTTCCTCCAGGCTTAACTCACTTTTTAATTATCCTCCACCGTCTCACTTCTAGTAGTGTGGAGACACAGATAAGTTAGTTTTGCATGGAGACAACACGTCTGCTTCTCTGGGAGCTGTCTGTCTATAGGGGGGCCCAGGGCAGCTCTCACGTCTTGCTTTTTGTTTTTGTTTTTTTTCCCAGAGTCAAGGATCCAGGCTAGGACAACGAGGCCTGTTTCAACAGACAGCTGGATTTTGAAGCCAGACCGGAGAAGCTTGTTGATCCCTGTTCTAGGGGATAATAAGGCTTATTCTCACTGGACTGGGCCCTGGGATCTGAGCCACCTGCTGTGGACTCCCTGTCCCTGGGGGATGGCCCACTGGTTTCCACAGCTGGATGTGTCTGCAGGCTGATGTGGGAACCAAAGCAGGCTGTAGGAGAGTGCTCAATTACCCGAATGGAGTTACTACAGGAAGGTGATTTTAGGATTGGTGTTGGCATTCTTCTCCTTCCCAAGGACAGAAGAAGCAACTCTTGGGATCACTTTTGGATCACAGCAGTCCAAGAGCCTGAGCTTCTTCTAAGGTGACAATTTTAAAAACACAAACATGAAGCCATCATAACGACGAGCCTTTGCTCGGCCTGGGGCAGAAAGGAGTGGGCGCAGGGGGCCGCTCTGCCATTGGAGGGCACGCTGCTACCGCTCAAGTTCACGCAGGCAGAGAAGAGAGTGGGAAGGCTGCTGGGCTCATGACACGTAGATGCTCTCAACAGGGCAGAAGCTGGGGCAGGGACAAGGGCAGAGTGTGCGACTCCAGGAGAAGGGCCACCCTCAGAATGGGACTATAACACTAAAAACCCATGCCACCACAAGCTCAAATCTCAGTTAAAATCACTGAGTGACTCCAGAAACACCTGTTTACAAGGAGTTAAAAAGTTTCCCCAAGGATGATAGCCTGGGAAACCAGAGTATATTTAGTGCTTGTTTTCCCTTTCAAATGACATAAAGAACTGCTGTGAAGTACAGCTGCTAGTTATTAATGTGCTTAAATTAGCAAGATGATGAGTAAATGGAAATCAACAAATACTGCCAGATATTAAATGCTCTGATCTATTTAAACATGCTCCCACCAAGGGTAAGTAGGTGGAACAGACAATTCTATGTGTCACTCACAACCCTCCTGCCCTTTTTTATCTCTGGCACCCAAATTTCCATATGTACAAAAGAAGTCACTCCTCCCCATTGCCCAGTGACAGTGGATGAAACAAGGCCAGGGCTGAGGGATCAGCCCAATAAGGGTTGCTCCGTGTAGGACATGGGGTCACCGTGCTGCCTGACTTCCAGGAAAGCAAGGAGAGGGGATGGGAGGGGGGTCACAGAGGGCAGCCCATTCCCTCCCTTCTGCAGCTGGACAGTGACCAGGTTGCTCTCTTAGAATGGAAACCTCTAGAAGACAGGGTCTACTCCGACGGGACACATGCAAACATGCCTTTACGAAGGGTTTATTGCTGCAGGAGCAATGGAACTCAGGGGAGAGTGGCCCCAGTGTGGAGACAGAAGGGGAGAAAAGATTAGGGCCTATTTGGTCACTACCAGGAAGTTTTCTTCTAGAGTCTAGATGGTAAAAAGTGGTCATTTCACATGTTCACTCTGGAAGGTGCCCTCGTGGAGAAAAGAGAAGCCAGAGTCCAGCTGTAGTCAGATGGGGGAGAGGGGGTAGTGAGAAGCTGGCATGCTCCCGAGTGATGCCTGCCATTGGGGAGAAGGGGAGCAGTGAGCAGGACAGAGGTGGTGGACGGACATGCACAAGAGTGGGTTGAGAGCTCATGTGTGATGCGGGGAGAAAGCAAATGAGGCAAGCAGGAGAGTCAAAGAAAATATGTTTCCAGAGAAGCAGCAGAAAGGATAAGAAACATGGGTATGAATGGAGGCAGAATGCCCGGAAGGAGAAAGGGCAGATGGGAGACAAAGTTATAGCACATGTCTAATGAACAAGCAGGACCCCAGGTTCCATAGCAGGTGTCTGCTGGGCTGGGTCACAGTGGGGCCGGGTGGGTGTAGAACCCTGGAATGGAGGTGGATAGAGAGAGGAGAAAGGAAAAGAACGAATGTAAACCCACAGTCCCAGAATATGGCCTTTCATAAAACTGGGACCTAGTTTGGTCACAGAGCGAACAAGGCATTTATGAACCAAAGGCAAGAACACGGAGGTGCCTGGCATCAATACGCCTTTCCCTAAACTAATACTTGCTTGTTCACTGAATGAATGAATGAGTCGACAAATGACTGGCTGACACCACGGTCTAGGAAAGACAGAACAATGGCAAGTCTGGGCTCTTACAGCAGCTGGAAGGAGCCAATGGATACAAGTCTCCAAAAAATAATTTAATGTTAGCCAAATGCGCCCAATCACAGTAGCAGATAGGATTTTTGGTAAAAATATAATCTCCAAACTACACCTTTGTACTGAAATTCAGCAGGTCTTGGGTAAGGTCTGGAAATTGTATTTTTAGCAAGCATGCCAGGAGAGGGTTGTTATATGTACCTGGTGCCCCAGTATTTATGGTTGTCACCCAAGGGATGCCCCTGGACCATATGGCTCTGGCGGCCGGGGGGGGGGGGCCTCCATTCCTGAGTCCCATGGGACTTTAAAAATTGGAGGGACAATTCTTGACAGGCTACCACATGTAGGGCACTGAACAGAACGCAGACCGAAACAAACTCCAGTCTTCTGTGAAAGAGGCTTATTTGCTTATTCCAGAGCTTTGGCCTAGGGCAGGCTTCAGGTTTGGCACACAAGTAGGGGCCCATGGTGGTGCTCATGGGGCATGGAGGCCAGGTGCACGCTATCTTTGTGCTTGCCCTCTGCCTTCCTCTGGCTCACTGTTATCTCTCAGAAAGGAACTTATACACTCACTTAGTACTCTGGTTTTTAGGACTGCCACCCAGGGGATATGTTGAGATCGCCTGGCACTGGTGGCCAGTGGGGCTTACAGTTGTGGGCCCATAGGACTGTATATATTTGCATACTTTAAGAGCTGCCGCCAGAGGGTCCGGCTTACAATCAGCCTAAATCTAGGCGCTGACTGAGATCCTCCCTTTTGGGACACTGGTCTTGGCACACCCCCAACTACTGGGATCTATTAAAAATGAAATAGGCTGTTTGGACCATCACAAAAGTTTGAGAGACAAGAAAGAACTAAGGCAGGGTTGAATGATAAAGGTTCATCTCCAAAACAAGGCTACTCCTTCAAGACTGGGAGAGTTGACTATCTTACAGAACAACACAAGGAGTCCAGAAAAAAGGAAATAGAGGAATATGTAATGAACAAAGAACAAGATAAAACCACAAAAAAATCCTTAGTGAAAAGGAGTTAAATAATCTGCCTGACAGAGTTCAAGGTAATGGACATAAAGATGCTCGCTGAACTTGGGAGACGAATGAACATAGTGAGAACTTCAACAAAAAGAAAATATAAGGAAATGTCAAATAGAAGTCGCAGCGCCAAAGAATACAATAACTGCACTGAAAAATATACTAGAGGAGTTCAACAGCAGATTAGATGAAGCAGAAGAAAGGATCGGTGAATTCAAAGACAAGGCAATGGAACTCATCCAATCAGAACAGCAAAAAGAAAAAAAGAATGAAAAGGAGTGAAAATAGCTTAAGGGACCTATAGGACAATATCAAGCAGACCAACATTTGCATTATTTATAGGGGTCCCAGAAGAAGAGAGAGAAAACTTCACTAACCTAGAGAACGAAACACACATCCAGATCCAGGAAGACCAGAGTTCCAGATAAAGTGAATGTAAAAAGACCCACACCAAGACATATTATAATTAGTCTCCAAAGTTAGACAAGAAGAACATCTTAAAAGCAGCAAGAGAGATCTTGGGGGCGGAGCAAGATGGCGGAGGAGTAGGAGACCTGGATTTCGTCTCCTCTCAGGAATTCAGCTGGATAGGGATCAAACCATTCTGAACACCTACAAACTCAACAGGAGATCAAAGAAAAGAAGAGCAACAACTCTCTGAACAGAAAAGCGACCACTTTCTGGAAGGTAGGACGTGCGGAGAAGTGAATCCGAGGCGTTATTCGGGAGGATAGACGGCGGGGGAGGGGCCTCCGACGGCCGCTTCTGGCAAGTGATAGAGCCGCGGAGCACAAAGTCGGAACTTTTAGAGTCTGCTCCGCTGAGGGACGTCACTCTGGTGGCGAAGTGGGGGGTGGAACCCTCGCGGGACAGTGTGGTCTCAGGACCCTCGGGGTCACAGAAAGACCGGGGGTGCCTGAGTGTGGCAGAGCTCCCAGGTATCGGAGTGGGGAAGCCGGCTGCAGAGACGGAGCCCAGGCGCGGGCTCTCAGCTCGGGGTTGTCATAAACCGTGATCCGCGGCACAGTCGGGCCACTGCTCCTCCAGCAGGGACCCAACAAGCGGCAGATCCGGGGAGACTCACCTTCTTCCCCCGGGAGGAGAGGTGCGGGAGCGCACCGCAGGGATCTGCTGGGTTTGGAGACTCCACCCGGGGTCGGGTGCCGGATAGAAAGGCGCGGTCACAGGCCGGGTGAGCGCGGAGTGTGGCCGGAGACCGGGGAGACGGGAGTGACTGACTGCTTTTCTCTGGGGGCTCGCTGAGGGGCGGGGCCCCGAGTTCTCGGCTCCGCCGGGGCGGAGACTGGGAAGCCGCCATTTTCACTCTCCGCCTCCAAAGCTGTACGGAAAGCTTGCAGGGAACAAAAGCTCCGGAGAGCAAACCCGAGCAGATGACTTAGCCCGGACCGGCAAGGGCGGGGCAATTTTGCCTCCGGCAAAGACATTTGGGAACCACGGCAACAGGCCCCTCCCCCAGAAGATCAGCGAGAACAGCCAGTCAAGACCAAGTTTACCGATCAATGAGAACGGCAGAACTCCAGCGCTAGGGGAATACTGCACATAGAATTCATGGCTTTTTTACCATGATTCTTTAGTCTTTTAAAGTTAATTATTTTTTTTAACTGTCTTTTTTTCTTTTTTCCTTTTTTCTTTTTTTTTGAATTTTTCTTTTTCCCTTTTTCAACCAACATCTTATCAATCCCTTTTTAAAAAAAAAACATTTTTATTTTTCATTTTTAAAGTCATATTCTATCCCTTCATAGTAGTTACCCGTATTTTTGGCATATATATATAAGTTGTTCTCTCTTTAAAATCTTGAGATAGTTTCTTCTAACAGATCAAAATATACTCTAAATCTCTAGTGTATGGTTTTTTTCTACTCCCCTGCCTGATCACATTCTCTCCCTTTTTTCTTTCTTTTTTTTTTTTTTTAATCCTCTTCTTTCTTTTTTCAAACAACTTATCAAATCCTTTTTTAAAATTTTTTATAATTTCCATCTTTACAGTCATATTCCATCCCTTCATCATATCAACCCTTATTTTTGTACATATATAAGTTTTTCTTTCTTTAAAATTTTGGGAGGGACTTTCTTTTAACAGACCAAAATACACCCAAAATCTAGTGTGTGGCACTGATCTATAATCCAGCCTGATCATATTTGATCACATTCTGTTTTTGTTTTGTTTTGTTTTGTTCTGCTTTTGTTTTTATCTTTATCTTTTTCTTTTTTCTTTTTTTCTTTCCTTTTCTTTTTTCTCTCTTTCCCTTTCTTTTCCCACTGCTTCAGGTCTTTTCTGATTTGTTTAGAGTATATTTTCTGGGGACGTTGTTACCCTGCTAGCATTTTGTTCTCTCATTAATCTATTCTCCTCTGCACAAAATGACAAGACGGAAAAAATCACCTCAACAAAAAGAACAAGAGGTAGTACCGACTGCCAGGGACCTACTCAATACGGACATTAGTACGATGTCAGATCTAGAGTTCAGAATCATCACTTTAAAGATACTAGCTGGGCTTGAAAAAAACATGGAAGTTATTAGAGAAACCCTTTCTGGAGAAGTAAAAGAACTAAAATCGAACCAAGTAGAAATCAAAAAGGCTATCAATGAGGTGCAATCAAATATGGGGGCGCTAACTGCTAGGATAAATGAGGCAGAAGAAAGAATCAGTGAGATAGAAGACCAAATGATGGAAAATAAAGAAGCTGAGAAAAAGAGAGATAAACAACTACTGGATCATGAGGGCAGAATTTGAGAGATAAACGATACCATAAGACGAAACAACATTAGAATAATTGGGATCCCAGAAGAAGAAGAAAGAGAGAGAGGTGCAGAAGGTATAATGGAGCAAATTATAGCAGAGAACTTCCCTAATTTGGGGAAGGAAACAGGCATCAAAATCCAGGAAGCACAGAGAACCCCTCTCAAAATCAATAAAAATAGGTCAACACCCCGACATCTAATAGTAAAACTTACGAGTCTCAGAGACAAAGAGAAAATCCTGAAAGCAGCTCGGGAGAAGAGATATGTAACCTACAATGGTAGAAACATTAGATTGGCAACAGACTTATCCACAGAGACCTGGCAGGCCAGAAAGGACTGGCAGGACATATTCAGAGCACTAAATGAGAAAAATATGCAGCCAAGAATACTATATCCAGCTAGGCTGTCATTGAAAATTGAAGGAGAGATAAAAAGCTTCCAGGACAAACAAAAACTAAAGGAATTTGCAAACACGAAACCAGCCCTACAACAAATATTGAAAGGGGTCCTCTAAGCAAAGAGAGAGCCTAAAAGCAACATAGACCAGAAAGGAATACAAACAATATACAGTAACAGTCACTTTACAGGCAATACAATGGCACTGAATTCCTATCTTTCAATAGTTACCCTGAATGTAAATGGGCTAAATGCCCCAATCAAAAGACACAGGCTATCAGATTGGATTAAAAAACAAGACCCATCGATATGCTGTCTGCAAGAGACTCATTTTAGACCCAAAGACACCCCCAGATTGAAAGTGAGGGGGTGGAAAACCATTTACCATGCTAATGGACACCAAAAGAAAGCTGGGGTGGCAATCCTTATATCAGACAAATTAGATTTTAAACCAAAGACTGTAATAAGAGATGAGGAAGGACACTATATCATACTTAAAGGGTCTATCCAACAAGAAGATCTAACAATTGTAAATATCTATGCCCCTAACATGGGAGCAGCCAATTATATAAGGCAATTAATAACAAAAGCAAAGAAACACATCGACAACAACACAATAATAGTGGGGGACTTTAACACCCCCCTCACTGAAATGGACAGATCGTCTAAGCAAAAGATCAACAAGGAAATAAAGACTTTAAATGACACACTGGACCAAATGGACTTCACAGACATATTGAGAACATTCCATCCCAAAGCAACGGAGTACACATTCTTCTCTAGTGCCCATGGAACATTCTCCAGAATAGATCACATCCTAGGTCATAAATCAGGTCTCAACCGGTACCAGAAGATTGGGATCATTCCCTGCTTATTTTCAGACCACAATGCTTTGAAACTAGAACTCAATCACAAGAGGAAAGTCAGAAAGAACTCAAATACATGGAGGCTAAAGAGCATCCTACTGAAGAATGAATGGGTCAACCAGGAAATTAAAGAAGAATTAAAAAAATTCATGGAAACCAATGAAAATGAAAACACAACTATTCAAAATCTTTGGGATACAGCAAAGGCAGTCCTAAGAGGAAAGTATAGAGCAATACAAGCCTTTCTCAAGAAACAAGAAAGGTCTCAAGTACACAACCTAACCCTACACCTAAAGGAGCTGGAGAAAGAACAGCAAATAAAGCCTAAACCCAGCAGGAGAAGAGAAATCATAAAGATCAGAGCAGAAATCAATGAAATAGAAACCAAAAGAACAGTAGAACAGATCAACGAAACTAGGAGCTGGTTCTTTGAAAGAATTAACAAGATTGATAAGCCCCTGGCCAGACTTATCAAAAAGAAAAGAGAAATGACCCAAATCAACAAAATCATGAATGAAAGAGGAGACATCACAACCAACACCAAAGAAATACAAACAATTATAAGAACATATTATGAGCAACTCTATGCCAACAAATTAGATAACCTGGAAGTAATGGATGCATTCCTAGAGATGTATCAACTACCAAAACTGAACCAGGAAGAAATAGAACACCTGAACAGACCTATAACCACTAAGGAAATAGAAGCAGTCATCAAAAATCTCCCAAAACACAAAAGCCCAGGGCCAGATGGCTTCCCAGGGGAATTCTACCAAACATTTCAAGAAGAATTAATACCTATCCTTCTGAAACTGTTCCAAAAAATAGAAATGGAAGGAAAACTTCCAAACTCATTTTATGAGGCCAGCATTACACTGATCCCAAAACCAGACAAAGACCCCATCAAAAAGGAGAATTACAGACCAATATCCCTGATGAACATGGATGCAAAAATTCTCACCAAAATACTAGCCAATAGGATCCAACAGTACATTAAAAGGATTATTCACCACGACCAAGTCGGATTTATCCCTGGGCTGCAAGGTTGGTTCAACATCCGCAAATCAATCAACGTGATACATTAACAAAAGAAAAAACAAGAATCACATGATCCTCTCAATAGATGCAGAAAAAGCATTTGACAAAGTACAGCATCCTTTCTTGATCAAAACTCTTCAGAGTATAGGGATAGAGGGTACATACCTCAATATCATAAAAGCCATCTATGAAAAACCTACAGCGAATATCATTCTCAATGGGGAAAAACTGAGAGCTTTCCCCCTAAGGTCAGGAACGCGGCAGGGATGTCCACTATCACCACTGCTATTCAACATAGTATTGGAAGTCCTAGCCACAGCAATCAGACAACAAAAAGAAATCAAAGGCATCCAAATTGGCAAAGAAGAAGTCAAACTCTCACTCTTTGCAGATGATATGATACTTTATGTGGAAAATCCCAAAGACTCCACCCCAAAACTGCTAGAACTCATACAGGAATTCAGTCAAGTGGCAGGATATAAAATCAATGCACAGAAGTCAGTGGCATTCCTATACACCAACAACAAGTCAGAAGAAAGAGAAATTAAGGAGTCGATCCCATTTACAATTGCACCCAAAACCATAAGATACCTAGGAATAAATCTAACCAAAGAGGTAAAGGATCTGTACTCAGAAAACTATAAAATACTCATGAAAGAAATTGAGGAAGACACAAAGAAATGGAAAAACGTTCCATGCTCATGGATTGGAAGAACAAATATTGTGAAGATCTCAATCCTACCTAGAGCAATCTACACATTCAATGCAATCCCCATCAAAATACCATCCACTTTCTTCAAAGAAATGGAACAAATAATCCTAAAATTTGTATGGAACCAGAAAAGACCCCGCATAGCCAGAGGAATGTTGAAAAAGAAAAGCAAAGCTGGCGGCATCACAATTCCAGACTTCCAGCTCCACTACAAAGCTGTCATCATCAAGACAGTATGGTACTGGCACAAAAACAGACACATAGATCAATGGAACAGAATAGAGAGCCCAGAAATGGACCCTCAACTCTATGGTCAACTAATCTTTGACAAAGCAGGAAAGAATGTCCAATGGAAAAAAGACAGTCTCTTCAACAAATGGTGTTGGGAAAATTGGACGGCCACATGCAGAAGAATGAAACTGGACCATTTCCTTACACCACACACAAAAATAGACTCCAAATGGTTGAAAGACCTCAATGTGAGACAGGAGTCCATCAAAATCCTAAAGGAGAACACAGGCAGCAACCTCTTCGACCTCAGCCGCAGCAACTTCTTCCTAGAAACATCGCAAAAGGCAAGGGAAGCAAGGGCAAAAATGAACTATTGGGACTTCATCAAGATAAAAAGCTTTTGCAAAGCAAAGGAAACAGTCAACAAAACCAAAAGACAACTGACAGAATGGGAGAAGATATTTGCAAATGACATATCAGATAAAGGGCTAGTATCCAAAATCTATAAAGAACTCATCAAACTCAACACCAAAAGAACAAAGAATCCAATCAAGAAATGGGCAGAAGACATGAACAAACATTTTTCCAAAGAAGACATCCAAATGGCCAACAGACACATGAAAAAGTGTTCAATATCGCTCGGCATCAGGGAAATCCAAATCAAAACCTCAATGAGATACCACCTCACACCAGTCAGAATGGCTAAAATTAACAAGTCAGGAAATGACAGATGTTGGCGGGGATGCGGAGAAAGGGGAACCCTCCTACACTGTTGGTGGGAATGCAAGCTGGTGCAGCCACTCTGGAAAACAGTATGGAGGTTCCTCAAAAAGTTGAAAATAGAGCTACCATATGATCCAGCAATTGCACTCCTGGGTATTTACCCCAAAGATACAAAAGTAGGGACCCGAAAGGCTACGTGCACCCCGATGTTTATAGCAGCAATGTCCACAATAGCCAAACTGTGGAAAGAGCCAAGATGTCCATCAACAGATGAATGGATAAAGAAGATGTGGTATATATATACAATGGAATATTATGGAGCCATCAAAAGGAATAAGATCTTGCCATTTGCAACGACGTGGATGGAACTGGAGGGTATTATGCTGAGCGAAATAAGTCAGTCAGAGAAAGACATGTATCATATGACCTCACTGATATGAGGAATTCTTAATCTCAGGAAACAAACTGAGGGTTGCTGGAGTGGGGGGTGGGGTGGGAGGGATGGGGTGACTGGGTGATGGACACTGGGGAGGGTATGTGTTCTGGTAAGCGCTGTGAATTGTGCAAGACTGTTGAATCTCAGATCTGTACCTCTGAAACAAATAATGCAATATATGTTAAGAAAGAAAAAAAGAAGAAGAAGAATGTAGCAGGAGGGGAAGAATGAAGGGGGGGAAATCGGAGGGGGAGAAGAACCATGAGAGACGATGGACTCTGAAAAACAAACTGAGGGTTCTAGAGGGGAGGGGGTTGGGAGGATGGGTTAGCCTGGTGATGGGTATTGAGGAGGGCACGTTCTGCATGGAGCACTGGGTGTTATGCACAAACAATGAATCATGGAACACTATATCTAAAAACTAATGATGTAATGTATGGGGATTAACATAACAATAAAAAAAAATTAAAAAAAAAAAAAAAAAAAGCAGCAAGAGAAAAACAACTTGGTATGTACAAATGAATCCCCAATAAGACTTTTCAACAGGAACTTTCCAGGCCAGAAGGGAGTGGCTAAAAGAAAAAAACTGCCAACTAAGAATCCTCTACCCAACAAAGTTGTCCTCTAGAATTGAAGGTGAGATAAAGAGTTTTCCAGACAAACAAAGCTGAAGGAGGGGCTCCTGGGTGGCTCAGTCGGTTAAGCGTCCGACTCTTGATTTCAGCTCAGGTCATGATCTCAGGGTCCTGGGATTGAGCCCTGTGTTTGGCTCCCCACTCAGCAGGGAGTCTGCTTGTCTCCCTCTCTCTCTGCCTCTCCCCCTGCTTATGCTCTCTCTCTGTCTCTCTCTAAAATAAATGAATTTTTTAAAACAAAATCTAAAAGAGTTCAACACAACTAGACTGGCCTTACCGGAAATGTTAAAGGGACTTCTTTAAGCTGAAAAGAAGGAGTGCTAATTAGTAAAAAGAAAACATAAAAATATCAATCTTACTGGAAAAGGTAAGCACATAGTGCAGGCAGTAGTAAATTAATGACTTACAAGGCTAGTAAGAAGGTTAAAAGACAAAAATAATAAAAATAATTGTCTTACAGTTGGCCCTTGAGCAACACAGGTTTGAACTGCATGAGTCCACTCTATGTGGATTTTTTCCTATAAATATTTTGGAAACATTTTTGAAGATTTGCAACAATTTCAAAAACTTGCAGACAAACTACACAGCTTAGAAATTAAAAAAAAAAAAAGATGTCATGAATGCCAAAAATATATACATATCTATTATAAAAAGTTAAAACTTTCTAAAACTCACACATACCGTACATGGCACCACTCACAGTTGAGAGAAGTGTGAACAAAGATGCAGTATTACATCATAATTGCCCAAAATTAACTACGGTACATACTGTGTACTACTGTAATAATTTCGTAGCCACCTCCTGAGACTACTGCAATGAGGCTTAGTGTTCAAAGTATCCACTTAAAATGCATGTGAGGCTAATCATCTTCACACAAGCAGTTCTTCTCTCCAGTAAATTGGGTATCCGGTAAAAACTGGTCTCCATTCTCATGTACTTTTCATTGTGTTTCATGCAATACCATAAACCTTGAATAGTACCATGGGATCCATTCGAAGTACTACTAGTAATGCTGTAAGTGTCCCCAAAAACCAGAAAAGATATGAAATGACACGAAAAAGTTGAACTGCTTGATATGTAGCACAGATTGAGGTCTGCAGCTGCGGTCGCCTGCCATTTCAAGGTAAATGAATCTAGCATAAGGACCACTGTGAAAAAAAGAAGAGGAAATTCATGAAGCTGTCACTGGAGCAGTGCCAGTAGGCATAAAAACCTTGTACTTTTTGGGAAATACCTTTTGATCTCCTATTGAAAATGCAGCTTTCAGGTGGGTACAGGACTGCTAATAAGAAAGGCATTTCTACAGACTCTAATATGACTCAAGAAAAAGCGAAGTCATTATATGACAACTCAAAGCAAACGGAAGGTGAAAGATCAAAAGCTGCAGAATTTAATGCCAGCAAAGGATGGTTTGATAATTTTAGAAAGAGGTTTGGTTTTAAAAATGTCAAGATAACAGGAGAAGCAGCTTCTGCCAACCAAGAGGCAGCAGACAAGTTCCCAGACATCGTTAAGAAAATCATTGAGGAGAAAGGATATCTGCCTGAACAGGTTTTTTATGCAGACAAAAGTGCCCTGTTCTGGAATAAAATGCCACAAAAGACATTATTTACTCCATATGAAGAGAAGTGAGCAGCAGGATTTAAGGCAGAAAGGACAGACTAATGACTGTTGTGCAAATGCAGTTTAGTTTAGGATCAGAACTGCCCTTTTCTATAAACCCTACCAACCCCTGACAACCCCTGAGTCTTGAAGGGACACAAAACCAGCTGTCAGACTTTTGGTTGTACAAGAAGGCCTGGACAATGAAGACCCTTTTTCTGGACTGGTTCCATTGATGCTTTGTCCAGTCAGGAAGTACCTTGCCAGCAAGAGATTGCCTTTTAATGTACTTCTGATATTGGACAATGCCCCGGCCACCCAGAATCCCATGAGTTCAACACCAAAGGTGTCGAAGTGGTCTACTTGCCCCCAAACACGACATCTCTAATTCAGCCTCTGGAGCAAGGGGTCATCAGAACATTTAAGGATGATTACACACAGTATCCTTTTTTTTTTAAAGATTTTATTTATTTATTTTTCAGAGAGAGAGGGCGCACAAGCAGCAGGAGCCGGCAGGCAGAGCAGGCAGAGGGAGAAGCAGGCTCCCTGCTGAGCAAGGAGCCTGATGCGGGACTCGATCCCAGGACCCTGGGATCGGGATCTGAATTGAAGGCAGATGCTTAACTGACTGAGCCACCCAGGCGTCCCTATACACAGTATTCTGTGAAAAGGACTGTCAACACTATGGGTGGGAACTGTGATAGACAGAACATGAAATTCTGGAAGGACTATACCAAAGATGCCATCATTGTTATAGAAAAAGCCATGAAAACCATCAAGCCCGAAATAATGGATTCCTGATGGAGAAAACTGTCCGGATGTTGTACATAACTTCATAGGATTTATGATAGAGCCAATCAAGGAAATCATGAAAGAGACTGGATTTGGCAAAAAAGGTAGGGGTGAAGGGTTTTAAGATGGAGAAGTCCAAGAGGTAACAGACATCACAACTGAGGACTTAAAAGAAGACGACCGGATGGAGATGAGTGTTTCCAAACCAGCACCAGATGATGAGGAATAAGACGGAGAAGAAGCGCCAGAAAACAAATTGACATTAGACAATCTGGCAGAAGGATTCTGATTCTCCAAGACTGCTTTGACTTCTTTTACAACATGAACCATTCTAGGCTATGGGCTCTGAAACTAAAGCTCACAGTGGGAGGATCAGTACTGTATAAAAACATATTTAGAGAGATGAAACAGCAAAACAGACAGAAATTACAATATATTTCCACAGAGGTACACTGAGTGTGTCTGCCTCTCCCACCTCTCCTTCCACCTCTGCCATCCCTGAGACAGCATGGCCAACCCCTCATCTTCCTCCCTCTCCTCAGCCTACTCAACGTGAAGACAAGGGCAAAGACCTTTATGATGATCCACTTCCACTTAATGAATAATAAATAATCATCAGGCCATACAGTTAATAAACTTATCTGTTGTGTGTGTGTTTTGTGTGAAATCTGACTGTACAGCAATAATTGTATGAGATGCTTTTGTGTCATCATCATCATCATCGCCAAAGTATTCATCATGTAGAACAGTGAGTGTAAGTCTTGTATAGAAGTGGATACCCTGTCCTTACACAGGCATATGCGAGTGATATTTAATATAAAAGTAATAATGTTTTGATTTTCTTACTGCTTTATAATTTTGCTTTCAAGGAATTACATTACCTTAAAGTATGCCTCTCACTCTTGTAACTTGGGAAACTGTATCAGCCTATCATCACAGGTAAGCGGTTTTTAAAAAATGTAACAGTGTTTCTAAAACTGTACTATATGACTGTAGTACTTTACGCCATAAAAATTTTATAGTGATTCGTTCATTAGTGTATAGGCAAGGCTACTGTGAAGAACTGTATCAATTCCACTAGGCTACCATAGAGCAATCATACTGCCGCTGCTTCATTATTAGTGCATGAATTGTTAAACCTGTAAGTAAGTCTGCATTCCTTTTCGCTTTTAATGTCTAGTGTTAGCAATACATATAACATCTACAGTTTTGTATCCTATAAGACAAAACTGGCGTAGGTACTGACAGATGGTTACTCATGTAAACAGACAAGGTAAGCTTACAGTATTGGTAAATACAGTACAGTACTGTAAATGTATCTTCTCTTATGATTTTTTAATATTTTCCTTTCTCTACTTTATTGTAAGATTACAGCATATAAGATGTATGACATACAAAATATTTGAAATGACTGTTTATGTTATTGGTAAGGCTTCTGGTCAACAGTAGGCTATCAATAGTTAATGTTTCTGGGAAGTCAACAGTTATACACGGATTTTTGATTTTATAGGAGGTTGATACCCCATACTCCCCTGTTGCTCAAGGGTCAACTGTAATTAGTTAATAAGGGATACACATGATAAAAAGATGTAAATTGTGACATCAAAAACATAAAATGTTGGGGGAGAGAGTAAAAATGTAGAACTTTAGCATGCATTTAAACTTAAGTTGTTATGCACTGGAAATAAATGGTTATAAATATAAGTTATATGAAAGCCTCATGGTAACCACAAAGCAAAAACCTATGATAGATACACAGAGGATAAAGGGAAAGGAATCTAAGCCTACCACTACAGAAAGTTATTAAACCATGAAGGAAGAAAGCAGGACAAGAAAGGAACACAGAGGAACTACAAAACAGCAAAAGGTATATGCCTATCACTGATTATTTTATTTATTTATTTATTTTTAAAGATTTTATTTATTTGACAGAGAGAGAGACAGCGAGAGAGGGAACACAAGCAGGGGGAGTGGGAGAGGGAGAAGGAGGCTTCCAGCAGAGCAGGGAGCCCGATGCGGGGCTCGATCCCAGGACTCTGGGATCATGACCTGAGCCGAAGGCAGACGCTTAACGACTGAGCCACCCAGGCGCCCCTATCATTGATTATTTTAAATATAAATGGACTATCTTCTCCAATTAAATGGGTAAAAAAACATGACCCATCTATACGCTGCCTCTAAGAGAGTCACCTGAGAACTAAGGACATCCACAGACTGAAAGTGAAGGAATGAAAAAAGATATTCCATGGAAATGGAAACCAAAAGAAAGCTGGTATAGTTATATTAGACAAAAAAGACTCTAAAACAAGGACTATAATAAAGACAAAAAAAGGCATTACACAATGATAAAGGGGCCAATCCAGTAAGAGGATATAGCATTTGTATTTATGTACCCAACACTGGAGCACCTAAATATGTGAAGCAAATATAAACAGACCTAAAAAGGAGAAATAGCAATATGGTAATAGTAGGGGACTTTGATAACCCACTTTCATCAATGGACAGATCATCTAGACAAGTCAATTAGGGAACATCAACCTTAAATGACACACTAGGCCAGATGGACTTAACAGCTTATACAAAATATTCCATCCCAAAAACAAAAGAATATACATTCTTTTCAGTCACACATAGAACATTCTCCAGGATGGATCATATGTTAGGTCACAAGTCTTAATAAATTTAACATGACTGAAATGAAATCAAATTTTTTTCTCACTATAATGCTATGAAACTAGAGATCAATTACAAGAAGAAAACAGGAAAATTCACAAATATGTGGAGACTAAATGACACGCTACTGAACAAGCAATGGGTCAAAGAAGACATCACAGAGAAATCAAGAAATACTTTCAGAAGAATGAAAATGGAAATACAACATACCAAAGCTTACGGGATGCAGGAAAAGCAGTTTCAAGAGGGAAGTTCATAGTGACAAATGCCTACATATCAAGAAACATCTCAAATAAGCAACCTAACTTTACACCTGAAGGAACTAGGAGAAGAACAACAAATAAAGCCCAAAGTTAGTGGAAGAAAGGCAATAACAGATCAGAGTGGAAATAAAACAGAAGCTAAAACAAAACACAACACACAAAATAGAGATCAATGAAACTAAGAAATGGTTCTTTGAAAAGATAAATAAACTTGACAAAGCTTTAGCTAGACTCACCAAGAAAAAAAGAGAGAACACTCAAAATCAGAAATGAAAGAGCAGACACGATAACTGATACCAGAGAAATACAGAGGATCTTAAGAGACTACAGTGAAGAATTATATGCCAATAAATTGTGCATAAGAAGAAATGCATAAACCCCATAAACATACAACTTGCCAAAAGTGAATCATGATTATGAGACTAACGTGCCACCTGCTGTGCTAAGTCATTGAAACAGAATCATGAAGACACCGAAAACCTCAACAGACTGATTACTAGTAAGGAGATGGTTGGAAGGTCTGTGATTACTGATGCAAACAAAAGAGGACTTTACTGTTGAATTCTACCGAACATTCAAAGAATTAACCTTTTTAAAATTCTTCCAAAAAAAAAAGCAGCAGCAGCAGCAGCAAAAGGAACACTTCCAAACTCATTTTATGAGGCTAGCATTACCCACCCGGATACCAAAACTAGACAGGGACACCACAAGGAAAAAAAAAAATCACAGGCCAATATCCTTGATGAAGGATATATTATTGCATCTATATGCAAAAATCCTCAACAAAATATTAGACCGAATTCAACTATACATTAAAAAGGACCATATACTATGATCAAGTGGGATTTGTCTCAGGGATGTAAGGATGGTTCAACATCCACAAATCAATGTGATATACCACATTGATGAAATGAAGGATAAAAATCATATAATCATCTCAGTAGATGAAGAAAAAGCATTTGACAAAAATCAACATCTATTTATGATAAAAAAAAATCAAAAAAGTAGGTATAGAGGGGATATACTTTAACATAATAAAGGCCATGTATGACAAGCTCATAGATGACATACTCCATGATGAAAGCTGAAAGCTTCTCCTCTAAGATCAGGAACAAGACAAAGATGTGGACTCTTACACCACTTTTATTCAACAGAGTATTAGAAGGTCTACTCAGGGCATTAGATAAGAAATAAAAGAAATAAAAGGCATCCAAATATGATGTAAAACTCACTATTTGTAGATGGCATGATATTATGAATCCTAAAGACTCCACCAAAAACTCTAAGAATTAACAAAGGAATGGAGTAAAGTTGTAGGATACCAAATCAATTCACACAAATCTGTTGCATTTCTATACACTAATAACAAAATATAAGAAAGAGAAATTAACAATCCTACTCACAATTGTATCAAAAGGAATAAAATACCTAGGAGTAACTTTAACCAAGGAAGTAAAAGACCTGTACACTGTAAACTGTAAGATACTGATAAAAGAAACTGAAGACACAAATAAGTGGAAAGATATTCCATGCTCATAATTTAATATTGTTAAAATGTCCATTTTACACAAAGCAATCTACAGATTCAGTGCAATCCCTATCAAAATTTTAATGGCATTCTTCACAGAAGGAGAACAAGCAATCCTAAAATTATCTGTAATTACAAAAGACTCTTAATAGCCAAAGCTATCTTGGAAAAAAACAAAGCTGGAGGTATCACGCTCCTGATTTCAAACTATATTACAAAGCTATAGTAATCAAAACAGTATGGTATTAGCATCAAAACAGACACATCAATGGAACAGAACAGAGAGCCTTATGCATATGCATAAACATATGCATATGTGGTCAATTAATTTATGACAAAGGAGCCAAGAATACACAATAGGGAAAGGATGGTCTTTAACAAACAGTGTGGGGAAAATGGGACAGCCACATGCAAAAGAATGAAACCAGAGCACTATCTTACACCAAACCACAAAAGTTAACTCATTATGGATAAGACTTGATTGTAAGATCTGAAACCAAACTTCCAGAAGAAAACACAGGCAGTAAGCTCCCTGACATCAGTTTTGATGATGATTTTTTGGATTTGACACCAAAAGCAAAGGTAACAAAGGCAAAAATACACAAGTAGACTACACACACACTAAAAAATTTCTGCTCAGCAAGAAAACCATTAACAATGAAAAGGCAACCTATGGACTGGGAGAAAATATTTGCAAATCTGATCTGATAAGGGGTAATATTCATAATATATGAAGAATTCCTACAACTCAATAGCCAAAAAACAAACTGATTAGAAAATGGGCAAGAATATGCACCCCAATGTTCATAGCAGCAATGTCCGCAATAGCCAAACTGTGGAAAGAGCCGAGATGCCCTTCAACAGATGAATGGATAAAGATGTGGTCCATATATACAATGGAATATTACTCAGCCATCAGAAGAGATGAATACCCAACTTTTACATCAACATGGATGGGACTGGAGGAGATTATGCTAAGTGAAATAAGTCAAGCAAAGAAAGTCAATTATCATATGGTTTCACTTATTTGTGGAACATAAGGAATAACATGGAGGACATTAGGAGAAGGAAGGGAAAAATGGGGGGTGGGGAATTGGAGGGAGAGATGAACCATGAGACACTATGGACCTGAGAAACAAACAGGGTTTTAGAGGGGAGGGGGGTGGGGGGATTGGTTAGCCCGGTGATGGGTATTAAGGAGGGCACGTACTGCATGGAGCACTGGGTGTTATACGAAAACAATGGATCATGGATCACCACATCAAAAACTAATGATGTATTGTATGGTGACTAACATAACATAATAAAATTTAAAAAAAAAAAGGCAAGAATCTGAATAGACATTTTTCCAAAGACAACATATAGATGGCCAAGAGATAAATGAATAGATGCTCAACATCATTAATGATTAGGGAAATGCAAAATCCCAAACCACAATGAGATACCACTTCACACTTGTTAGAATATCTATTATCAAAAAGGGAAGATACAAGTGTTGGCCAGGGTGTGGAGAAAAGGGAGCCCTTGTGCACTGTTAATGGGAATGTAAATCGCTGCAGCCACTGTGGACAACAGTACAGAGCTTCTTCAAAAGCAGAGCTACCATAAGATTCAGAAATTCCACTCTGGGTATTTATCCGAAGAACATGAAAACACTAACTTGAAAAAAATATATGTACCCAAGTTTACTGCGCCATTATTTATAACAGCCAAGATATGGAGACAGCCTAAGTGTCCACTAATGGATGAATGATACACACACATACACACACACACACATACACACACACACACTAGGATATTACTCAGCCTTAAAAAATGAAATCTCATTTGCAACAACACAGATGGACTTTGAGGACACTATGCTGATTGAAATAAATTAGAGAAAGACAAGTAAGTCATGGGGATTTACAGCATGGTGACTACAGTTAATAATTACTGCATTTGTGGAAGTTGCTAAGAAGGCATCTTAGAAGTTCTCATCACAAGAAAAAAAAACAAACTTTGCAACTATGCAAGGTGACAGATATTAACTAGACTCACTGTGGTGACCATTTCACAATATATACAAACATCGAATCATGTTGTACCGCTGAAAACTAATACAACGTCTTAAGTTATAACCAAAACCAGAACAGGCATCCCAGATGACTTTTAGGGTCTGGTGAGGCAAGCGTCTGTACCCTGTGGTCTGGGATTACAGGTGCGAGGCTGACCCAGGGAGGCTGGGGAGCCCCAAAGCTGAGCAAGCAAGCCCCACTTACCATGCAGCGACTTCATTCCCAAGGTGTAAGAAGGCCTCCGCAACGGGAGAGACTTGGGCAGGGAAGGGTACGTGCTGCTGAAGAGGACGTCATTGGGCAGGGCTTGGTCCAGAAGCGAAGCCCTGGAGGCGAAGAAGTGCTCCCTCTGGCCGCTGTAGATGCTCTCATCCGACAGCGTTCGGTGCAGGGCCCGTCTTGCCGTAGGGGTGGTAGGAAACGGGGACTGAGGAGAGGAAAGCGCCTGGAACTGAACAACAGCATGCAGACAAGTATTTATATGATGGCATATATCATCATGACAGAGTAGCTCTAGTAGGAGGGGGGGTGCCTCTTGATACACATCAACTACTAATAGTGTATGTAATGAGTTTTAGAGATTGTTTTTTTAGGACGGATTTCTATTCACCAAAATAGGGAAGCCACCTATATATTTATATATAAATGGCAGAAGTCCCAGATAGCTGTTCTCTCTCGTCTTTTGCTTTTGTCACCAGATTTGATTTTAGTTGAGATTCTTCTGCAAAAAGCAAGCTTCTGAGAATCCCATTCATTGAGAAACAACAGACACATTAACAATATTTAAATATCCAGCCTCAGAGCCAACAGAATATTTGGTCTGTTAGCAACAAAGTTATATTTATTTAGTCCTTCCTAGACTAGTGTTCACCTTGACAGGGAGAACAATGTGAAGGACAGGTGAGGGTGTGAGTAGGAGGGTTGAGTCATAGCTGCCAGAAGGCCTCTGTGGGACTTTCCGGGACGCTTTGAAGGGGCAGAGAGAGAATGACACAGCCGCGTCTCCATTTAGGACACCGAGAATAGAGCTGACACTCAGGTTTACTCATGTGCTCTGGGTCTCACAGGCTTCCGTTCATCAAACCAAGGGTTAATCAAGTCAAAGCTACCCACGAAGTGGTGTGCACAGTTGCTGCATAAATATGAACAAATGATTAATCAAACGCAATGTAAATGAGCCCCAGGTGTAGCCGACTGTGTAAAAACTGTGCTCACTTCTAAAAATTCATGATGAGTTAGGAGCAAGGTACATATATGCTTGCCTAGAAAACGAAGCTGCTGTGATAAATGCTCTGTGAGTCTTTAAGGTCAGGGAACTAGGTATGGAAATGGTGATTTCCCTTTTGTGGGCATTACAGAGATTAAATGGCTTGCTGATAATTTTAAAAAAATATAGCCAGATCCTCTCTCTCCCATCTGCAAGCTTCTAGCACTATCATGTAAGGCCCTTGCCTACCAGGCCAGGCCCCAGATCTCTCCACTCAAACACTGCCCCCAATCCTTTTTAGCACCTCTGGGTTCAGCAAAGGGATTTCCTTTTCTAGTGAATATCCCCACCCTGATGGTTATACAGGAAGGAGGTTTTCCACCAATTCTAGTTTCAGCCTCTTTGGGAAATATTAACATACTTCAAGGTAGTGAACCTCCACCTTGAAGAGATCCTTGGAGCGGCATGCTTTCTTAAAAGTTGTAACATCTTCCACTAAAGGGAGGCAGGGTAGGAGATGGAAGGCAGCAATCCGCCTTGATGCTTTCCGCCAATTAAAAAGTCGTCTTGTCCCAACACATTGGGGTGGCCCCTCACCCCAACCCTCTTCCCCTCCAGTCTTGAAGGTTCGTGCACACCGATCTGGTTCCAAGAGCGCCCTGGGCTGCCTTGCAGGGTGCTTGCTGGGCGGTGCCCAGTGCTGCCAGCCCTGGGAAAGAACTATCACGGAGTCAATGCTGACCCGCAAGGGATCTGAGAGCACATCAGGCTGGGGGGGTTTACAGATTGCTCCAGGGGACCGTACGGGTTCCTCACAGCATCACCGCCTGGGGAGAAGAGATGTTCAGGTGGGACCCAGGCGCCCATGACACCCACCCCTCCCATCAGAGAAACTCCACTTTCTCACTTCTCCATATTAGACTTCTGTGTATAATTTTATTTAAAAAAGGGGGGGTTCTTGAATTTTAAAATCATCTGGGCACCATGGATCTATTTCAAAGCTGAGGAACAAGGCCTAGAGGAGTAGCATCTTGCTCCAGGTCCAGCTCCTGTTCTCTCACTCTTTCCGGTCCTCCTGGCTTCTGTGTGATGGGTCACCCGCACCTGCAGTAAGCAAGCACCAGCTCTTCCCGAACACTGATGCTGCACGAAGCCTCTTCCTGTGGTCTACGCCTGAGAGTCTGGCTGCAAATCGGGACTACGGGTTTGCACTGTGTCTGTTCACTTGCCGCTGGACGCAGCCCTTGGGGAAGATAAGGTGATCTCAGCTCTGCCTGCCAATGAGGTTTCTTAGAATGTTTGAGCTCTGCCATTTTCCTTGAGGCAGGAGCTCTGCGTGGGCTGCTTAGGCCCTGCAGGCCCCTACGTCCGAGCTACAGTCCGCCACGTCCTGCCACAGACATTGCACTCTGCTGGCAAATCAGCCTGGGAGTGACCCTGTCATTTGATATTAACGCTCACTCACAAGAAGCACTTGCTATCCAAGAAAGCCAATGTGGTCCGAGTAGGTTCCAAGTATCACGGCCCAAAGATGGCCACCGCTGGGACCCTGACACCTGATGCAGTGGCTCGGGGCCTTAGCCAGGCATGGCCTGGAAGACTTCTCAAGGGCACGCTGGCCTTCCTGACACAGCAGAGCCATGGGCATTCTGACGGAGAATCTTGGAAGACACACGGAGATAGTTAGCTAAAGTCATCTGAAACCAAACCGAAAAGGACGACACTGGAGGAAAAAACAGCCTTATTTCCAGCCCTTCCCAGTAATAGAGTAGCCAGCAGAGCGTCTTCTTTGCAGAGGGTCTCGGTAATGCAGTCATGACAAAGTGCACCCCTGTTTCAACTAGGAATGTTAAAATAATTCATTTTGGAAATAAAAGCCAAGAACAGGAATAAGGGCAAAACAGACATTTGCTTTCAATTATTTCCACGGCATGAGTAAATCAAACGAATGAAAGCTCTGAGTTCGTCCCTTTCCAAAAATGTTAAACTGAGAATTGGAGGAAAGATTCCTCTTAGGGCAAGTTTTATTTTCCTCTAACCTCAAAGGAAAAATCTGAAAAAATTTTTATTTTGAAACTGGTACTTACACATTTTAATACACCTCTTTGGGACCTGACAGCTAAAGAAGTTTCAAGCACTATCTTTTGCGAGGTTGCTAAGGAAACCATTTGTACCCTGCGTGATGAGTCAGAACTGTTAAGTGCTGGCTTATAAAACAGAAATGACAGAATCAAGAATGGCAAGTCTTTAAAATGATTTATGATGTTAATGTTTATGTTAATAAATCTTTATTTCTCAACAGAATGCCAGAATGGCCTTTGGAGTACATTTTTAATTTCTGTAAATGCTGATTTTTCAGTTTAGGGGGGTATATCTGACCTATCTTGAGGTAGGCGTGCACACACACACCAGAGTAGTGATGAGAAGCCTGAGTGGGAATGGACAAGGCCACACAGTTCATCCTGCTGGGCATGCCCCCTGTACTCTGATCCCAGCTTGAGGACAGCAAGTGGTTAGGGAAATTCTTTAGCTTACCTTTTCAATCAATTGTCGGAGTTCTTCTTAAATTACACTCGCTAGGCACTTCCAACAGACTACCAATCATTCAACTAAGAACCTGGACAACAGAACATGTCCAAGTTTGCTGTGCTGACCTTCCTGGGGGTGGATTTCCTCCTTCTGGGGCTACATGACATACTGCACAGAGAAATGCCTTGTGCTCAGAGCTTTGGCCCCACTCAACAAAGGCCAGCTCCGAGCCTTGGGAGGGTGGGCACTTCCGAGGACAAGAAAGCAGAGAGCCTCAAGTAGGCTTCAGGAGTCCTCCGAGCTGAGGTGGGCAGAACAAACCCTTCCACATGGCCACTGACACACAAACATAAACCCTGAGCACACACTTGGGACTTGATGGGGAGGGAGGCTGGCTTTAGAGACGACATTTCTAGTCTGGAATTCTGTGAGGGAAGTGGAGAGAAGGTTTTGCCAAGTAAAGAGAATCTAGAAAGTTCTGAAGGTAAGTATGTAGACCTAGTTTGCTGAGCTGCAGAGGTGGCGTTTGGAGGATGGGGCTGGGGGTGAAAAGAGTGGGTGTCCATCAGGCCGTTTCTCTGACTGACTGAACAGTAAGTACGTGGTGCACAGCCAGCAGGCGTGCCTGGCCGGGGTGAGGGGCAGAGGTGGGGCACCCAGGGCAGGACGTGAGCTGGGAGCTACTGGCGAGGGGAGGGAAGGGACCCTGTGGACAGAAGGCACTAAAGCATTTACCGAAAACTTTCTGTCTGACGAGGGAGCCACAGGTGCTCTGCCAAGTTCTCTGAAGCAACGTCATCTGAGCTAACGTCTGTGAGAGAACGTGGCTTGTGCACTGGGAGTGGGGTACACTAAAGAAGATAAAGGAAGGGCGGAGGGACAGGGACTAAGAGGTGTGGCAGTGGGGACAGAATGCTTGGAGAACAATGGGAGCTAATTTTAGGGCCGAGTGGGTGAGGGCAGGAGCCGGGAGCCAACACCTCTGGAGGGTGCCCCTGCGGTGAGCAGCCCCGTCCCACCTGGCCTCCCTAACGGCCATGTGCCCCGAGCTCTGTCCTGTACCTTAAAGTTCTTCTGGGATTCGGGAGTTGGGCTTTCCAGGTCGATGAGTTTCTTGAGGTCCTCCTCGATGGTGGACTTGGAGGCTGGCTTGGGGGACGCCCGGAGGTCCCTGGTTGAGGCGCGCAGCCTGGTGTGGGCTATCTCGTTGCCGTCACTCTGATGGCGCCTTGAAGGGAAGAGATGGGAGAAACCAAGCAGACAAGGGTGATGTAAAGCCACGACGGACCCTGAGGCTGGAAGTCAGGGGGGACATATTAAAGGAGAGCAAAGGACAATCTGCTTGGATAAATGCTTGTGAAAGAAACACAACCAACTGGAAGCACAAAATAAAAATTTGATGGATAAATTGCTCTTCTACAGGAAACCATTACCTCCACTAAGCCAAAATTAGCAAGACTTATTAATAAGACCACAGGCTATGAATCCCAAATGTAACTTTTGTACAAACACAAACAACATAACTGAATGAATCATTTAGAATCCCCCCCCACCCCTGTACTACTTTGTCAAAAAGTTCTTTATATTCAGGGTAGTCCCTTTCTAATACTCCCTCTGGTGGCTCCTAAGTTAAACATTCCATGGGAAGGCTGTGATTATTACCATCAAAGGGAGAGTGTCACCTTCGTGCCAGAGGGTCAATTATTCTGAAGTTTGTTCTTCAGACATACTCCTTCCTACAAGATCTAAGATTCTCAAATCAATGTTGGGCCACACAATTTATTTAAGGAATGAAGCACAGAGAAATAATTTAAGATAAGTTTTCCTTAGGAGGAAAAGAAAAAAAGAAAATCTCCCAATCAAACCCCAGCCGGCCTCCTCTGTGGTAGGAAACTGCCTCAGCCTTTTCTGTTCTCCATCATGTTAAAAGCACACCACCCAAGCAAGAGAAGCAAAAGAACTCTTACTTTCTCGTGTCCATAAATCCCACGGAGTTTATGGTTCCTTCGGGTTTCTTCCACCCAATCAGGTACTTGCTGGTCGCGCCCTGGCGAGGGTAGAAGGTCCTAGGGCCGGACGAGGAGGAGGAGGAGGAGGAGGAGGAGGGGAAGGCAGGTGCGAGCTGTGAGGTGGCAGGATGGAGCTCCTCTTTCGGGGAACTTCTGGCACTGGTGAAGACCACCGGGCTGGCAGAGTGTCGGGAGCCCACGGTACTGAGGAGAAGCATGACAAAGACCAAAGGACCCCGGTGTGCACGTGTGCATCCCGGGGTCCACACGGCGGCTATCAAAGCGTCGTCCAGGACAGGGGTTATGGCCAGGTGAAAGAACAGTGACTGTTTCCTAAGATATTAATGGGGCTGGCTGGCTAGTCTTTCTTGTTTTCTTGCTATAATTTAAATGTCTGCTGTAAAAATGAGACATGATCACTGTGGCTTAGTCTGCACATTAAGTTAAAAGGTAAAATCAGTTGAGACTGTCAGGGACGCTTTGAAACATGCCGGCACACCAGAGGAACAGGAGAACCAGCAATAAAAGGTCTGGTCATCTCAGTGGCTCTCTGCCTTGCCTTCCTCAGAACTAGGGGTCATGGTGATGCTCCCCAGGTCCGAGCCAGATCAGCATACAGTTCTCCAACACCCACACCCAAGGCCAAAGGGGCACACTGACGTCTCCTTCCCTGTGGCATCTGGCATTAAGATGGACTCTCTAAAAAAGCTGTTCAATGGAATGAAAATGGGCCACTACCCTCCACCATATACAAAAATCAACTCAAAATGGATTAAAGACTTGAACGTAAGACCTGAAACCATAAAACTCCTAGAGGAAATCCCAGGGGTAAGCTCCTTGACATCGATCTTGGCAATGATGTTTCTGGATCTGACACCAAAAGCAAAGGCAGCAAAAGCAAAAACAAACAAGTGGCTATGTCGGATTAAAAAGCTGTACGGCAAAGGAAACCATCAATAAAATGAAAAGGCAACCTAGTGAAGGAGAAAATACTTGCAAATCATACATCCGATAAGGGCACATTACCCAGAATATATAAAGAACTCATATAGCTCAACAGAAAAAAATCTGATTAAAAAAGGAGCAAAGAATCTGAATAAACATTTTTCCAAAGAAGACCTACAGATGGCTAACAGGTACATGAAAAGATGCTCAACCTCACTAATTATCTGGGAAGTGCAAATCTAAACCACAATGAAATATCACTCACACCTGTTAGAATGGCTGTTACCAAAAAGACAAGAAATAACAGGTGTTGGCAAGGAAGTGGAGAAAAGGGACCCCCTGTGCACTGTTGGTGGGAATGCAATTTGGTGCAGCCACTATTGAAAACAGTATGAAGGTTCCTCAAAAAATTTAAAATAGAACTACCATATGATCTAGAAATTCCACTTTTGGGTATTTATCCAGAAAAAGTGAAAATATTAACTTGAAAGTGTCTACACTCCCATGTTCATTGCAGTATTATTTATAATAGCCAAGCTATGGAAACAACCTAAGTGTCTACTGATGAAGGGATAATGTGATATACATATACCAAGAAATATTATACAGCCATAAAAAAGAAGGAAATTCTGCTATTTGCAACACTATAAATGGACCTTGAGGACATTATGCTAATTGAAATAAGTCAGACAAATACTATATAATCTTACTTATTTGTGCCACCTAAAAAAAAAAACCAAGCTCATAGATACAAAGAACAGATTGGTGGTGGCCACGGGTGGGGGGGGGGGGGGGAGGGGGGGGGAAATGGGGGAAGAGGGTCAAAGGTACAAACGTCCACATATAAGATGAATCCTGGAGATGTGATGTACAGCATGTGACTAAATATAAAAACCCAAAGCTGTTCATCATTGATGTGTTTTAAACTTTGGTTCAAGATTACAAAACTAAAGTCTACAGGACTCTAGGAAAAGGCTACTCATCACATATTAAAACTCAGAATTTTTAAACCTGGGGCTGAGAGTTCAGGTGGTCTACGACGCTGGAGGCCCTTCGATGGTAGAATTACCACACGTCCCCCCCTGGGATCTCCCAGGACCTGAGTCCACACCACGTGAGCCCTGCTGAGTTCTCCAGGTTAGGCTGAGACCAGAGACACGGGCTCTTACCACAGGGGACCTGGTCACTGAAGGTTCAGTTACCAGGACGTGGTCTCACAGCATTTGCCAGCAGCACTTCATCTGTCAGAAAGCAATGGTCCTGAGCGGAATCAAGTATGGACTTACTAATGACGCATCAGCTACGGCCAGCGTACTGCAGACAACGGGTGGGGGGTACGCGGGCACTCTCTGCGCCGTCTTTGTAACTTTTCTGCCAAGCAAAAACTATTCTAAAACACAAACATTTTTTATTAAAAAACTAAGCGAATGAACAAAAATAAAAAAACCACCCAAATCTTAGTGGTGCTGAGAGAATACACACAGATGAAAGTCAGTCTTGAACCCGCACCTGCAACCTTACCTAAAAATCCATTCCTGCTGGCTTGCATATTTAAGTGTAGATCTAAAGATTCTGGACCATACCATGAAGAACATCTTTATGACAGAGGCAGAGGTTTCTTTAGTTGAATCATAAAAGAAAGGATTGAATCCCACTGAAAGTAAGAACTTCTATTCCTCAAAAGACACAGAGAAGAAGAATATATGTAAAAGATACCCAACAATGGGCTCCTATCCTGAATGCAGAACTCCTAAAAATCAACAAGACAGACAACCCAACAGGAAAAATGAGCAAAGATCTGAAAAGGAATTTCACAAACAAGGATACCTAAAAGACTAATAAACATTAGTGCTTATCATCATCAGTTATCAGGAAAATGCAAACTGAAGCCAAAAGAAGAACCAGTACACACTCACCAGAATGGTTAAAATTAAAAAGACTTACATCAAGTGCTAGAAAAGATGTGAAGCAACCAGAACTCTCATTCACTACTGATGTGTTACTTGTCACAATCTGGTAGTGACAAAGTAGTTCACATTCTCTGCTAAAGTTGAATGTATGTATATCGTAGGACATAGCAACCCCACTCCTAGGTATATGCTCACCAGATGCACACATATGTGTACCAAGGGACATGTACCAGAATCTGTAATATCCTCAAACTGGAAACACTCCAAATGTTCCACAGTAGAATGGATACATGAGTTGTTGTATGTTCTCACAATGTAAATATAATACAGCAATGAAAATAAAGTAATGCTACCTGCTACACATGGATGAATCTCACCAACATAATGTTGACTTAAAGACACCAGACACAGAACAAAGCATATGGTACAATTCCATTTATATAAAGCCAGAAATAGGCAAAATGTGTGTGTGATTTTAGGATTCAAGATTGTGTTTACCTTGGGGAGGAGGTGGGAATGACTGGGGAAGACAAGTGAGAGGAGGGGTGTCTGGATGTTCGTTATGTTCCAGTTCTTGATTTGGGTGGTGATTACACGGATATGTTCACTTAGTGAAAATTCATGCCGATGCACGAGTATGACCTGAACCTCTTTCTGTATGCGTGTTACGCTTCAATGAGAACACACCCACAAAAATAAATCAAAAGTAGATGACCTGAAAGGAGAAGGCCCTATCAGTCCATGAGGCTCTGTCACAGATTGGAGGGAACAGAGCACCTTTGTTCCGTGAAGGCAATCTGCAAAGTTCTCCACACTGAAGTGGGCCTCACTGCCACAGACCAGACATGGACATCTTTATTTTTGTAACTAAGGAGGAGGCACCAGGCTCAGACTTCACAAGAAGTATGATAAAAAGAAATGACTCGCCATATTCTGATCGCTCTACCAGTTTTCTTTTTCCCAGAGACTTTTGTAGCTAGAGAGGAAGGGAAAGAAAAAAAATCCCTCACAAGACCTCAGAGGGCACCATAAATTTAAAGTCCATGTAATCTCATTTTGTTTTTTACCTCTTGATAACAAATACTCCATTTGTTTGCTTTTAAAATGAAGAAAAGGAATGCAGAACTCTTTCATAAATGCCATACGTTAAATCAATAAGAACAAAAGGTCTCGGGAAAACAGACTAAAAGTGGAAAGATGAACCAGAAGGAAAAAGGAAGCGGGAAGGACATAAAGACAAGCTCAGCCTCGGAGCCTGGAGCAGCACCAGAGACACAGCAAGACCCGGTAACTCAGGGAGCATCAATGGGAGCTTCCTAAGTGGTAAGGGTGGATGTAGCTTTTGCAGTCATTTGTCACCATGTGACAAGCTTGTGGCTGTTTATTGCTTACTTAGGGACAAAAGCTTATCTCTGGCTTGCAGACTTTCCCCACCTGACTATACCTACCTCATGCACACGTATAACACAGATGTGGGGGTGTCTGCAGCCTCATCCGTGGTTATGGTCTGAAGCAGATTCCCATAAAGTGAAAAACAGTACATCAGGGTCTAACATGCACACCTTCGTCTTGGATAATCATGTGTTTGCTTTACCTGCCTTGATTAGTATCCACCAGCAAATGCAAGTGTTTGTGAATTACTAGAGCCAATGCATGTTAAGGCATGTTCTATGTTAAAGGACAGACTGCAGGGATTCTGATTGGGTAGGCAGGCGGGCACTCAGGAATCTGCACGCTGACTCATTCCCAGCCGATGCCGTGGTCCTTAACTCAGAACCTGAAAACCACTGTACCAGAAACGTATCTGAAATTCCCATAGTTTCCATTTCTCAGCAAGTATCTTGATATGATAGCATGGGCATTCAGAACCCTGGGGCTTTCAAAGACTACACATTTGGTCAAAATAGAAATAATTAGCCATGAGAATAAAATGTAAATTGCGTAGTCCATTAATTTATAAATAATTTCTCCATGTTTTACAAAATAGCTATGCTGGTTTTAGCCATAATGTCTGGCCTGCGTGAAGAGGGAGGTTATAGAAAAGGCCTGGAAACATCAAAGAGAGAGCAATATATATACAGCACATACAGTTCTGGAGCTCTTTGCTTCCTGTATGAATTTAATTAGTACCATTTCCCTGGGAGGCATTCATTAAGTTTTTGTACTAGATTATAAACTCTTTGAAGGCAGGAATTTTTGTGTATCTGACAATGCCAGAAAACAGTGGACTCCCAATAAAATAGCTGGACAAAGGTTTTCTCTTTAGCACGTATGGAGCACGCTATTTAACTTGTTTATCTTACTGATAGCCTGTCTCCCCCACTTAAATATAAGCCCCACAAGGGCTGATCCTTTTCTCCTTCACTGCTATATTCTCCATGCCTACCACAGTCGCTGGCCATTGTAGGCATTCAATATTTGGTGAAAGAAACTGTCAAATGAATTAGCTATTCATTTTAAATGTAAGAGAGAGTCATGTGTGAAGACAGTGTGTTTTACTCGGGCTGTATTTAAAACTGGGTGTGGCTTTATTTTTACTGCAAGAAATAATTAAATCTACAGATTATGCTTCTGTTCATAAGTGTATTCTTAAAAGGATAATTGCTTAAATAAGACCACAGACCACGACTATTGGTTTTATCTGTGAACATGATGGCTGGCACAAGTTTCCAGGTGTGAAATAACAGCACACTTTTATTCACTAATGGTTGTAATCAAGACAGCCCTACTTAACGATTGATTAGATTTGGGAACAAAGGTAAAAGCAAAAACAAATGACTAATTCACTGGCAGTTCTTCCTTCTTTAATGTATACAACTCACAGCATGAAGCAAGGTGAGCACTTCAGTGCACTTGCCCTCTAATTCCAAGCAGGCACGTGAGGAACACCTGGGAGCTTTCAAAACACACATTCTCGGGCCCCAACTGCAGAGATTTTAATTTGATAGAGCTGGGGTGGTGCCTGGGTTATGTATTTTTGCAGAATCTCCCCCAAGTGTGCACACTGAGAATTGCTCGAATCAGTTGAATTATTCATACTGTTATGACTTCATCAAAATCCAACTTCTTATCGCCAAGATCAAGAAGGGGAAGACACCGGACACCTGGGTGGCTCAGTCGGTTAAGCGGCTGCCTTCGGCTCAGGTCATGATCCCGGGGTCCTGGGATCGAGCCCCGCATCGGGCTCCCTGCTCAGTGGAGAGTCTGCTTCTCCCTCTCCTTCGCCTCTCTCCCCTGCTCCTGCTCTTTCTCTCCCTCTTTCTCTCAAATAAAAATCTAAACAAACAAAAAGAAGGTGAAGCCCCTGGAGCAGGGTTTCTCCGGCCATGGACCATGGCCACCTGCAGGGACTGATATACATGAACATTCCTTGGCTTATGTCAGATCTTGTGAGCCCCAGAAACCTGGGGGAATCCCAAAGGCATCCCATGTCCCTAGAGTTTTAAGAATTACTGTGTTAGCCTCTCACCTCCTGCTCTAAAATGGGTGGTCTCCTCCTTCCTTTGTAGCCCCGCAGCCCGGCCCTGCTGGTGGTGGGTCTCCTTGAAGCTGCCCAACCTGCTGGCCTCAGGCCCCCTGGAGGGACGCGCACTGCCCACTTCCCCCGAGCATCTCTGAGGCAGCTTTAATTACAAAACAACTACAATGAAGCCATCGGCTCACTTTTATAGGGGGAACTGTGTGGTTGAGTTGTTTCATTATCCTGGAGATTTCACGTTAATTCAATACGCTGCAATCCGGTGGTACCCTTGGCAAATTAGATCTCTCCAGGGGAGTTGTGGAAGAAGGTAATGAGCAAATAATGTGGAACAAAAAGAGAACAGCAATTGATACGTTAGGACATGACAAATACAATACCCGCGACTTTTCTCATTATATCAGAAGTGAGTTTAACTGTAAGTATGGCCAAACTGAGCCATCTGGTCGGAGGGCTCCCAGACTCCACACGAAGGGGCCACCACCTTTACTTTTTATACAGACTATTGGGCATTTCCCTTTCCTGACAACGGACCAAGCTTTGATTTGTTTGGTCATTCCAGGACACGGATTTTGCAAAGGGAGTGAGCTGCGGGAACACGCACCCACGCGCACACAGGCCCACGCACTCGCACACTTGCTCCCTCACACGAAGAGAAAGGAGGCAACAGGATAACTCGACATGAGGGGCAGTCTGTCCAGACTTGTCGTCTCAACCCAGTGAAGCCATGAGCCAAGTGCACCGCAACCTGGTGATTTTACACTCCCAGCTGTGGTAAAGCTTTCCAGGAGGGGCTACTGGATGACCAATCTGCTAGTCACGGCAGGTACCGCGTCACGAAGGAGGGGCTACACCTGCTTGTCGACCTGGCAAAGGGATGAACCACAGAGGCTGGAGCAGCCTGAGTGTGAGGAGACAAAGGCCCGAGTCCAGAGCTCTGAGGGCCTGGGGAGCCGTCCTGCGCTTCTGCACTGTCACCGAGACCACCGCCTCCTGTGGCGCACATCTGCCACACTCTCTGTGCTGCCGAAGGAAACACGTGGAGTCGTCTGCTATCCAGGCGTGACACAGAGGGACAGATTTTAGACAGCCTGGCTCTGCTAAGGATGGTATTTTCAGGAGGGGGAGACCAGCAATTAGTCACCTGTCTAATGGCTATGACAAAATCTGTGCGAAGGCTGAATGCTGGCCTAACACCAAGGGGAGGGGATCGGGTTTCCTGTGATTACTTGTACAAATAACAAATAAATAAGCCTCTGCGTGACAGATAATGTGGAGGATATGATTGAGGAGGACTCCCGCTCCCTCTGTGTTCAATACTAGCCAATTCTGTCCAGTACTGGGCTCCACAATTTAGGAGGGCTTCAGGAGACACTAATTCTAAAGGATCAGGGGAAAATGAAATAGGAATGATTAAACTGGCAAAGGGGATGTCCAAGTAATTGTGGTCAAGAAAACTGTTCATCTAGAACATGAGATATTTATATGATGAGCACTGGGTGCTGTATTAAGTGATGAGTCACTGAATTCTACTCCGGAAGGCAATATTGCCCTGTATGTTACCTAGAATTTAAATTAAAAAATAACATGAGATATTTAATACGTCCAAGGGCACACCAATTCTATATAAAGTGTAGGGAAATAGGTGGCTAGGCATACACAGTAGAAGGGGCTTCGGGTGTCATGGTGGACCACAAGCTGAACAGGTCTGCAATGCTGAGCTAGTTAGGAGGGAGCTAACAAGAGAACTACAAATATTATCATTTTTTTAAGCACAGCTGAGAAGAATGTCACGTTCAGGTTTTGCATCTAAAAAGGACAAAAAAAACAAAGCAGAAAACTTGAGAAGCAAAAATGTAATTGTAGAATGAGACATCTAAAGGACAATTACAGGATCTGTGGGAGATCCATGTTTGTTGAAGGAAAAGCAGCAAGATAAACCTCATTAAGGCAGGTGGATGGAGAGCTTGAAAAAGTAAATGCCAAAAACCTTTTGTCTCAAAAGAACATTTATAGTTTGCAATACACCTGATAACCTTTTCTTATTCTCACAAACATATAAAAACAACCATTTCGTAAGTATTCGATCACAGATAAGGGACACACATGGTGAAATGCCCCGACTGGCCATAGGGCTGGTCAGTGGCAGAGCTGGACTTGTACCTCCATCTCAGGATGCAAATCCACTTTCCCTCTATTTCCCTCTCGACTTGCCTGGAGGTGGAGAGCTTTCATAAAATTTCTTTAAAAAAAAAAAAAAAAAAAAAAAATATATATATATATATATAGCAAATTGTTTCTTGTTGGTGTCTACAATTTTTATAATCTTAGCCTTCAAAAATCTTAATGTTTAGAAAAAACTCAGCTCAGAGAAACCACTTATTCTCTCTTAATTGTGCATTTCAGCTGCAGTGAGAGAAATTTCAGATAGGCAGACACGGGATGAAGTTTTGAAGAGGGAGAGGACATGATAAGCACGGGAATTGCTCAGAAAGGACATGGACTCACTCTTTTTGGGATTATCTCCCCTCTCCCCACTTCTGAGGCAGTTGGACAAGTTAGTTCTCCTCTTGGTAGGACCTTGGTAGGTCCTTTTTAATAGGACAAGGGATGGACTCTGTTCCTTAGAATTCCTTTTGGCCTTATGATTTAATGACATTTGGAGAATTTGGGCTTTCCCTATTGACTGGATGAATGAGTCAGCCGCATCACAGAAGAGAGCAGTGACAAATGTTGTGGCAGTGAGGGCCACAGCAAGCACTCTGACACCCGTGGCTTGACAGAGGCCTCATTTTCTCAGCGTTCACTTGAAATTTCAACCACAGTGGTTTGTTTCTCAGTCTTTGAGGTTAGCCAAACAGCACTATACTCTGGATAAAATCATCACCCACTCCCATAAACTGAAAGAAATTAGCTTAGCACAGATCACCTGGAGTTCTGCTATATAAAAGCAAAATACAATATAATCCTGAATATTCAGACCACAAAGAAGAAATGACCAATGAAAATGACCCACAAACTTAAGACAAGCAGAGCCAATAACATGTTGAAGAGAAGTTCTGGGTTTATCGTTTCAGAGGCTACATGTTCAAATTCTGAATTAGCCTATACAACTTAGAAAAAATAATATTCTCACCTTAAGAAAAAAGTATATATGGGGCAATTAATTAATTGTTAGCAATTAAAAAAAAATTCCAGGCAGGAGATATTTGAGAGAGAAACGTTACAGATAAAGACAGCAGAATAATTTCTAAACAAAGACGGCATATTTGTCACATACACAGGATGCCGAAGAGGGCAAAGAATGAAATGTAGACACACAGCTCTAACGTGCACAGAGCAGCACACAGACAGCCCAGTGCGCTCCGTAGCCCGGGGCACGTCTTGGATGTTCAAAGTTAACTCCGTCTAAGAAGTGCTTCTTTACCTCTACTCTCAAGAAACATACAGCTTTTCTGGCATGAACAGTGAACTTAGTAAGTCAACCAGAAAAAGCACATTCATGAAATTGAACTGTACTGATGACCATGGGCAGGCACTTTTCCTGGACTTAAATCAGCCCTTTCAGTGAATGTGAGACACTGACCAACTCACAGCCAGATACTGATTGATACTTGCATGTAAGCTATTAAAAGTCCTCCCCGGTTGTATTTTGCAGATGAAACAAATCTTACATAGAGATGACTTTACTAAACGTTCAAGTTATACCGGGACTTCTGTATACTCTTATATATATACCTATTCATAAAAACACTACAGCTCTGTATGGACCGTTCTACACAATAAGCTTTGAAATACAGTAGCAGCCAGGAGCGGAGGATTTATGTTACTTTTGAATTGGATTATTGGTGGGAGCCCTGAGGAGTCATCAGGCAAAAAGTGGGAACTTCAAGGAGCAAGTTATTCCTACTTGATGACCACAATGTCCTGAGCACCTACCCACTATGCTCATGGTGGCACGCGATCCACAGAGGTGCTCAGGAGGAACAATGGGTGAGAAATCCTCTAGTACAAGACGTCAGGGGAAAAGTACATCATCACATGGGTGGGAATGCCTTGGCTGCAGAGCTCTCGGGGGGCCTACAGACATCAGGAGGAAGCAGCAGAATGGCTGGCAAATGAGGGTGGTTGTGGAAGCCTGGACCCCCGAGCAGGTCAGGTCAGGACATTACAGAAGAAACGTGTATTTGCAACTATGAGTGGGGTTTTCAGCTTTATAACACGTGCTCCTGAATCTAGTTCTGAGGTCAGCAATACCACTGGTTACGCGGGACGAGAGCATTGTATGCTAACTAAGGGGGTCTTTGGTCACCACACAAACCAGCACTGCCTACTGCCCAGGCCAGAACTCTAAAAAGAGCCCAGCTGGTAAGAGTCTTTTATTTTTATTTATATATTTTTTAAAGCAGGCTCCATGCTGGGCATGGAGCCCAATGTGGGGCTTGCACCCACGACCCTGAGATCAAAACCGAAGCTGAGATCTATAGTCTGGCACTTAACTGACTGAGCCACTCCCGGTGCCCCTGGTAAGAGTGTTTTAAAACTGGAATGGTCTTCATCTCTCCTGTGGTCACCATAAACCACTTTTTTTTTTTTGCGGGGGGTGGGGAGTGGTTTAAGACCTGAAAGTGAAACAGCCACTGCAAAAAAATAAATAAAAATCTCTCCCTAAATTTCCAAACTTCATAGAAAATACATATATATTCTAGGGAGCAACACTTCAGAGCCATTAACAGACTTTAATTGTAGGAAGTTATCAGTGTATATGGCTTCTCTTAATGATATGTGAATAGAACAACCCTGTGTAATTACCAACTTACATTAATGCAGTTCTCCTGGGGTGCCACAAAAAACCTGCACAATCATCAACAGGGAGACTGGAGGACAGAGGGGTAGGAACACAGCCCAGCCAGAAATATGCGGTGGAACTTAATCACTGTAATTTAGATTTTGTCACCAAGTCCCAGGTACGAGCTTTTTAATGCACTGTCAAGAGATCTCCACATTAATTGCTATTCCTGTCTTCTGAGGACACAAACACTCTAATTTGCAGTGATTTTAGTTTCTCCAGCACTGTGCATTTGGTGGCTAAGTCCCTCTTTCCTCTAGAGAAGGAAGTCTGCTAAAGTTCTGATTATCCAGCTCACTCTGCCAAGATCAACAGACTGAAGTCACAAAGCATCCCTGCTTACCAGAGTCTAGAAATGAATGTGACTCAACCTACCAACGGGTGGGAAGCCCTGCCACCCTCCTTGAAAGGCCACATTCTTCTCTTCTCTACAAAGTTTGACTTTCAACAGAAGAGTTATTTCCAAATGATGATTTAAATGATTTCTGCATGGTCAGTTTGAAGCAGAAAATTCAGATAATCCTTTGAGGCCTTTAGGCGGCCCCAGTCAGCACATTCAGATAATGCAAGCCCAGGCGCCTACTTTTCACAGGGGGAACTTTGTAGCCCTGGGATCTGTTAGATGGCACAGCTAACGGCTTGTGCTTTGGCTTCAGAGGCCAGCTCTTTTCAACCTTACTCTACGGGGAGGCTACTCCAGACGGGACCTCCATAACTTGACTTTCTTTTATCATCAAATTAGACCAGACATATATATCTCCAAATGGAATATCATTTTTTAAAGATTTTATTTGAAAGTGAGCGAGAGAGAGAGAGCGTGCACGCGCGCACAAGCCAGGAAGAGGGAGAGGAGGAAGAAGCAGACTCCCCACTGAGCAGGGAGCCCGATGCGGGACTCAGTCCCAGGACCCTGAGATCAGGACGTGAGCCAAAGGCAGACGCTTAACCGACTGAGCCACCCAGGCGCCCCTGGAATATCATTCTTAAAAAGATAGCCTCCTTTCAAAATAACTGAACACCAAAAAGATAGCAGTCGAACTAAGCCTAGAAACCACACAGAAACTATTCGGAAATGAAAAACAGTCTGACCCAGGGCACAGGATTAGCTGATGAGATGGTGGGGCATGCCCCAAACAGCAAGTGATTGGCATAATTCTTTGTCATGTGACTCTAGGTCTACATTACATCATTATGGTATTTGATGCTCAGCTTGCTGTTCTACTTTCCCCAAAATGTCCTTAACCTATCTGAATCAAACATTCTATTTTCTGAATTGTGGAAAGGTAATCGGATGCCTGGTACTCAAGAATACCGAGATGACTTTCCCAATCGCCTTTTCGCTTGAGGGTCATTTGGTTTCTAGACAGGCAATGTGGAAGTGGTAAACAGAAATAAAACCTGTGAAATGCTTCAAATGTCGACCTGGTGTTTTCAGATGGGAAGCTCAAGAATCTCATCAGTAACAATATAGGCACAATGAGAGAACTGAGTATTTAACTGATCAAGTTAAACAAATCCAAATTACACAGAACATCCTCTGTCATTTAGACTATCTGGGGTTTACTGACAGATTATGTGCCTAGATTCCCATCAGAAAAGTAAAACTAAATTCAGTTTTTCTGCTACTTTTCTTTAGGGCATAATAATAAAGGAAGCCCAAAAGACAGCAAGGTTAGGGGCTGTCATGCAAAGTCATCAATGACTGACAACAATAACAAGTAAAAGGAGAAACCACCACAGGCATCAGTGGGCCCAAAAAGGTAGTGGTGGAATATTTCCTCCTTAAAAAGGAAGAATCCTGTCATTCTTTGGATTTTTGGCTCAAATCCAAAAGAGGAAATGAAAAATGGTATTTATTTTGCCTACCAGAGAGATCTCCAAGGATACAAGAGAATGTGTTCTTTCCTATTTGGAAAGGTAGATGGGATGTCTAATTTTAGCTACACTTTTCTACTGGACACCCCCCCTCCCCAAATCAACCCATCACTATCAGGAGGCAATTCCTGAAAAAGAATTACCATGCAAACACTGGCTAAGTGATGTTCTCTGACAGGGAGGCAGTGTGGAGGATGTGTCCGGCATCATAAATAATGCCACATTAGTCTTAGAAGAGACCCCTTTCTTTTAAAAAAAAAATGCTCAAGATTTTCTTTCAGTGCCTTCAAAAGGCTGTTTCATTCTCTATCACTACCTGAAAGCCAGAATTCTAAGATTCTTCTCTGATTCTGGCACAGAAGAAAGTTTTTATAAAATAATCAAACACAACTTCATGAAGGCTAAATCTGTGAACTTTTCTATTTCCTACCTGCAGTTTAAAATAATGCATTAGGGTTGTAGGAATCAAGTATTCTGGCGGCAGATACAAGGCGTACGTAAAAAGAGCAGTCGCTGCATGGAAACCCCCTGCTTTGTATAATGGTGAGCGCAGGAAAGTGGGATGAGCCTGGCCACTTGGTTCGGGACCGGACTGGGCACGGCGGAGGCAGCAGGGGGGCAGTTACCTTGTGTGGGAAGCAGCGTCATTTATACTGAAAGTGCTGTTCTCCCTGGTCAGGGGGTTTGAGCCGGCCGGGCTCTTGCTGTGGATATCCAAGCTCAGGGAGGATTCTGCCTTCCGGTCCATGCCGAGGCTCTCGGTCTCTAAAGTCCGATCTGCCATGGAGAGCACCTCGCTGGAGCTGTGCCACAGGGGCGCCACCTTCTCCTTGCCCGACCCCGAGCGAGGTGACGACGTGGCGGCCCCCAGGGAGGCCGTGCTGCCGTGGCTGGGGCCGTAGGAGGTGGTGTCGATGCCGCTGTCGGCGGACGTGCCCTGCAGGTAGTTGTAGCTGTTGAGTTCGGATTCAGTGCGGTCCCCGTCATACCACTTCTCGTCACTGTGCGCGCTCGACGCATTGCTGGAGAGGGTATTGCTGCTGGAGTGGCTCGAGTAGTGGCTATCGGACTGCAAGGGAAGCAAGACTGACTTAAGCGCCAGGAACGCTAGGGAGAAGGACCCCCTGGCATGTGTCTGGTTATGGGGTTCTCACGGCACAAAAATTCCAGTGATAACCAAAGACAGGAGGTGCCTGGAAAAACCTATTCGGAGTGTTAGCGGCAAAGAGTGCTAGAGACAGGTTTTTTTTAGAATGCATTTTTCATTCACTGAGGCTAAAATATCAATAGTATTGAGATTACCCTAATCAAAAAGTGTGCTGAATTCTAAAAGTCCTAGCACTCAGAGTCAATATACGGCAGAATATAAGACTTATTCCTAAAGAGATCTCCTTTTCCTTCCCCAACTGGCATCTCTTTAGAAGACAGCTTTCTAAGGAATGCTTAGAGGTAAAATTTATGCAGAGGTGCCAAGTCAATTCAACGGGGGGAAATTATGGTGCTAGGACAACCAGATATCTGCATGCAAAAGAAAAGAATGAAGCTGGATCCTTAACCGTACAGAAAAATAAACTCTGAAAGATCAAAGGCCTAAATGCCTGAGCTAAAACTATCAGACTCTTAGAAGAAAACGTAAGTATACATCTTCATGACCTATTTATGCAATGGTTTCTTGGATATGGTACCAAAAGCACAAAAGAGAGAAAAATAAACTGGATTTCATCAAAACTAAAAACTTTTGTGCTTCAAGAAACCCAATTAGAAATTGGGCAAAGGATTTGAATCGACATTTCTCCAAAGACGGTATCAAATGGCCAAGAAACACATAAAAAGATGGTCAATATCTTCAGTCCCTAGAGAAGTGCAAAATACCACCACAATGAGATAACACTTCACACACAAGGATGGTTCTAAGCAAAAAGGCAGACAGTAATGATGGTTGGCACTGTTGGTGGGAATGTAAAATGGGACAACTGCAGGAGGAAAACAATTACAATTCCATTCTTAGTATCTACTCAAGAGAGAGGAAAACATGTTCATGAAAAACCTAAACGAATATTTACAGCAGCATTATTCATAATAGCCAAAATGTAGAAACAACCCAAATGTCCATCACCTGATGAATGGATTAAAAAATGTGGTATATCCATTCAATGGAATATTATTCCATCACAGAAAGAAATGAAGTACTAATACATACTATAACACAGATGTGCCTTAAAAATGTTATGCTGAGTGAAAGAAGCCAGACCCCAAAGGCCACATACTGTATGATTCCATCATATGAAATGTCCAGAACAGGTACATCCACTGAGGTAGAACGTGGATGAGTGGTGGTCAAGGGCTGTCTGAGGGTACAGGATTTCTGTTTGGGGGTGATAACAGCATTCTGCAGTTAGACTGTGGTGATGGGCGCACAACTCCATGTATCTACTAAAACCCACTGAGCTGTATACTTCAGATGGGTGAATATTATGGTACGTGAATTATCTCAGTTAGAATGTGTACGGAACCCTTTCCACACAGTGGCTTGCTTGGTTGCTTAGAACATTTTATAGTTTACCAAAGAAATAAGATTTCAAAAGATATCTGAATAATATTTTACATTAGATGGAGACAGGATATTTTTACATTCCTGGAGACAGGAAGTCCAGACACCTGGTGGAGAGCGAGTGAAAACAGAAGGAACCACACGTGTGTGTGTGTGTGTGTGTGTGTGTGTGTGTTGCCTGAGGAAGAGACCTGCCCTTCAGCAGCTAAGGTAGGGGAAGGAGCAGGAGGGGGACACAAAAATTTCACTTCAAAGTGAAAGATTTCTTCTTAAACAAGAACCAATCAACCCATTACTTTCCTGGTGCCACTTTCTGCAACAACACCATTTATGCTACAAGGCCTTCATTTATTTTTAATGTTTGCAGGCAGAACTTCCTTAGCTCTGGATCTGTGCTGTGGGATTTGGCGGCCTCTCGCCATGTGTGGCTACTGAGCACTTTGAACGTGGCTAGTCCAAATTGAGATGTGCTGAGAGTGTAAAATACGTAACAGATTTCTATAGGAATGTAACAGGAATCACATTTGTAATCTTAAACTTTACAGTAGCAACGTTTAAAAAAGTAAAAAGAAACAGGTGATATTAATTTTAAGAATATACTTAATCTAACCCAATCTATTCAAAATATTATTTTACCGTGTCATCAATATAAAGGTGTTAATGAAGGAAGGGGAATTGACAGACTGGGTAATTTATCACTTACAAGTAGAACTATGACAACATCACATTTCTTCAGTAAATCTCTCACCACACAGCCTAGTGCAGGGTGCTCGGCCACGCATGGGCATGCGCTCTGTTTCTTTAGCTTCATATTCATTTTACTAGAGCACAACTTACATGAGCAAAACCTCTCATTCTTAATTCTACCCATTAAGTGATCAGGAATTATGTAGAAGTATGGAAAAACAAAAATGTGTGTAGCTACGCAAGACAAGAGAAGCAGGAAGGGCAGTTGTCAGGAAGCTGTCTGTCCCCTGGACTGATGCTCCAACCATAGCCCATGCTTGCCATTGTGTAAGCAAATAAAATTCACGTTTAGCACATTTCTGTTCCCCACATTTTAGGACTACATCACATGGCCTTCCATCCAGATCTGTGGGGGTGGCAGGTGCATACCAAGGAGGAATTTGAGTTTATTTCAAAGCAACCTTAGGGCCACTGGCGATAGAAATTCCAGGGCCAGAGCAGTGAACGCCCACTTCCCGCCAGGATGACTACTTCTCTGACCACGTGAAAGAAACAGCAAAGCACGCCTGGAAGGTACGTTGCTAGGAATCTTATCATTTTTATTATTTTACAGTTAACTTACATGCCCTTGTTTGTTTGGAGATAAATGCACCACCGGATCCTGCCGCATTAATCTCCCGCTGGGGCTCTCTCGAAAAGCAGGCAGAACCTTTGACACTGCTGGGAGATGGCACGTTGGCTCTGGAATACAGCACAGGACATTATGGGGCAGGCACTAAACAGGTCCGAGCACATGCTGACAGATGAAGACGGCTTGCCATTGCATCTCTCAGGTCACTGACCAGCAAACTCTGAATTTCAGCGATAAGCTTGTTGAGAGTTTACACAATAGACAGCATGTCAGAAACTAAGTGGCTGATGGGTAAAGCTTGCAGCTGGTGACAGTGTGTCACGTCATACACAGTAGCAGAGCCAAGTACCACCAAACCAAAGGCCATGAACAACGCGGCAAAGTTAGGAATCAACTTTTGGTTTTGGGGGGAAGTTGAGAATATATGGATTCAATTTATGAAATTCATTCATTGCCAAGTGTGGCTAACCTAGCTCGGTCTACATTACCTAGACAGGCACGGATGCAATCACGTGTTACTTACCAGGACACTTTGGAAATATTTTACCTGTATATTCATGCTGCTCGAGGACAAAAGAATTGAAATCCTGAGGTCCTCTATAACTGTAAGCTAAGCACAACAGAAAAGACACACAGCAACTAGTTTACTTAAGACAATTGCTTCCTTTTGGACTCCAAGCCGGCATTCAAGGTGGGGTTCCAAAGGTAAAAGGTAAGCGATTGAGCTTCTTTAACACACCGATAGCTAACAGCAACAGTTCTGGACTTCTGCAACACCATTCCTGAACGTAAAGGACTGGGCAACATCCTCTAACTCTGACTCTCAACCACCTCCAAAAGCAGAGGCAGAAAAACGAAATCCGCTGAGATGGGTGAGCCAATTAAGCTCAACTCCGCGTTTCCACCGGGGCACCAGTGTGTCATACACAACGTACAGAGACAGGTGGGCCTGGCTAACAGGTAAAAATCTCCTCAGCATTTTCACTCAGTGACCTGAAAGTCATTAGAGAATTGTTTTAAAAATTCAATGTATAAAGGTCACCCTTGATACACTCCATGTACACTACGCTGAGTAATGAGAACGGAACAATTAGTTTTCTTGATTTCTCCCTAGCATGGCTTATACCAACCAGGCCCCAGATTCCATCTGATGTGCCAGTTAAAGAGAGCAAGTTTATTCCTCTGGAACGGTGAAATAAAAAAAAAAAAAAAAAAAATATATATATATATAGAAAAAAATTATTTTAACATTTTCTATGAAGGCTTCGATTTTGGATGGAAAAAGGCCACCAACTGGTGAAAAGGCTTCTCTGGCAGGTTCTGGGGTATCTTACTTAAAAAAAAAAAAAGAAAAGGCATATCGTATTAAAAGGATGAACAGATTTGTTAAAAAGACTCATTGATATTAATTTCAGAGTCTCATCTATTAAGAGTGGGATGCCACCAAATGAGAGAAGATACAAAGCAAAAAAGACTGGAGGGAGGTTTATGTGAAAGAATGAATTTAGGTCTAGGATGAGCCTTATAATTACCCTTTCCAGTCCCAAGATACCTTTGTGACTTCACGTGAGTGGGAAGTGGGGCTCTGAACACTGCACAAAGACCCTGCTCACAGCTCTGCTCGAAGCCTGCGCTAGGAGCCAAAAAAAGCTGCTAAAGTCATGTTGAAGAAGGGATCCTTTTCACATGTGTCGTTACCATCTCAACAGTATCAAAACATATGGGATTAAAAACATTCTGTCAAGAGCAGAACAGCAGATCGGAAAATGCTCAGGTTGTGTGTGTTGGGGGTGGCTGCCATGAGAGTGGGGAATGGCAGATGGCTCCAGTAACAAGGCACATCTCACTGAAGTTACTGGAACAAAGCAGATCTTCCCAACCTGAGAATTACATTTCTTCTTCCTCATTTCCTGGCTTAGCTAAATACGTCTCCACTCCTTTCTACGTGCGTGGTTATTAGTACATTTACAGGGGAAGAATCATTAAAACAGAGCAAAACAATGTATTTGCAAAAAAAGAAAAAAAGATGGGTCTTTGCCTTAAAAGTGTACCTTTTTCAGCCCTGAAGTTTCCTTCTTTTTACCCCACTCTGGTGGTAATGCTACTAGAGATAGGATAAGGGGGGAAAAAAAAACCCACCCCACAGTCCAGATTCTATCATCAACAGTGCTGACACTAAATCCCTGAGGCTACTGCTTTGAGACTTAGTCTTGTTTCATGGCAAAATTTTATGGTGTCAGCTAGTGTTACGGTGTCACCGTGGAACAGTTCTATAGAGAGATCAAGGGCTATGCCAGAAATCCAAATGAAGGCTCACCAATGAGAATCCTTCCCACCCAGCTGCTACATACTGCTACGACGTGTCCTCCGCTGAGAGCTTACTAGCAGAGTGGTGGGGGGTGGGGGGTACAGCACAGGCGGGAGGAGGGAGGTCCTAACCACGCCACAGATGTGACCCAACAGCAACTGCATCTCTCGGGGCACTTACAGTAGGCAACAACAAACCAACAAACAAGGGCCGAGGGAGATACTTAGGACACATATGGTTTGGCAGTGTAGTATTTTAATCTCGGTGATGAAAAGAATTCCTATGCCCTTTCTATTTTCAAACTGGGGGGGGGGGTCACTTAGTATGCCTTGACTTTTCTCTCAGGTCTTATTTGCTGCCCTCACGCATACATAATCGAACTGAGACTTAACTCTCATTCACATGTATTAACCAGGGCTGTATTCTATCACAGAACGCTTTCATGACGTCATCAAGAGGTGGCCAACGTCACGCTGGTAGAAAAGCAACTTGCTACTTGTGGGAATTAGTTACTTACCCATTTGGTCAGCAATGCTATCCTCACTTCTTTGCCAGCTGGGTGTAGATTTCCCGCTGCCACCAATATCTGACTGGGTGTTCTGCCTGTCGATGGAGGCTGGCGATCTGCGGCTTACTCCAAACCTGTGGCGATTACCCCCAAACAAAGGCAAAGACGACATCAGGGACCTCACCCAGAAGGGGAAGACAGGCCTGGGGGCAATGGACTAAACTCTAATGAAGGCACATGCCCGCTCATGCTTGTGCATGTGTGCTCGGGTGCCGAAACTGTGTGTGTCACGGTCAACACACATCACTCCGTTCAAGAAAGGGATGTATGCTCAGTACATACTACAACTGTAAACAAGGGCCGGAGACATGAGCCTTGAGCTAACCCACGAAATACAGAATAAGAAAACCCAAATTTTCTAACCCACGTGTAGCCACACTCAGATTCTCATTCATGCACAAAGGAACGATTTCACCATCCTCATGTTCCATGTCTATCTTCCGAATGGAACATGTCAGGGGTTTCTCTTAACTCAGTAATCTGCTAAATCACTAAGTCACTCATTCTTGGAGCCAATATTTTCTGAACGTGTGCTCTAAGGTCTGAAAGACAAAGATTGCTATCATTTACATTACAGAGTGACCACTTTCAAGATGTCTAAATTTTAAATTGCCTCTGGGAAGGGCAATTTGGAAGTAGGTACACTGGCATATAAAGGCAAATGTCTATTTCTGGAAAGAACAGTTAGCTATTTAATGAGCCAGTTTTATTTTACCCTGGGTAGAATAATAATATATGCCTAATTAAAGCATACGCCTCAATTAGCAATATCGGCAGGTAAATACTGAGTGAGCCCAGGAAAAAGGGCCAGAGTGTAAAATTCAAAGACTCGTGTGGACATTAGACATTTGTGCGTGGTTACTAATGAGCTTATGAGTAATCAATATGATAAAAAATCATCAGAGCCTGAATTGATCGATGCTTTTGACAGATGTCTTATTTGGTACAGACTGATAAATGCATGGGGAGAACCAGCAAGTGGTGTACTGGAAAGAGCGGGAGACAAGGAGGAGGAAGGCCTGGAGCCAAGTTCTAGCTCCCCACCCAAAGTCACTCGAGTTTTGTCTCCATTTCTTTATTTGTAAAATGGCAATTACATTTTATGGATTGGGGGAGAAAAATCTATACAAAAGCATCTGCAAAGCAGGGAAGGCTGTAACATTAACCTCCTACTCTAACATCTCCCTAAATTACTTCTGCACAATGACAATTGTTCACAAATTCAATCATAAGCCTCCCTAAACAAAGTTACCCCCATTATGATAAACAAAAAAACCTGATTTATGAAAACTGCAGTGAAAGGTGCTCTTTAAAAAACAAAAGGGTGGTTCTGTGGACTGTGTGTGGATTTCAGTTCTGCCTTTCCTGTAAGTTGATCCAAACATCTGGAAGAAAATGACTAAAACTGTTTGCATCTTTGTATGTATTTATTACTTGATGCAATGATGCTTATTTTCATTAACAGTGACAACAAAAACGGGTGGTGGGGGCAAGTCACTAATTATGATCTTTGCCATCTCCTCCCTAAGTAGGGTCTTTGTTTAGCTCAGAACAGTGAATATCCTCCAACTGGCCCTACGATTTTATTCTAAATTTGCAGTAAAGGAAGACTTTTCTGAAAAGGCACAGAGATAAAAGTTAGACATGGATTCAAGCTTGCTTTTCCTTTTTGGTAGCAGTGGAAACCAAAGACAACTTTTAAAACCTCTGGATTTAAAGCCGAATGCTTTTCTGGCTGTCTGGTTTTAAATGAACGATAAAGCAAGGCTGTCCTTCAATCCTGCCTTGAGAAGCATGTACCATCCGGCGGCACGAGGCACGCTCTGGGACCATGAGCTCTGCCTCACGGAACCAGTCCACAGCTGCAGAGCCGACTCACAACCTTTCCTCATCACAGAGTGGAAACTGCTCTACAACTTTCCTTTCTTGGTCTCAGTGGTCCTCAGGAACAAGCTTCCTCCCTCACAGAAGAGTGTGGAAAGAAGCTACAGTGGCCTGCCTGCTTCTGTCGGTCTCGTCTTCGGGCTGTGCGCCCACAGTTACGCTTCTGGCCACGATCTCCAAGCTCCTCATTCACCCAGCCCATCCCTCCCTCTGGCCCTTGTCTGACTCGTCAAGTCCTCAAGCATGTGGCCTGAAGATAAATCTCCAAGGATGGTAAAACAGACTCTAGGTCTTTTCAACAGTGTTGCTTTCTACTTATCTCTTGTTGCCATCCTAAACTTGTGTGGGTGCCTTTCTCCCCCACCTGCATGGAACGGGCATTATTAGTCACCCTGGTAAATTTCGCCTCTCAACCAATCTGGATGGTCTGAGCATCCCCGCACCAGGGAGCTGGCAAGGCAGATACTGCGGGCCCACTAAAGCAGAGGGAGGACAAGGCATCAGCAGATTACACTTGTGGACAACCACTGTGTCCTGCTCTCATCTACTGGTATTACCCCATGCTTTCGAGCTTCTTAAAGTCGAGCATTACTGAGTTTGCAGTGGACCACGTTCCCACCGTCAACTGGTACATACCTACATGTACGGGGCTACGCTGTAGAGTAGATGTGATCATCTTTCTCTTCATAAGGATAACTTTAGAATACAACCTGGCCCACGGGCAATGCATGTGAATCAGACAGTGCACGGTCTCCTACATCACGGGTATAGGCAAAAACTGCCTGGGGTCCACAGAACACTGTATCATTATCTTCTGGTCAAAGATCACCCCAGGTAAAAAAAGATGTTATAGAGTATGGTCAACAATCACTGGGTAACCTCACAAACAATGGAAAAACCCTCAGTATCACCTACAGTAGGGTTGGTGTTACAGATCAGGTTAATTACCACCTCATTAAAAATACTGTGCAGGATGGGCACAATAATCATGTTTCTGACATTCACCAAAACACTCAGGTTTCAGCTTACATTTTTGGTACACATTGCAAGTGTATCACGGTCATAAGAAAACAGTGCTTTTGTTGTTGTTAGCTCGTTTATGTTTTATTGCTGTACTAACACTGAATTTGCAGTGAATTCTTATTTTTGAAGTCAAACCAGGCCATTTAAAATCTACTAATTAAACCAAGAAATAAGTAGTTGGGCCTGTGGTATGGTATGATAGTAATACTTAACTCATAAAACCTTTTGCAGGGACTCATGAATAGCAGCTAAATTTTTTTCTCATTGTCACTAAAGCAATTAAAAGAAGAGATGTGCATTTTAGATATACTACCAGGGGAATCCTCCGGGGGACACTGGGATGCAGGGGGGGAAGCATATTTTTACAATGGTTTTATTGCCTACTTCCTGCTAACATAAATATTAGCAACAACAACAACAACAAAAATTACACTTAATGGCTGTAAAAACCAACAAAATGCTATAGGATAAACCAAAATACCCATTATGAAGTTATTCTTAGTAAGCATGACTATTTTGTAACACGGTAAAATCTCAAGAAAGTAACGAAATCAAGTGTGCATTTGTTAAAAATATACATGGGGAAAACTCAGAATAGAAACATCAGTTTTTATAAACGCCTCACATTTGATTTTCAAATGGTTCCAAGTTCTCTACCAACTTCTATCTTTGATGGTTCTTTTACTCTTCCTCTGGGCAAAGGGGGCATGTTTGTGCCACGTCACGTTTTGCTGCTAATTACTTCCCAGCTTCAGACATCCTGGTGGTGGTGGTGGTTTTTTTCTTTTTAGTAGCCTCTAAAATCATGTGTATTTAGCCTTTTACTTTTAAGTCTTGTCAGAAGCAAATAGTTACTTCTGGGTGTTTGGTGTTTTCAAAAAAAGAAAAAAGAAAAGAAAAGAAAAACGACAAAACCCACAAGCTGAAATCAGAGACTTTGAAAGTGTGAGAAAAATAATTTTAAGCTTTGGCTCGGATAATTGTTTCACCTCCTTTAACAGCAACACCAACTCCAGCCAGTACTATGGAATTTGCTTCGGAGGAATAACAAAATCTGTACTATAAAACTAGACCATATATACAATTGGAGAAACGAACGTAACCTGATTTCTCTGCCATGGAGCCCTTGGAGGCTAGAGAATGATAAACTTCCCGAGACGTGGTTTGAACCAGACATTAAAACATTTTTCTCTCTGGGATATTAACCACATTTTCCCTTTCGCTCCTTTGTAGATCGACTGAGGCGCTTGTCTGAGTTACAGATGAGAGACAACGACGTCACGGGGGCGGGGGGGGGGGGGGGGGGCACACCTACCCTTCGGGCATGGATTTTTGCCTGTAAGTGCCTCCACCAGAGCCAGTGTCGCTGGATGAAGACAGGTTGCTAGGGGAGTTACGACACTGCTGGGACCTTGCTAGAGCCATGGATGAGACCGTCACATAGATGTCTGAACCCGGAGACAGCCTGTGAGCGCAAACCAAAAATATGAAGTCAATCCAAGGGGAAGTCCCGAGGCAGTGCATGATGGTTAATATCATATAAACGCGACAAAGAAAGCCACTTCGTGGAGGTAGTGAAAATGAAGCCAGCTGGAAGCCTACAAAAGAAACTTCCCCATAAAACGACTCCCTAAGGGAACAGCTGGAGAATGGCCTTGAAGGGGATGGGGATAGGGGACATCAAAAAATAAAAGGGGGAAAAAAAAACACATATGTTTCCAAAAGCTGCCAAAATTCAATGGGCTGAATTGCTTATGCAGTTTCCTATATGGCAGTGCAGAGGATAACTGAACCCCGGTGACATTAACATAGCAATTAATTCCAATTTTGCACACTGGTTCTCCCAGAGTGCATGACCACAGTGAGACGAGTGCATTCTCTGTATGTGTCTTTGTTTTCCAATTTTATTACTCAAAGTCTGGAATGAATATTCAGATTTTGCTATTTAGTATTTATAAACGTGATTGATCGTATAGCATCTACCATCTAAAAATTTCCATAAGAAAACGCCTAGAATGTCAGTTATTGAATTTAATTGGCATTAGTGAACTTACATAACGTCACAGTAGAGGTGTGCTCCCCAGATTCTGGGGACAGAAACCAGAGCTCTGTCATTGGGACACAGATTTTGTCCTTTACCTCCTCTGCTCTAGTAGACAACAGGACAACCCCAGGGACATCAGTAAGTGATGCTGGTCACTGTGACTGGCTGTGACGTCCCTCTTACTACGAAGATTTTAGCTCAGAAGCGAAAGCTGGCACCAAGCCTCCGGCTCCTGTAGCAGGGAAGTCATTTCCGTGGGACAGCTGAGGAAGCAGAATCTAAGGCCCTCGTTCAGTGAGCCAGGCTCCTGACTGTGAATCCACTGCTCTGGGCTAAGCGACTGCTGTCCCCTAGAGAAGGCTGGCTTCTCTCTCCTTCCTAGGACAGCCTGCAGTGCGTCTGCACGGCCGGACGCTTTTGCAGGGAAAGACATCTTTTACTCAAACCAAAGTTCCGAAGCCTGGGGACAGAACCCGATGCGCTGAACTACAGCATTTTCTAACAGTACAGCTATGCGCCTTCTGGAGCAGGGCAGGATGGGGTTTCAGGCGCAGGAAGGTGACAGAAGGGAGAACAGAATCACAACGAGAAGCTTTTCTAACAGAGCAAGAATAAGGATGGATGCTCAGAGTATGACTCCCAAATCCATCTATGCCCAAGACTTGAGAATCCAGAGCTCTCTGCTCCACGACAAGCCTAGACTCTCCCTCTGTCTCCTAGACATCTCTACCCAACACCCTCAACCGCAGCTCAGATTATACCTCGTCAAACCTAACAGGCTTTGCCATTCCTCCAAACCTGTCCCCCCCCCCATATTTGTTACCTCAAGCTAAACACCTTGAAACTGTCCTTTTCCCCTCCCTGCTTCCTCATCTTCCACTTCAATTGGTCTAATTAAGTTCAACTTTTAATGAGTACAATGTGTCAGGCACCCTGGGGCTGGTCTTCACAACACAAAGACTAAGAAGATAACTGGTCTTCAACCTGCTGATTGTCCTCCCAACTCCCCCATCTCTGGCCTGGATCAGCACAACTGTGCTCTAACTGGTCTTCTGATTTCTAGGCTCTGTCCACCCCATCCCTCCAGTCTCCACCTGGCCGAGTCATCAGACAACTAATGTGCTCTCTGCACACCTTCCCTTTGCCTACAGAATAGAGGCCCGAATCCCTGGCCCCCTCTTCCAGGCCTTGGACCATGCTGTCCAAGCGCTTCCTACATTCTTGGACCATGCTGTCCAAGCGCTTCCTACATTCCTGCACCCTACATTCTGGACACGTTCAGTACGCCCTTGTTCTCAGACTCAGCTACCATATGCATACTTTTACTCATCTTGTCCTCTCTACCTCTCTTCCCCCTTTCTGACATAAAATCCTTTTTCTCTGAGGCCTAATTCCAACATCAGATCCCTGATTTCCTAGATTAATCAGAACCTCCTGGAGTCCCACATGGTCTATTCTTTGCACCACTATAGCACATCCTTGAGCATGGTTAGTTTTATGTGTGTCTATCTTCTCAACTAGATTCGCTCCTTAAGGGGCAGCACAGAGCCTTATTTCCCTTTACATCTCTGGTTGCTTAAAACATGTTTGCTGAATGAAGGAGAACCCCTATCAGCAGTGCAGAAAATGAAGAACAGTAGGTGGGTTCAGAGTAAGGGCCCATAGTGACATCAGATGCCCAAGCCAGGGGTTCTCAGCCATGGTGGGTCTACAATCAGTTGGAAAGCAGTTGGTCGCTAATAACAAAGTGCCAAAATTTGTGAATATTATACTAAAAGCAATTAGAACAGATTCAAAGTCAATATTCTTCCTTAAATGTGAGAAAAAGGGATGATGGAATTACAGCCAGACACCCCTAAACATATCATCACTCTGACATATCATGGCAAGAGAACTTCTGATAATGGCTCCTCTAGGTACAATCCAATGTGGCAGATGCGAGGTGCTGGGGAGATGGGATGAGAGGCTAGGAAGAGGCAGAGTCTCTAAGTTCCTCCGGTTATCATCACCAATCTTGTTATTGCTACACAGACTCAGAGAAATACTAGCTACAGAGCTGGTACTCTCAGGAGGATACAGGCTCAGGAAAGGGGTATGCGTGGGGCAACCGCGGTGGCGTCAGGGACTGCTGGGCTCCTGGAACACCAGCTCATGCCTACTTTGGGTAACATGGTTCGGTAAAAGAGAGATCAAGACACTTATCTGGGTACCATAAAATAGACCTCCCTTTATTCTTTTCCATTAAGACATATCCCAAATCTCTATTTATTCTGAAATAATCTGAAGGGGGCTGGAGTGGAGGAGGAATAGGAGAAGTAAGTTACAAAGAAAACTAGGTAGGGTTTAAGGAGCAGCGTGGATCCCAAGATAACCAAGATACCATACTCCTTTCTGCCTTAAGAATTTGGCTTTTATAGGCTTGTAATACAGAACATCTTCTAACTCTCTTCAGGCTGAACCAGTAATGCCAGTGAATTAAACGTAAATAGTCAAATGTTTGTGTTTCTGTGAGGAAGTGACAACTGATTCCATAGGAAAAGTCAAGATGTGACTTCTACATTTGTATTTAGAGCTTGCTTTTCTTACTCTGCTCTCCAAAATGTACATTAATTTAAAATATCTCATGCTAGTTCTCAACCTCAGCTCTTTTATTTGGCAAATGTATCAGAAAATTCTACTTGGTTACTGGAGTTATCCCAAAGTGAAAAAATAGCATTTCCAGAAGGCCAGCATTCACTCCCATCCCTCTTTTGCATTTATATAACTCAATAGTGGCTTTGTTTTCTGTCTGTTCACACACATAGAACACACAAACAGAAACTGATGGAATGCCACCCAAATGTTTCTACGACGCTAGATGTATATGTATGGCAGGCAAAAGAATTTTCAGAATTAGCCCTTATTCTGATGACTTACTATTCTTTTCAAGCACTCAAATGGATACCATCACACAAATATTGTTTGAGAACAGACCTTGTTCAGGGAGCAGGGGGTGCCACCTGCCTGGCAGTCCACTTCTGCTAGAGAGAGCCTGTGGCTGGTCACTACTCAAGCTGGGCCACGAGCTGTCCTGCCACTTTGAAAAGGGGGACCCCCCCAAATTGGCTCACACAAGAAGCCAGCATGCTGACTTCTTGACTCTCCATCCCCCATCACCCACTCTTATTTTAAGGGTTGCTGAGGCCACTGAAGAGTTAGTGCAAGATCAATAGGCTTTTCCTCTCTTTTGAGAAACTAAGATCTATCTACTTTCTTTTAGTCTTAACAAACCTCTGACATCTGGATACTAATGCTAAATAGGCTTAGAGGACTAACATTAACACAGCTTTCAGTTGCTGTGAGATTTTTCAGTTCTGTGGAATGTAAGAATTTTCAAGAATGTTCTGGTCACTGTGAGAAAGGAAATGTCTAAACCTTTTCGTGTTAATTTCAGTAGATTCTTTTCCCCTACATTTTTGTAAATTTAGCCAAGAAATAACTAAATGTTTTTAAAGTAACTGATATTAAATGTTCTCTGGAGCTCCCTATGATTTCCCTCTGCAGAAATAAAACACCAGGGCTTTTTGATTCTATGAAAAATGCAGCAACTGAAAAAGTCATGATCATCAGCCAGAAAGACAATACCTCCATAGTCCACAAGACTCCACTTAACAACACCAGCTTTTCATTTATATGCAATGCATTTCACTGCAATGAAAACACTGAACTGAACGGAACGGACATTTAGGAAGAGATGGTCCAAGATCAGAATCAGTTCCTCATTTTCCAGAAGCATTCTTATACCAGGGCAAAAGGGAGAAGAGACTTACTCACAAAACCCAGATTTCTAATAAAGTAAAACTCTTGCACCCCATCACACCCTTCCCATAAATCAACTCACAGGACCACACACACAGTGTTAACATTAATAGATTCTCATTAAATTGATCTCTTCAGATTGTGACTGATTATAATTTATCAACTTGTGGATAAAGAATTCTCAGTATCCAGCTGGCTTATGATAAAACATTTTCCTGAGTGGTTACATATAGGTTTAATTATGCCTCTCTGTCCTGCTTTGTACTCCAAAGTGACAGCACCGCCTGGATGTGTCCAAGGACACAAGGCCTTCTGTAACCCAAGTGCAAACAGTGGAATGATGGTAAAAACAAGAGAGAGGGTTTCAAATAGCACCAATGACTGACAAATTAGATGCTTGAGTCCATAATTAAGCACAGCACTTTACCACAACTTAGCAATTAAAATGCTATTCACCCAGGGAACAGGACCAAGTTAAAATCTGTCTTCAGAAATGTTTATCAACCAGGATTCTTCCAGAATTATGTAAAAAAAAAAAAAAAATTCTCATAAATGATTCAAGGTACTGTAACTGGGTGCTACCCCTAGACCAGAGTTTGATCAAGCTATATTCTAATTCAAGCCACTCATCCCTTTGCCTTTTCATCTCTTCCTACTGTGTTCTTTGTGAACCAGAGCTACCCCTGGCTTTCTGACCATATCATAACATCTTTCATACTGGTTGTTCAGACTGGATCATGGAAATCCTGTTCTGATGAGCCTCCCATGACAAGGTCACTTTACAACAAGGAGTAACTCCCTTGCACAGTTAGGGAAATACAGCAATTCATCACACTGAGATAAATGGATCATCACATCACATCCCAGCTGCTAGCAAGCTGTTAGAAGTTCCCAGCCTGGCACCCCATCATGGGGGGCCTCTTAAGAAGAGTCAATTTTATATCTAAGGGTGACTCTAAACAGAAAATAAAAATGGACTGCTTGCAGGATCAGCTACATAATTCATGGGACTCAGTGCAAAATGAAAATGAAGAGTCCCCTTTGTTGACACAGTACTGCAGATCGTAAGACAGTGACAGCAGAGCGTGAAACCCGCCCGGACCGTGTAGGTGTGGGGCTCTGTGCACCTGCACAGCCTTCCCCACATGAAGCCGGCTCTGCAGTGCACGGGATGGGGGCCCCCTAACACTCGCTCATTGGACAAGTATGTCGTGAGCTCTGGTCTAGGTATGGAGCTAGATTTCATTCATGTATCATAGTGCTTGAGAGAGAGGCCTTGCTGCTAATCTCAGCTCCACCACCACCGAGCTATCACTTTGTGCTAATTATCTCATCTCTCAATCCCGGGGCATCCATATTTGAAGAAAGAGGGTGAACAGCAGCCCATGTACTGGGCTGTTGGGTGAACTGAGAAAACTCACAAAGGGACTGTGAACAGAGCCTGGCACAGGATATGAACTCAATACCACCTCCTTACAGTTCTTAAGTAAAACACAAGTAAAATGTAACTGGTATGAGGGCAGTACACATAGGGTGTAGGGGAGGCTCAGGCAGCTTAGAAGTCAACTCCTAGGGGCGCCTGGGTGGCTCAGTCGTTAAGCATCTGCCTTCAGCTCAGGTCATGATCCCAGGGTCCTGGGATCGAGCCCCACATCGGGCTCCCTGCTCCGCGGGAAGCCTGCTTCTCCCTCTCCCACTCACCCAGCTTGTGTTCCCTCTCTCGCTGTATCTCTCTCTGTCAAATAAATAAAATCTTTAAAAAAAAAAAAAAAAAAAAAGAAGTCAACTCCTACTGTGAAAACTAAAGAAAGGAAGCTTTATGAAGAAATGCATCCGAAACAGGTCTTATAGGAAACCGAGGATTTCCAGAGAACTCAGGAGTTAGGACACAGGAGAGTGAGGGTGTATGTGGCCGCCATAATGACGAGTTAGGCTAGAGCATCATCCTTGTGGGAAGATGGGCAGGGGTTGTGACTGGAAGGATGAGTGGGTCTTATAGGGTGAGCCCCTATGGGAAGCTGAGGAAGCACAACACTTCTCTGCCAGCCAACAGGGACACACAGAAGGTTCTACAAAGCAGTGGTATGGACAGAGCGGAGCCTGAACACCCAGGGTAAGCAGGCAAATGTGAGGGAGATGCAGACAAGAACCCATTAGTCCACCACAAACACTAGCCTCTTCGATTAGTCCTACCCTCCACCAATATTCACAAATCCTTCATGAAAAGAAGTCACAACCAAACCCTTTAGTGAGAAGCTAAGTGATTTTTTGTTTGGTTTTGACACGCTAGGATTTTAAAGACTGGAAAAAACTAGACAAGAAAAATTCATTCCCTATCCCAGTTTACAAACAAGAATAAGGGAAGCAGAAGCTGAAATATGGCACGCCATGCTGGCCTCTGCTCAGAGTGGCTGCCCACGGGCAACTGCCTCGAGGGGTCCCTGAGACCCCCAGTCCTCTCCTCACAACTGCCCTAAGCTAGGAGAAGAGAAAAACACCACCACACAACGCGCTTTCCTTTCCCATAGGATCCTACCAGTACTTAAGTCCGAACCGTTTGCTGTTGGCCACGGTTCAGGGCTGCACCACATCTTCATCTCTACATCCCTACTTTTATTTTGTGCCATTTCATATGCCATCATCATCTGTCCTTTTAAAAAAATAATGGGACGGGGCACCTGGGTGGCTCAGTCGTTAAGCGTCTGCCTTCGGCTCAGGTCATGATCCCAGGGTGCTGGGATCGAGCCCCACATCGGGCTCCCTGCTCAGCGGGAAGCCTGCTTCTCCCTCTCCCACTCCCCCTGCTTGTGTTCCTGCTCTCGCTGTGACTCTGTCAAATAAATAAATAAAATATATAAATAAATAATGGGACACCGAAAGAGTCAAACAAAAAATGACAGATTGGGACACTCCGGGCTGTTTCACTAGGCTGGGCTCTGATTCTCTTCAGAGACAGTGGACTCTCTGGACAGCGGAGACCAGGACTGCTAGGGCTAGCGCGCTAAGCAGGACACAGGTACAGGAGTCGGCCCTGCCCCTGCTGGCCCTCCTTACGTGTCCGCACTGTGATCCTTAAAATGAGCCTGCAGCCCCAGGGCCAGCAGTCCAGGGCCATCTTCGTGCGGCCGGAAGGAGTGTCTGACAAGCCCTCTCGCGGCACGGCCCAAACACACCCAACACACAGGAACACACTCTCGAGCGGGAGAGCGACTCAACTCTGAAGACCAGCCCTAAGGACACTCTGCCCATCTCATGGCACACGGCAACTGTTTCTGCAAGTAAAAAGGAAATTAAGTCTACTCTTCTCAGCCAGCACTTTAATGACAGGCAGATCCCGAACGGCCACTCTGTAACCACACTGTGTGATTCTCACAAGTGGAAGCTGACCTTAGACCATTCACTGTCCAGGACTCTGAACAAAAGGCTTAGGGGAAAATGTCCCACAGATGATTGTGGCAGTGGGTTTGGTAGCTAATTTGTCTTCATTATCACCAATTTCTACAAGTTTATATATATATACTGTGCAATCAACAAATCTTAAAGAAAAATGTCAGCGGTTTCAAATACAAGGCAGCAGAATATACTTTTTTCCCCTGTGAGTTATTTAAATTCTTGAGAAATGTATTCAAATAGCTGATGCGCCTTCATCAGGCAAAGGCCTAACTTCTCCACAGGGAGGAGGGTGACAGCAGGACATATGTTAGATGTGGCTTCTAGGAACACCATCCCCGTCTCGTGTGCGCGCGCGTGTGTGTACAGGCTGAGGAAGCCTCGGGGCCATCATGGGCCCCTGCAGCGCCTCCCATAAGGTGTGGCCAGGCCAGGCCTCCTGGGCAGGAGCCCCCTAGCGCCGGGTCGGAGGGCAAGACCCCGCTGCTGGGCACTCCCAGGACAACAGTTCCTTAGTGACACGCAGAGCAGCATGGTCATGCGCCCCCTCACTGCTCTTCCCAGAACACAACTGCTTTTCATAAGATCCTCTCAAAGGTCACTCTAATTTGCATGGATGGGTTTTCCAGAATTTGCTACACTTTCTGCAAATGCACAGCAGGCCTCCTGAACTCATCCTCTGTCTCACCAAAGGGACCCATGGCACTGTCGCTGAAGACAACACAGCCTGCCTGTGCAAACACGCTGACCCACCACACGCTTAGCCTCGGTTAGGCCGCAGACGGCCTCACTAGCCCAGGCTGGCAGCACTACCAGAGCCCAAGAGTGCTCCTTGGGAACACGGTCTGTTCCCCCCCCAATGAAGCTCTGTCTGGAAGAGCATCTACAAAATGACAACAGTGACAAACAGCAACCATCATTTTCTAAGCCTCATTATGTGGCAGGCCTGTCCTAAAGCTCAGATCAGACACAGAGTAACCATATTGCCTCAATCAATCTTCCCATCAGCTCTGGGGTGCCCATTTGATTCTCAGCACCCTGAAGTACAGAGGGGACAGGGAACTTCCCACTGTCACACCGCTCCCCTTGTCCACATGCGAACCCAGGCCTCTGCACTCCTGGCACCTCTGGGAGTTTTCTGGTGGTTCACGCTGCAACTCTGGTGGCCCTGTAGGCGGGAAGCCCTGTGGGGACATGTGTCTGGGCCGAGTGCACGAAAGCTACTTAGCAGGCCCGAGGAGTGACTTCTGAGCACTTGGAGAGCCTGAGCTGGGGGCCATGCTGGAGCACTCTGGTCTCATTCCCTGGGTCTGTCTGGAGTGCATAAAGGAAAGGGAACGGGGGGTTATGAGGACCTCCAGCACTATGCCCATTTCCTGAATCCTTAAACAGGAAACATCACTGCACTATCATCTGAACGTGTGAGCATGCATCCATCTAACTCTAATCCCAGTGTGGATGCCACGGGACGCCAGCTCCTTTGGAGGGCTGGGGGAAAAGGAGCCGTATGAGCCCAGTGACTTTAAGTCAAGTATGGCCCTCTGCTCTTCCTCCTCATCTTGGCCAATGATTTGGTTTCAAATGAAGGACCAGTTGTTAAGCTGCGGAAACAGGGAGCGGAAGGACAGATGGAGCACGGCCGCTCATGTCAAGGCATCAAGGAGAGAGAATACCCGGCCAACAGAGTCCTTCCCGGGCCTGGAGCCTGGGGCGGTGGGTGGAAGGTGAAAGCCAGCTGAGCAGGAGCTCCCAGGGCGGCGGACTCACACTGGCGGCCACGATGAGGGGCGCCTCCACTTCTATCAGCCTGCACACACCACCCCCCCGCGCTGTCCGGGCCAGAACGATCTTAGCGTGACCTGACACCCCTGCGGCAAGGTCGGGGGAAGCTCGAAAACCAAGAACTCGGAGAAGTTTAGGCCTCCTAACTAGATGGGTGTGGGGATGGGGCTGAGGGTGGACAGGAAGGCAATTAGGAATCCTAGCGCCGCCCCGACACTCGGGGGGCCGGTCACTGCGCCGGGTGACACGGCGAGCAGGGGCGCGGCCGAAGGCCACTTGGGCTTGTGGGGAGGAGACACTTGCATGACCTTCAAGGGCAGACTCAGTACGTCGTCAGGCAAATGGATATGAAAAGTGAAAAGGAGGTCAAGGCAGAGCTATACCGCTGAGGAACTGCCCACACACGGGTGACGGCGGCCGACGCTGCGGAGAAAAACAAGCCACCCCGCGGCACTGCCCGGCATGGGATGAAGAGAAAAATGAGGAAGGAGTCGTGCAGGACACACTGTTTGGGGGGCGATGAGACAGGTGCAGAGAGCTGACCAAAAAAAAATCAGGAGTGAAGTTTTGGAAGACAGGAAAAAGGAGTCTGAAGGAGGGAGCAGCGAACAGTGTCAGGTAAACTGAAGACAGCCACATCCAGTGGGTTCAGCTCTAGAAACACGGAGGTCAGGGATGTAGGCGGAGCGAGCCCAGTGAAGCTCTCAAGTTCTAGGACTCAAGGGTCCTCAACGCAAGCCAAACAACTATGACCCAGGCAGACGGCATCTGGAATGCACGAGTCCTGAACCGTCTAACCACAGCTGAGGGATTAAATGGGAGCTTGCTTTATGTCAGAGCAGAAAACGACAGTGAAGACCGGCGTGGGACTGCTCAAATAAACTTAGCAGCTCCTTAAAAACGAAGACTGAACGGGCACATGACCGTGATGCTCTCTGTGGGGGGCTGGTGTCTGCAGAGAGGGCACGGGGAGGCTGCACACGCGGCCAGCCTTAACCTCCCAAGTGGGGAAGTGCTCCCCCCAGCTGCTCAGAGCTAAAGGCAGCGGACGCGGGGAATAGTGGCATCCAGGTACAACTTAGAAGTACCAAAGCTGGTTAAGTTCTAACACCAAATATTTGCATAAAGGGTGGAGATGCTTCAACTCAAAAAAAAAAAAAAAAAAAAAGGAGAAAGGAAAATTCCTTATGCTAAGACGCCTGTTGTCCAGCAAAGCCCCTGAAATAGCTAAACTTTTCTGAGCATATTTAACACACATCAGGGCTTTATGACTGATCCCACACTATGTTTAAACACAGTAATGTGGTAAGTTCAATGTGCTACAGTAGATATTTTAGTTCCAATTCTACCCTTACACTCTAGATAAATTTGAGGCCAAAATAGTGATATTTTTGCGTCATATTACCTATTTTTGTTGAGTAAATATTAATTCTGTTAATAAATACTACTCTCACAAATACTATAAAATTCTGTACTCAAAAGGCCACCTGGAGAGCATAAAGCTCACATATTTAAGGCAAACAGAATTAGATTTTGGTCTATTTAGACGGCAAATGAATCCTCTTGTTTTTACTGCATCAGTTTCTCTCAACAATGTATTCAGAACACAATTCAGTGAAATAATTCTTATTAGAAACTTCAAACACCAACACATTTTGGTATGTTATAAAAACCATGCCCTTGATATTAGAGAAAAAAGGAAAATCTGTCCCAAAAGTATTTAAAAAAAAAAAATCTTCCTAATGACCTTCAAGTCTGGGATCTTGCATAAAAATGCAGGAAAAACTAGGCTTCTACAAGCAGTAAATTGGTGTTTTCATGGAAAGTGAACCAGGCTGGAACCAGCCATGGTGAATGAAGCGGGCAGATCTGTGTAGCAAATCTGGGCAGGGCACACTTGAGAGGGCTGCTGGCTTCAGCTTAAATACAGCTGGTTTCTCTACAGTTCAATACAACTTGCCTAGCGCCAAGGGGAGGAAAATAAATGGAATGAAAATTACGTAAAGGCAGTACTTTGGTCTCAGTATTAGGCTCATGGCATTATCAGTAAGGCAAGATTCAAGGTATGGCAGACCCTGGCATTTATTCTGACCATTTGCAACTCATCTGAAAGGAGTCATACTTTACAGACTGCCCAGGTACAAATGCAAATGGCACCCAGGGCAGGACTGGTAGGAATGGGAAGGCCGAATGGACGATGAGAGCCGGGCAGCCAGGAGCCTCCCTTCACCATTTCAGTAAGGTGTTCCGTTCTCAGTAACACCATGACGGGATGCTTTCCAATAACATTTTACTACAGTTCATGGAGAAAATGATACTTCTGGGTAAATTTATGAATCTGGGGATTCATGGAGGACTCAGGAAGTAGTCCTGATGAATGTCATGAGTCTATTCTATATCTAAATATCCTTGAAACAGTAGCAAAACAAAAGGTTCTCAAATAGCACCTTCTATTTGTGACTCCAAGTTAAAACTTAAAAAAAGAAATAATGCATTACTGAAAGTGAGCAATGATGAGATAGGAAATTGAACTCTTAAGTTTCCACAGAGGAAGAATATCTAACTACTACGTATTTCAAAAGGAAGGTGAGCCAAATAATCCTAATATCCTGCATATATAGACCTGAGATTTTACAGGTCACATAAACCCTCCTTCATAAGATCTGAAATACCAGTCCAGTGTCCTGTAGATACCTGAAACTAAAAAGTCTTAACTGAGCAGAGGTTAAATATCTCTGAAACCACTGGCGACCTCGCTCCTGCCACTTTCATCTGTAAAGCGTGGGAGGTCCCAGGGCTACTCTGATGGTCTTACAGGGAGAGCATGCAGATTCCCCTGCCCCCAGGGGTGGGGGACTGTGTAGTGGTTAAGATGAACGGCAGACACACGTACCCTCAGAAATCACCTCTCAAACTCAAAGAGCTCTATCTGGAAATAAGGGAGCTGATGCATTCTCTAGCACTAAAAGCTGCTTGCATCATATGGTGATAATTAGCTACAAAAAATATTTCCACTTTTGAGGTCAGGATGTTCAGCAACAGGCTTTAGTTTCTGTTGCAGAAATTAAATTCAGCATGGAATCAAAATATATCCTGCTCTTTTATTATATGGAATATTGTATAAAGAAAACCACACAAAACAATTTAACTTATAAAAGTCTCATGATTGTCTTGAAGGAGAAAGAAAATAGCATTGAGAAGGCCCTTCTCCAAACAATGAGTTCCTACAGTTCATCTTTCAAAATGTGGGCCAAATCACAAATTCCAGTTCACACACACCTCAGGGAGAGCCAAGTTTGGAATGTGGAGAACAAAGAGTTTATTCAGAGATCTCTTAGATATTTTCCTCCTCAAAAATGATGAAAGTAAGAGGAGTCCAGATGGTAAAGTAGCCAGTTTGGGAGGAATCTTTAATTGAGATAAATAGTAGAGTTCTGTAAGTAGATCTCCAGGATTAAGTGAGGAAATTTAGAAAGACAACTAGTTTTTTGTTGTTGTTGTCTATAAATTATTTCTACATGATATCCAAATATTTCTGAGCTAGTTAAGTGACAATGTTTTATGCAATAGCACATAAAACACATAAAGGCACAAAAGTTAGACTAAGATAAGAAACATCACAGTGTGGTTTTTAAAGCCTCCAGCTTTCTGCTCCCAATCTGAACCAACCAATGACTAAGCAAAGCTGGGGCCCATTTTCCTTGGCACCCTGTCTCTGCTGCTCCGTTGAGCTAGACTCACGTTTTGGCTCCCACCTTCTTTCTGCCCCACACAGCTCCTGGAACAGAGACTTCTCCCCAGCTCTGGGGATTCCTGATCCCTCTCCAGGGTGGGGGCCACAAAAACATTCTGAGATGTGATCAAGACAAGCAGAAGTGATGAGGAAAGGACAGTGTACAGAAAGAAGTTGGCTTCTTCTAGCAGGTGACTATCAGCTTACGGAATTCAACTGTCTCCTTCATTAGCATAGGTAATTTACAGTGCTATTATTTAAAATATTTTACAATCTTTACTAAAAAAGTGACACAAATACAGACACTCAATCAAAAACCTGCATTCTTTAGCTACTATCATATTAGTTCTCCCCCAAAAGACAAAGACTGTCAAAGATGATAATATGGTCAATAGCCCCTCAAAGAGTCAGCCAACTTCTAACCCATGTTGCCACTGAGTGTGCAGTGACGGTTTCTGTTGCTATCATATGGAAATGAAAGCGCAAAGCACACATACATTATTCAGAGCTGAATGCTTTGCTGAAATATATCCTTATGCATCCTTATGGCTTTAGAACGCTACCATGCTTTGAAAGCCACCAGGGCACGCACCTGTTTCTGTTTCAATTCCTGACTTCTTTCTTTTTTTCCTTCTTCTTTTTAGAGAGGGGGAAGGGAGGCAGAGGGAGAGGGAGGGAGAGAATCTTAAGCAGCTCCATGCCCAGCACGAAGCCAACGCAGGGCTCGATCTCACAACCCTGAGATCGTGACCTGAGCTGAAATCAAGACTCGGACGCATAAATGAGCCACCCAGGCGCCCCACAATTCCTGATTTCTAGTAAAATATGGGAAGACCTAAAGCTAGTGCTTGTGGGTCTGGGGCTCTTTAAACCTGGGGCGGAGATTCAGAGCGAACCTTTGGAGGCACACTCACCGCCTCTCCAGCGGGCGTCCATCACTGGAGATGCTTCGAGGGATGTTGGCAGCTCTTTCTGGAGGAGGCATCTTCCCGTCTCCTTTCCCAGCATTCAGCCTCGAGGTCATGGGACTCTGCACCTGGGAGGGGACTTGAGGTGAATGAGGCCCCTTGTTGGCATTCCTCTGCCATTTGTTATTATTTCGGAAGGGAAACTTGAATTCATACGAAACCCCTTCATTCATTTTGTATTCCACCACTGGCATGCGGTAGGTTTCAGAGCAACTCCTATGAAGGGCACAGAAAGAAGAAAAATTAGTATTTTTTTTTCTTGTGGGTGGAACCACACTGATTCTCATTAACAGTTAATGTGGATCAAACACTTGATCCTTTGTTTTAAACTGTTTTTTAACCATTGGGCCCTCTAATTACTGGCCTTTCAAAAACCAGAACCCCAGGAAGTATTATACTGGTATGTTTTCCCTTGCTCAGTCTCAACAATGGAGTCTGAGATACAGAGTCCTGAAAACACAGTGAGACCCACAGTCATCCTGGTGAGTGGAGGGGGCGGGTAAGAGCAGAGTCAGCACTGAGGCCTGAGGAGGGAAGGCCACCAGGCCAGCAGGGCAAGGGTAGCAGAACCCTAAGACCAGGCCCCAGAGGAAGCAAGCAGTCAGCTTTATGCTCCCCTTCACTGAGCGTCATGACTGGGCATCTAAAAAGGTACTGAATTTGCTGGGGATCTTAATAGTCAAAAAATTAAGGGGGGATAAATTTTGAAATCCAAAATGAGAACCAAATTTAGCTCAGAAGGAGAAAACAAAAAGCCAATTATAGAAATTCTGCAATTATCAAATCACCAGGGAACAAAGCATAATCTGAAATCAGACTCCCCTCACTCCCACCCACCCCGCAAGCTAGAAATCTTCCATAGCAGGACTGGCCCCAGGTAGCAGCCTGAGTGAAACTGATGTCAGGCTCAATTGTCTTTCTGTTGCTTTAGCCCCTTTTTTGGTGGGCCCCTAAACCTTAGGAAATGTGGAAACCACTCTCCATTCCCTTTACCCAAATAACCAAGGAAGGTTCAGTCTATTATTAACTTGACTGATAGACAAATTACTGAGAAAAACCTATGCCCACTAAAGCATTAACTCAAAACTCTGCACTTGGATTTTATTACTAAGCAAAAAAAAAAAAAAAATGACTTTCTTGTTTAAAGGAATTTCAAAGACTGAGCAGCAGGTGGGGGGACTGAGAAAGGAAGGGTTAAGAGTGATTATGAAACACTTCAGACACAGAGGAAGGAGAGCCCAAACAGTGCTGTCCACTAGAGACATAATGCGAGCTAGCAGCCACATGACAAAAGTAAAAGGGAATAGGTGAAATTAATTTTTTATTTAATCTAATATATCTAAGATGCTGTCATTTGAACACGTAATCAAGAAACCAATATAAAAACAAGATGATGTACATGCATCTAAATCTGGTGTGTATGGACACGTAATAGCACTGCTCACTTTGGACTAGCCACGTGACAACGGCCCCTCAGCCACAGGCGACTTGTGGCTCCTGACTGCACAGCACGGGGCCAAAGGCTGGGTCTCGATTTGGGAAACGGGCTTGTGTTGGTGGGAGAATAAGCACAGTGGAAGGCGTCACCGTCTCAGGAGCTTGCCTACGTGTCTCAGGTCGGTCTCCTGGCCTTTCTAACATGTACGCCACACTGGGCCCTCTCCCGCGCCTCCATGAGACACATGGGTTTTGAGAAGGGCTGCTTCTGAGGCGCGTGCATTTGCTGGGGTCCTTGCCTGTTCAGTCTCAGCCTCAGTTTCCAACAGGCACCTCTTCTTAGAGTTTTCTTACCACTCCTCCTGATTCCCTAAAGCCTAAGTCAACCTTAATCTGACCCTCTGCCCTAGGCTCCGCTGTACCCCTTAGAAGCATTAATGACAGCGGTTTTCCAACTTTTGGGACCATGAACCCAGTAAGAAATACAAAACTGTGATGCAGCCCCGCCACACACACACACACACACACACACACACACACACACACACACCCATTCTGCTGTATTCTGTGTTAATCCACTTCATTAAAGAAACACTGAATGCAGCTTCCTAAGTGGATTTCATGATCTACTTAGGAGTTACAACCTACAGTTTGCAAAACACTGCTTTATGGCCCATCTGACATGACTTTTAGCAGCTAATGACTTCTTATGTAATAAACCTTTTCTCTGATAAGAGGGCGTGTCACCTCAGGCTTTGACATAATTTCTAGCTTTGATTCTGATCATTCTGACAAAAAAGCTGCAATACTTTTTTGGTTCTTAATAGAGGCATTACTGTAGTATGGTTTGAAGTCTTCCATTTCTGACCAAATATGGCATATTATACAGTAACTTGTGCTCCGGGTCTATAAATATAATGCAAGAATGTTGCAGCTTGCAAAAGGGGCAGTAATAAAAACTTGCAATAATCCATGGGAAAATTTCCCTCCACCTCAAAATCAGGACTAGCTTTCACTTCCCCTTAGCACGGGTCTGTTTTAACTTATAAATCCAGTGGGTCACATCATTTATACAGCATATACATATACATATCTTCTATCTTTCTTTTGGGTGCTAGCAACCAGCCCAGGTACAGAACATTGCGATCGTGTATTTTGGGCACCAACTTTTAAAAAATGTTCCCGTAGGCCATGTCTTCCCTTCAGCACACCCCACCCTCTGACAGATTCTCCTGTTGGGTTTTAACTCCCCAGTACTCTACATGCGCCTTTATAGGCACGGGCTGCCTCACAGCAGACAGTAATAAATAAATAATGATAACAGAAACAAATATAACGTACTCTGAAACAGACAAGCTGCTTTCATCTCTGGGGCCTTAGCCCCTTTGGGAAATGAAAGATTTGGAAATGAAAGATTTGGAACTGGTAATCTCTCTCTTCTAGTGCAAAAACTCTTTGAAATAGTCTTTTAAGCTACGTAACGCTTCATACTAAAACCGGTTAAAAGACCCCGGTAGCCCAAGACTTGGCCTTCTCTTCATCTGCATTTCATCTCCACCACCTCTAACGTGCAGCGAGGACCCTCCCGCACAGTCGATGGTAACAGGATGCAGTATGATAAAGCCTAAGCAGGGAGAGAAGACTCATTCGTAGAGAACGAGAAACAGCAGACCCGCAATGCTAAACCTCGGCCAACGTGCCGTGTCTCATTGCTGTCCATGATGGGACAGCCCACCCACCAGCTTCCTGTTGCTGACTTATCTCTGAACATGTAAGAACGATACATGGAGTCAAGAAGTGGGCTGTACACTGAAGAACAAAGATAAAAGCTGGCTTTTAGGGACACACATGAAAATTCATAGAAGGACTTTTATTCTGTCATTCAATTAAATGCGGTGTTGAGCAGTAATGAACACCGGCAACGGGCCAGGCGCTCATGTGGCGGCGGTGCCACAACGCTCTGATGTAGGCACTACCATCATCCCCACTTCTTTAAATGAGGAGACGGAGGCCTGGAGAGATTAATCTGCCCGAGACTACACAGCCAGGATCTGAACTCACAGGATTAATCTACGTGGAGGTCAGCCTTACTTTAATCTCCAACTAAAGAATACATCTACTCCAAGTCCCCAGACTTCTTCACTTCTAGGGACTACTCATTTCACTCAGCACAGTCTACGACAACATGGGAAACTCAACAATCTTTAGAGTGAGGGGGGGCCAGGAATTGCAATTTCAGTACTTCAGGCCCAAGAGACACATGGCAACACACTGAAACCCTGTTGGTTGAAAAGCCACTCCTTCTCCCTACTCTCTTTCTCAGCCTTTTTCTTCTTTCTTTCTCCTTTAGGTTCTGATGATCCATTGCTCTCTCCTTTTTCCTTTCAACACTAGGAGTACAGATAGAAGAACCATTGTACAGCCCACCCAACAGATCATCTCAACACTGGACTCTTGAATCGGCAAAGTCAGATGTCTGAGGACAGGTAGAGCTTTGGAAAAAATACCTAACCTCGCTGCACCAAAGCTCTTTGCCTGAAAGATGAGCAATCTGAACTAGATGAACTCTCACAGCCTTTCTGGTTCCAAAACAGTATGCTTTTGCATCTTGAATACTTGTGTTTTAAAATGAAAACAAAACTCTGTGATCTGTTCTACTTAAAAAGTAATTTGGTCCTTTTATGTAACTTGTTTGTTTTTAGCTCTTCCTCTGAATGGTCCTTGATTGCTTTCTTCAGAAGCTGTAGGCTAGTGGCCCTCCACAGAAGAAAGGTCCACCACTCCTGCACAACACCATTCAGAACATCATGATTTAATGTGGGTGAAATTGCTAGCGGGGTGTTTTTCATCTTGCCAAGAGAACGGCTGCTGAGGATTCAGAGGTCGCAGGCACCAACAGATAAGTGCGGGTCACAGGTTCCAGCACTCCGGAGTCAGGCCGGGGCGGGGGTGAAAGGCCCCTCCTGACATTGGACATCTCACACTCCCTGGGAAACTTCCTGGTGGAGGCTGTGGGGAAGCACCAAACCGCTCTGGCAGCAAGGCCTAGCTAGTCCTGCTTGCCCCCTGGGCAGCGACAGAACCTCTCCAAGCCTCCTCCTCCTCATGTGTTAATGGAAATGGAAGCCTTTTTTTTTTTTTTTTTTAACGCCCAATACATAGCAGGGGCTCAGGAATTTTACTTTACTTCCCCTGTCCTTTCTTCTCTTAAAAACAACTTTAGTGTGAAAGCAATTCATAGAGGATCTGCTTATGTCCTAAAAACAGGGAAAAGAGCCCTATTTCACTTTTATGATTGAAGCCCCACGTTGCTGTTAAACTGTTCATTTTTTTTTTTTTTTTTTAAAGATTTTATTTATTTGAGAGAGAGAGAATGAGAGAGAGCAAGCACATGAGAAGGGGGAGGGTCAGAGGGAGAAGCAGACTCCCTGCCGAGCAGGGAGCCCGATGCGGGACTCGATCCAGGGACTCCAGGATCATGACCTGAGCCGAAGGCAGTCACTTAACCAACTGAGCCACCCAGGCGCCCATGTTAAACTGTTCATTAAAACAAAAAACCTGCCTTTTCAAAACTAAGGCCTCTCCCACGTGAACACACATGGGCGTTTGTATTTACATCTGGTCAGCACGCTGGGCACCTGTGACCCCTCAGGACCCTGGCCCCCGAGAGAAGCAGGCAGCTGAGGGGCCCTGGGACAGGGGGCCTGGAGGAGGCCCGTTCCCTCGCTGCAGGAATAGCTGACAGAGAAGAGAGTGACTAGTCAAAGAACAGAGTAATCAGCTGCTAGGAAAACAGCAGTGGGAGTGTGAAGTGTGGAGGAGAGAAAAATGACAGAAGAGCATTATCTTATTTTGTTGAAAATTACAGCAAGGTGTTCATGCTTCCACTGTTCCTTTGAGGTTGTTTCTAAAGGAGGGAAGGGGAAAGCAGGGTTTCCAGTCCCCCAAAGGCACCCATGGCACCATTTCACACCTGCCCAGAAGGTGTGACTGGAGCTTTTCGGATGGAAACTGTCCTGTGAAAGGCACAGAGTGTGCGTCCCAGGCGCGGGGCACCCATCCTTCATCCTAGCCTCCCACTCCGTGCCCTAATGGGGGCAGGTTCCTAACACCTTTCTGTCTGTCCACTGGCTGGGAGAGCGGCAAAGAGGGTCTCGGCAGCAGTGATGGAGGATGAAGACAAACCCGGCTTGTTCATTCGGGGGTGTGCGGGAGGCAGCCTGTCCTGGCTTGCGAGAGCAGACCGTGAGCATCTATCCACCTCTGAGCTCAGCGCTGTCACGCTGGGAGCTTGAAATCAACCACAGAAGCAATATCGACACCATGGGCAGCAGCAAGGTTCTGTTCTTCAATAGAAAGCCAACGTACCCGCAGATCCCTGCTTCTGCTGGTATGTAAAAAAAAAAAAAAAAAAAAGAAAAAAAAGGACTTGTGCCCCAAGCCTACGAAGTAGTAGTTAAGAGCTTGGATTCTGAAATGAGACCTAAATTTGCCAGATGAGCTTGGAAAGTTATTAACCTGAGTCTTGGTTTCCTTTAAATAGGAATAATATTAATACTGTTACCTCATAAGGTTGTTATAAGGATTAAAAGCACTAATCCATGTGAAAGTGTTTTTGCTAACCTGGCAAATTAAATCCTCAGCAGATGTTAGTTGTTTTTACCAGCACACCACAGAAGACGTATCTGGCTTAGTATATTGCTGTAGATAAACCACCTCCTACCACAGACCTGTCCATCCAGAGTCAGGCCTTCTGACCCATCTTCCCAGTAACAACCATGCACAATCCAGCGTCAGCAATGTCGCCCATCCGCTCATCCCACATTCACACTCACGTGTACCTAGTCCTCCCTCCCCATACCAACTGGGGAGCCTAGAAGCCAGGGGAAGGGTCTCTGGGCAGACAAGATGGCACCACAGCAACTATAGACTCATTCTCAGACCATTAGTCCTTAGACCAGCGTCTTTGATTCTGTACTGTGTGTAATTAAGGTTGGCAGGTTGCAAAGCTTGGTTGTCTTCTCCAGTTCTTCTTCTCCAGTTTATAGCTGCCTAGTTAGAAACAATCAAGCAGACAATGTGAAGGAGAGACCAAGGGACAGATGACAGAAGGACCAGAGGAGGAGCACAGAGCATCTGGAGAGTGTTGTAAGGACATAACCACCTCTCTGATCTGCCTCCAGAGTCATTCCTGAAACCCAGTTCAGCAAAATGTTTCACGTTAACGATGATGTGCTTGAGGAAACCAGAAAACACCTGGTTAACTAAGGCAGGGTAGTGTGTAAGGCAATTTCAGAATATACCCCCATCCCCCCAAAACAGCTGAAATAATAAAAAGTTCTGGATACATATTTCGGTTTCCGAAAAATCCAGTCATCCAAAAGGGAGCATTTTGTGAAGCTATTCGACAGAGGGAGTTCACCATATTCTGACATAGGTACCTAGTCTCTGGGCCATCTAGGCAGTAAACAGTGTTCAGAAACACTACCTTGAGTGCAACATTTGGTCTGAAGAACTGAAGTACCTGTAGATTGTCATTGCTGCTTACTTTTTAAAGGACACAAGTAAACCCATTATAATGGTTTACACATTCTACCATCCACTGTTCATGAATCTGCGAGAGTTCAGGTGCAGGACAGGTCATGTTTTTGGGGAAAAAAACAGGTTAAGGATGTTTTGGCTTCAGAAGGCCTAAGAATTAACTGCCAAAGCTTAAGAGAAACTTAGACAATAATGGGCTGAAAGCGAATTAACAGATTTAAAGAAACTAGTAAAAAGAGCATGGACATGCCCAAAGGAGAAAAGAAACAGTTGATTAAATTTGTTCCATCAAGAAACCTCCCCAGAGACCAAGAAGTTAAGTTTTCAAGCATGCGCTGGCTTGGCAGGAGCTAGGAGGGACAGGGAGCTCCCTGGCCTCCGTCTGCGAAAAGGCTGGGGGCCCAACCGCCCAAGCAGCATGAGCAGGAGCCGCTCATCTGAAGCCAATTCCCGACACACAGAGATGCACTGAAGAGAACGCTTGCTAAGTCACGTCCAGGGCTCCAGAATGAGAGCGCCGGGGTCAAAACGGCACTCTGAATTTTGGACAGGACGATGAGTAACAGTGTCATGAAGCCTAAGAGCCTGTGTTGCTGAGTGTCTTCTAATATTAAGCACTCCATGTTTCTTAGCTACTGGCGCAAGATATTTAAAATGGCTATTACCAGACTTCTCTATCTGTACTGGCAAGTTTATAAATCCACAGATGTAAATCTGGGAAGGGTCCAAGTCAGTCACTCTTTCCAGCTGCTCTTGCCACAGACCGCAAGGGAGCGACGTCCCGAGTCAGACTTTCCACGGATGGAAGGAGCTTTGAGCACAGCGCCCTGCTGCCCTGTCCAGCAGGAGATGTTCTACGCGGCGCACGGACCCGGCCTCGGATTGCCAGGTTCCCGGCTGCCAGCTCGGACCTACCTCCGTGGGGTGCAGTCATCGTGCGGGGGGATGATGACGACCTTCACCGTGACGGATGTTCTCAGGAGATCGATCATCTGCTCATGGCTCAGGGTGGCCACCGCCACTTTGCAGATCTCCACCAGCCGACTGCCCTGCCTCAGCCCTGCCTGCCAGGCATAGCCATAGGGCTCCACATCTGCCACGATGCCCTCGTAGTTGACGTGGAAGCCGAGCTGTCCCAGCCCATTCCTTCGCAGGGTCATCTCCACCGATTCACAACCTTTTGACACAAACTGGACAAGGAAACAAAAGGCATCATGGTTTAACGCCACAGGGTGTCAAGTGGACAGGGAGCTGGAAAAACACCACGAGCAGGGTTATTGCCAAATACCCTGCTGCCCCTGAGGAGCGTCTGGTTACTCCCCCCCCCCACTAACCTCCATTCATTAGGCCAAAAAGAACATACTTGTTGTGTCCAAAGGACTCAATGGCTTCACTGAGCTTACAAGGAAACCTCTAACAGAGACCTACAGGGAGCGGGCAGCCAACAGAGACCGTATTCTGCTACTCGCTTCGCCCTTCAAAAATTCAAGGCAGCGGATGCTCAATCGAACAATTCTTCTCAACAACTAAAGCAGACTGGCTGGGCCACCTCATCAGCCATCAAGGCAGTGGGATGAGGTCACATGCAAATGATTTCTAGCACAAACGCACCGCAAATGTGTCTTCTCCCACTTGCTCTACTTTTCCTTCTGAAAAAGGATGGAAAACGAGTGTGACATAAACTCTGGGTCACTTCATATCATCAAGGGAGTTTTCAGAGAAGCTGATAAGATAGCACCGACTTCAGTAACTTGCTTCTAGTCTGTACTGAAAACTTCAGGAAAGGGAAATGGAATGTGGATAAGTGGAAAGAAAATACTCACCTGCAACCTTTTGACAATCTCTTTGATGTCCTCATTATTAATTAAACTCTCCACCGAAACACATTCTCCTCGCTCGTAGAAGATTTTGAGGCTGGTGTCAGTTGAGGTCCACCCTATCACATCTCTGCAGGAGCAGTTGAAAACCACACTCTTGGTTTCCTGCTCGATGAGAACGATGAACTCGTTGGAAACCCCTAACAGGCAGTCGATTTCCATGGCCTTGTTGTAGTCTTTCGCCCGGACGGCCCACACAATGGCCCCCATGCTACTGAGCTCAGCTCCTGGATATGGCTTAGACTTCTCCTTCTTCTTGGAGGCCAGAGAGATGAACGGGAACTTGCCAGACGGGTCAATAGGGGTGTTGGTGACATTCTTTTCTGCCAGATCTTTCAGGTATTCCTGGCGGGTCCGAGTTGCCATGGCCCGAAACTTTTCTGATTTATGAGCAGCATTTTCTGCGTTAATCACTTTGGCCAAAAGGAAGTCCCTGAACACATTTGACTTAGGGAAAGTGACCCCTTTGGGGATGGGAGGTCCAAAGGAAGGCACATCTCTGGACCTGGTGACGGCCACACTAAGAGATAAAGCAAAGGTGAAAGAGAGGAGCGTCAGGACTTCTCAGTGTCACAGCACGAGAATAAAATACACATTCTCAAAGAAAAAGACATCCCTCAGGAGGAAGAGAACTACTGGTGTCCCACAAGAAATAATAGAAATGTCTATTTATAGAACAAAAATTTTTTCTAGTCCAAAAAACCCCAAAAAACTTAAAGTAAAAACTTTCCTTACATTAATGGATAGTAAACCAAATCGTAACTCTGTGGGGAAAAAAAAAGTGTACTGTAATATTCTACCTTTAAATACCTACTGAATATTTCCAAGCAGGGGTTACTATAATCAGCATAACCTTTTAGAACAAGCACAGATTTTGTAAGAACACAAATGTGGTCTCCATTTTAGGTATGATGCCTATGTGCAGACAGCTTATAATGAAAATAACCAAAGATGCATGACATAAAAGCTATGGATTAAATTTTTTTAAAAAAATTAATTATTATTTGTTGGCCTATGCAACCAGACCAAAAAGCGTAATTTTAAAATGAAAACTGAAATTGCAGTATTAAAATAATTATGATTTTTATAGTAACAGCAACAGTGCTTTAAAATCCCTTTTTTAAACTGAGCTCTTCTTTGGTCCACATTCACTACATTTGGTATTTGATTCTGACAACTTATTTGTGAGGAAATATTTTCCTTTTCCTATTCCTCCAAGCAAGATTGATTTGAGAAAGCCTGCCCCAGTCACTTTTTCTGAATATTGTTAAAACTGGGACCATCACAAGCATCTGTAATAACCTGTTATTTTTAATCTCAAAAAGGAAAAAAAAAATCAAGTTTTTCCTAAAACAGTAACAACAAAAGTTAAATGGAAACAGAAAGGTTGTGTGTTTTCCATCTTGTCCTAAGACCTCATTCTAGGACCTTAGTGAAGTTTGAGAGGGCTGGAAATAATGATTCCAAGAGATAGGATGTCCGTCTTTTCAAATTATCTAATTATTTAAAAGTGAGTCCATTATGCAATTGTACTAAGTATTAGGGAAGCAATACAAAATATTTTTCTGAATTTCCATAATGGAAAAGTCAATCAGAGAGTATATATCTTTCAAAATAAATTGAAGAGCTCTATTTCATTACTATTTTTTGTTCTGTTTTGTTTTAAGAAGGGTTTAAGATACTTAGCTTTGCTTTTCAAAAAAGGATTCTCATGAAAATAGGATAAATAAATAAAAATCAGGAAACCCAGGACAGAAGTTAAAGTTACCTATTTTGTCTGAAGATGCCATGGAATGGCCTATTTGTTGGTTTTCACAAATTTAGTTTAAATAAAAAAAAAAGACTATTTAGTTGGCTTCATGATGAAGAAAGGTGGCAAGCAATGCTCCATTTTCTAACTGGAGATGAAAATTCACAGAAACCTCCATATGCATTATAGCCTAATTATACCAGTATTAGAAAGGCAATTTTTCTTGTCTATTGTGAGCTGTCTGGCTTGAATGCTGACAGCTGTATAATTTTAATTTGATCATTTTTTTTTTAAAAGTCAAGCAAAAGATGCTAAAATCCAGATAAGCCAGCTTTTCTAAAGAGGAATCCTGTGAGGATCCAGAAACACTCATTTTTAAATTGGCAATTCCTTCTCTTGCTAATTTCACTTCAAATTGTTATTCTTTCTCAAGAAGCAGCTGTGGTTTTCTTTTAAATAAGGAGAGGAAAATGCTTACCAGAGGGTGCCAATATGAGCACCATCTATCCACTTGCCCCTTAAACTCACTGGCTTTCTACAGACCTATTTATTAACTGTTAGAACTTTAGACAAACATGTATTGAAAACCCAACCATAATTAGAAGCCTCTAGAATGAACTATGAGGGAAAGAACTGAATCCTTAACATATAATTATCAATGATTCATCATGGTAGGGAGGTAAATGATACAGAGGCTAAAATCAGTTTTGCATCATTAGAAATAGAACCCTTGCAGAAGATGAGGAGGATGATGCCCTGGGATGCTTTTTTCAAACAAAAGGTCTTGTTTTGGGTTAATCTAATGTCAAGGTTTTCTACAAGGTTAAAAACTCATTAATTTAGATGCCACAGATTCTGAACTCCTGATAAAAATGCCTGCTTTAAGCTCAGAAGAAAGAATATTTTTGCCTTATAAGAAGCCTTTCTAGAACTTCAGTTTACTATATATAGATCTTTAAGATGTATTAATTATAAATGGTCCTTGCTATTTTTAAAAGCAGATTCCAAAGGGCTTCTGCTTGGACACACTTAGGTTAGGCTTCTATGCAATACTGTATCTCCTTAGAAATTATACATTCTTTACAATCCTAGCCATGCCTTATGTACTCGGCAGTGTTGAGGACTGGATGTTCTACTCAGGAGAGTTATCCAGCAGACAGAAGCTCAGAGGCTGAAGCAATTATGGAAAGTTAGCACCAGAAGAGAACATGGAGAATAATTCAGTGTTCCTCAAACTCTGCCAATAAAATCTTGAGTTTCATTTTAAAAGTCATCTTGATTTTGCATTCTACTGAGGCATATCTGTTTTCATTTTAACACGAAAACATGTTCTGTCCCCCAAATCTGGGAGCACGATTTACAGACTAGGAAGGTGTTCTGTTTCACTGACGTTAGGCATAGCCCTGAGCCTCCATCTGAACGGCTGGTACGAATTCTTCACTTCTCCAGGAAACAGACTCTGAGAAGTAGAATGATCGGCCCAAAGCCTGTTACAGAGAGCCAGGACTGGAACTTGAGCTTCTAGATAGCCAGCAGCATGCTCTATGAAGACCACACTATTCCTCCTGAAGGAACATTTTGGAACCTCCCACTCTTGAGACGCTTGCACAAGGCACCATGCACAAGCGTCACACGGCTGAAGAGACCACCATTAGGCTGGGCTTTGTAGCATGTGCTGGCATCAGTGACCTTGGATAAAGTAGCAGATCTTGACACCCAAAGCCAGTTTCAAGTTGGTACATGGTAATGTTCCAGAGACATCCAAACAGAAGTCTCAACGGAAAAAAGTGAGAAGACAACGATGCTTGAATTTCTGAAGTACCATGGAAATGGCAATAAACAATTCCAACCCCAAATTTAGAAGGAAGGGGACTCGGCATCAGAACGGTAGAGGGAGGCTTCCCCTTCTTGGGGGCTGGATCAGACTGCCAGCTTGGAGAGCTTTCTGAGAAAACAGACCTGGGCAAAGGACAGGAAAGATCAGCAACAGAACAAATGAATGCCCATCACTCTCTCCCTGGGGGGGCTCTTGGCTCCTACTAGTACTCATTCACTGACACTCACTGAGCACCTACTATGTGCCTCATGCTGAGGATCAAGGATGAGCTGTCACAGGCTCAGCCCTCCAGAAGCTCCAAGTCTCTCGGGGCTACATCCAGAGGTTTGAGTGCTCTTGGGGGAGGTGAGGGGTACTACTGGAAACACTTAGGAAAGGCAATTTACCTAGTCCTGGGAGGTCGGGGAGCCCTCCCAGAGAAAAGAAAAGCAGGAATTCATCAGCTGAAGGAGGGGTGTGTAAGAAGAGGCCTTCCTGCCTGGAGAGCAGCATGTGCAGAGAAGAGGGGCACAGTATGTTCGGGGGGCTGTTAAGTAGCTCCACATGGCTCCAGGGGTAGGGGTGCGGAGGAGAATCGGCAGAGGCCCCAATGGAGGCTGAGAGTGGAAAGGCCAGGCCCGAAGGACCTCATGCAGGAGGCTGTACATTAGGGAGTCTGAACTTCTCCCAAATGGTATGAAGCACCAAGAGTGACATATTCAGATTTTTGTCTTAAAAAGGTCAGCTACACTGGACAATAGGTATGCTGATTAGGCTTGGAATAGACTTTCTGGAAGAAATGTCTACCACTTGACCCACTTTGATTCTTTCTTCCAAGCTGAAGCTTGCATATTTATTTATTTTTATTCAAGAAAAGAAGGGCGTGCACATTTAATATGCATACACCACACTCCCTGCCTACACTAGATACTTTACTTATGGGATTTTACGTAGATGTCAAGCAACCTTTCACTGCATAGAAAGGGAAATTTAAGATCTGAGAGGTTTAACAATCTGGTCGGTCTGATTCCAAGTGCTTTTTGCATTATATCATACTACCTCCTTTCAACATATTTTAACCTCTGAATATGGAAATCTTTCTGAGAGAAGAAACATACATTTCTACCTTTCTAAACGTAATTACTGACCACAATTTAACACTTGTTTTGAAGACTCAGGTCATTATTATAACCACTTATTACTATACTAGTTTTAAAATTAATAATTCTTTAATTTCATCAAATAGTCAATGTTCCAATTTTCAGTTGTTGAAGATGTCCTAAAATTTTAAAAATCTTTTTATCTAAAATGGATCCAAATAAGATCCACACATTTTAATTAATCTTATCTTAAATTTTTTTTTGTTCTGTTCATTCCTCTCCACTTCTCTCACTTTCTCTTTTATTTCTTACATTTATGTGTTGAGGAAATTGGGCTGCTTGTCACATAGAGTTGCACAGTGTCTGAATTTTGCTGAATACGGGCACGTTCTTCTGTCTTTTCTATTCCCTGTACATTGGCTTCTCCAGAAGTTTGATCAGATTCAGGTTCAATGTGGGGGAGGGGGGTAGGGAACAAGACTAATTCATAAGTGGGGTTGTGTCCTTCCATTATGAGACACATGTTTGTCTCTTTTTGTGATATCTGCAACCTCTGAAGATCAATGCCTAGATCTCCTAATTCATTGGTTGCTAAAAAAAATGCTGAAAAAATTTTACACTGAGTTTTTACAAAGTGAGGCCCCAAGGGGTGAGTGAAGTATACTTGGTCCTTTGCTCCCAAACCAAATGACCCCAGACTGCTATGCTTATTGGCTTTGTATCATTTATGTGAATAGTTTTTCTGCATCTCTCTTATTAATAATCACTTATTGATGTTTTCAGCACATCCCTGCCACTGAACAGTTCCTCATCTTTCTGATTTATTGCTTCTAATCTGCTCTATCAACCAGGACCAGACAGTTAAGCTCAGTGTAATAATACCAAACAAAATAAAGAGACCAGAGGGCTCTCTTAACAGGTGTGGGCATAGTACAGACTTAGTGATTCATTTCTGAGTTCCTGGCTATGTCTACTGTTCAAAGTTAATTGGCCTCTGGAATTAGTTTGAAATAGTTTTTCCTATTATAAACTTTTCAGTCCCCAAGGAGATAACAGCCATTGTTTCAGGACCTCTTCTCCATATCCACCATAGGGATTTTTCTCTCTTTGTTTACCTGTTGCATCCCAGGGCCTAGAATAGTGCCTAGCACATATATGATAAGGGCTGTAAAGAACTAGCAAAAAAAAAAAAAAAAAATCAATGAACAGCAGCAATAAGCTCCAAATTTGCCTTTTTTGTATATAAATTATCTTGCCTGGTGACACTGGGTGAATTTCTCTAGAACTCTATTTATACTGTGCTACTAGACAGCCTGGCATTCCAAGGGCCTCCACTGCCCAGTAACCCCAATTACAATAGCGGCCTTCTTCCTGTACCTTCCTTCCTGTGTCTTTGCTTCTGTATATAATGCTGGCCACTCTTCTTTTTCCCCTACTCAATTTCATCCATCTGTGCTTTAAAACACATGCCAAACCCCATTTTCTCAGTTCAATGTTCCTTATAACTTCAGCCTGTACTGACCTCACACTTTCCTACCTGATTACAGCAAAAAGCTCCTTTGAGAAAACAACTTCTGTACTTTCCTCATTACAGGCACCAAGTAGATGTCAATAAATAAATGTGAATGTTCATAGGGCACAAAGTTCGGGAACAAGAGATTTTCAATGATAAAAAGCATCTGAATCACTCTAACTATATCACTCAGGGATAGAGTTAAATTAGATTTAAATCTAATTTAGTATAAATCAATGCAGCTCTAAACTTTTCTACCAAAGTACCTCTAATAAAAGAGGCCCATAAATTCATATACCTAGTAGGTTGGGGAGTGGCTGAGGTATGAGAAAAACTCACATGTACAGAAATTCTTTGGAAGACCCACGTTTTATCTTAAAATTGATACAAATTTTCTATTCAGCTTCATAATATGTTTCTTTTCTTTTTTTTCCCCTAAAGATTATTTATTTTAGAGAGAGAGAGAGAGTGCGTGCATGCACTTGCATCAGGGGAGGGGCAGAGGGAGAGGGAGAGAGAGAATCCTCAAGCAGGCTCCCCACTGAGGACGGAGCCCAACATGGGGCTCAATCCCAGGACCCTGAGATCATGACCTGAGCTGAAATCAAGAGTCAGCCGCTTAATCGACTGAGTCACCCAGGAGCCCCATAATACATTTATTTTCATGAGAACATGAACACCTTCACACATTTTCTCCCAAGCATAAACTACAAGAAAGTTGCCCTGTCTGTTCTGGGACTTTAAACATCTCCTGATGTCACCACACACCCCAGGAAACATGCTTACCTCGGTCTGAGAGGGACTGAGAACAATTAATACACTTAAGGTTTACAATAGGAAAAGATCACTACTTTAGTTTCTTGTAATTTCTTTTAGTGATGTTCCAATTTGGTATGTTCTCTTGGATTTACAAAAGGCCCACATTCACAGTTTATAAAGCAGTGTGCTGGGTCTTCAAACAAGCATGGCAACTAGGAAATCCCAGGTTAGCTCATGTGGCATGAGCTGGGGTGGTCAGTGTCCTCCCGCAAACCAGCACATCACATGGTGGGGTTAAGAAGACGGGCTCTCCAGGCAACAGATTAAAAATAAGAGATAGCAAAAAAGCATGATTTTCAAGGCTAGGGTGGGGGTGGGGTTTAAAAGAATAAGACAGATATCACTTCCTCATCTAGCAAACTGTTGAAGAAGGCTAGGAGACACTTCCTCCTGATCAGTCTATTTAAACTTGCACTGGCCACATGCAGGCTACTGAGCACTCGAAATGTGGCTACTGTGACCAAGGGGTATTAAATTACATTGTATTTTTTTTTAATTAATTTTATTATGTTATGTTAGTCACCATACATTACATCATTAGTTTTTGATGTAGTGTTCCATGATTCACTGTTTGCTTATAACACCCAGTGCTCCATGCAATACGTGCCCTCCTTAATACCCATCACCGGGCTAACCCATCCCCCCACCCCTACATCCTATTTTTAAAAGCGACACTCAACTGTTACTCGAAAGCTCTGAAAAAGCAGGTTTGGAAAATCTGAGTACATGAATCTACTTTTCCAGTTACAAATTTTATGAAGTCTAAACACAGATGACTTCCAGTGAAAATCAAGCATCCTTATTGACATGAGCTGTAAGTCTAAAACAGACTCCAGATTTCAGAGTCTTAGTCCAAAAATAAGTAAAATAGGCCAATTATTTTTAAAACTTAAAAATCACCTGTTGAAATAATAATATTTGGATATAGCAGGTAAATAAAATATATTCTTGGGTCAAAAACATATTGCTAAAATTAATTTTACCCATTTCTTGTTACTTTAAAAAATATAAAATTAACATATGGCTTGCATTACATTTCTATCGAACAGCACTTTATTTAGGCAATGGCTTTTAAAGAAGAATCTCTCCCTAAAACAAACTGCATAGCTTTCCACTCCCAAACTTCGTAGTGACCAATCAAAAAGGGATTAGCTTTCTATCAAAGTTGTATGAAATCCCTTGCATGAATCCAGTACGGAGCATGTTTCAATTGCTTGGGGGTATTTTCTAAATGCTAAGAGCTATCCCTCCCAGTTACAGTCAAATGTTCTCACTTAGTCTGTCATCCCACACCTAAATCAAGCAGCTTTCAGAGACCATATTCCTGGTAAGAGCCTGCAGATCTAGGTCTCTCTCTTTGGAGTTTCCACCCGTTAGCCTGGAGTTCTGGAAGAGCTTGTGTGTTGGCAGCAAGGGCAGCAAAGACCCCTGCTTCCCAGGGCATGGGAGGGAGGCAGCGCAGCAGGGCAGTGAAGGGCCCGGCTCTAGAATCAGACCGAGTGCATTACAATCACTTACCGCGGGCAAGTCACCTGTTCGCATTACAATCACTTACCACGGGCAAGTCACCTGTTCGCATTGCTTAAACTTCCTCATCTGAAAATGGGGATTTTTAAAAATAGTACCTAATGCATGAGTTTTCAAAATTAAATGAGGTAACGCACGTAAAGCACCTAGAATAGTGCTTGGCTTATCACCAGCGGCCAACATACACCGTTATTGTGGGATGTGTGCAGGGACGGTGGTGGCTTGCAGGAGTCCACAGTAACCTTTATTTGTCTTGTTTCCTGAGTTTGCTTGCTCGACTCCTGTAATTAACCCGCACTGACACCTAGAATTAGACAGTTGTGGAGCTCACAACAAACCAATTATCAGTCTGCGTTGGCCAGTTTCTGGGTAGGTGGCTGTATTAATTCAAAAACAAATATCCAAAACTAACAAAGCCTAATCTTCCAAATTTTAGGGATGGGAAGACAGGATAGAATTCCATTATTTTAAAAGGACAGATTCATATTAGAAACATCTTGTTAAGGCTACAATAGCCTTACACGTCTTCTTGGTACTATGCCCACGTCAACCCAGCAATTCAGGTTCTTATCCTTGTCAACACCCAAAGGCCTCTTGCAGACAGATGCCTGAATTCTGATACTCATGAGACCAGGTCAACAAGGAGCACGGAAACAATTCCACCACAGGCGTACTAAAGCATAGAAATGCCTCAAAGATTGCAGTCAGAAATGTTAGGGTGAATCAAATCGGTCCTAAGCAAGGGTTTGAGCTTTTGAAATAATAACAATTAAAACAAAACTTTTCTACTTATTATGATCATTCTTCTCTGCTCTTGCCACACCAAAAGCAAAGTATAATTAGCAGTATGAGTAATTAGTTGGCGACCAGATGGCATGGATGAAGGACACCACCTAAGGGGGAGGTGCAAATGGAAACAGCAGGTGTCTGACCAACGTGTCTGGGCAACGTCAACGCCGTCAGGTGACGTCATTGTGTGAATTCGGCCATCTACGCGCACAGTCTAAAGACAAAAATAAATAGTAATGGGCTTCCCAATGCCACTTCAGAAAGCGGAGCTGGAGGGGGCCCTGTGCGTGACCACCAGCCAACACCCACGCAGCCAAAGCTGGAGGGCCAGTACCTGTAACAGACCCCGTCAGTGCAGGGGTTGTGGACCCTCACGATGACGAAAACGTGCTGGAAGTGGGATCGGATGTTTTTTGGGCTGAATGGCTGTGCTCCCGGCTCTTGGAAAACAATTGTTACGATATCATTTCCAATATGCCGCTTCCGTAGGAGCTAAAAGAAAAAATAAGCAAACCATATAAATGACAACACTCTGCGTTTTCCTCCCCAATTCCCTTATGTAACTGTATTTAAAACATTCATTATTAATCAGAACATATTAAGGTAGGTAATCGACACAGTTGCTGTCAGTATTTTAGCCTCTCTTATTCCCTCCCAGGAAGAATACAGAAATGAATATTCTGAAATTTGCATAAAATATAGAGCCCATTCAGGAGCAAACCAATATCTGGCATATTATGCCAAGTTCCAGCCTCTCCAAATTCTGTTTCCATAACAACAGTTTTGTTCCATTTTCACATAAGAAAGAAACTTGCCAGAGGGAAGATGTTTTAGAGAGGAGAATGGCGGAAGTAATTACAATGCAATTTATGTTCTGGTTTAATTCACTTCATTTAAAGAGTCGCTAAGGTGTTTTCTGAGATGCTTTTTGTGTCACCAGCTGGAAATGCAGAAATTACTAATATTCCTAAAGCAGGTTAAATTTCAAGTTTAAACAGCTTTTCTTAATTACAGTGAAAGCTGCTTAAGACCACCTTCTGTTTCACATTAAATGGTGATTTGGAAAGGTGGCTTTCAAATTCAGGCACCCCAAGTCAGGCTAGGCCAGTCGCTCTCTAAGAGGGGTTTATTAGATAGTTTAATTCAGTAGTGTGAAAAAAAGTTGAACAAAATTTGCATTTCTCATATTTATTATATAGAGGCTCTCACAAGGAGAAAAATAACGAAATATACCATTTATATCAACTATCTGTTAGGTATAAACTTGCATTTATAAAACTTTTTTTTTAATTCTCCAGTGACTTTAACTTACACAAATTACATACCAGTAAAACCAGTGATCTAGTATTCAGCTGGGAGAAACAATAGCCTTTTAGATTAGGGTTGAGAATTGGGAGTTAGAATGTTCCACAAATGTACTTTTAACCTTAGGAATTTCAAAGCATCCCAAATTATCTTCTAATGAGGCCACTTATTTTCATTTCTAAACATGATATATTATTGGATGTTACAGAAATAAAGGCTGGTCTGTACTGACTGCTATACAGAATAGACCCCTTATTAAACATTATTAATCTACTCAGGATCTTGGACACACCAAAAAAAAAAAAAAAAAAAAAATACAATTTGTCTATGTATTATGTCATTCCTGCACAGATGATGTCATTGTCTTTTTGATGCAATGTAATTCTTTCTTGTTTGATATGTAACACTAATGTCTTAGTGAGGGACCCAATTAGAAATAAATCCATCTATCCATCTCATATTATATATAATGAAAGACAGTATTTATAAACAAATTCCTGCCACAAGATTTTAAAAGCTATGTTCTTTCTATTTTTTTTTTCCCAAGCAGAAAGTGATCTACATAGAAGAAATAAATTCTCTAGATAGAGAATTAAGATTTTTTTAAAAGATTTATTTATATGACAGAGAGAGAGAGAGAGAGAGAGAACACAAGCAGGGAGAGCGGCAGGCAGAGGGAGAGGGAGAAGCAGGCTCCCCACCGAGCAAGGAGCCCAATGTGGGGCTCGATCCCAGGACCCCGGGATCATGACCTGAGCCGAATGCAGACGCTTAACCGACTGAACCACCCAGGTGCCCAGAAAATTAAGATTTTTTAAGATGCAGCAGTACCAATTACTCTTTCATTCTGATTTAGGACCATAATAACATGTTTGCCTTGATCGGACCTCCAAATTAAATAATTTAGATAGCTGTCCAACTCATGCTGCTCAACACACTTCAACTCATTTAGGAGAAATAAACAATTAATTGAATTTTGTTAACTAAATTTTTTATCCTTCCATACATCTTACTTTCTCTGCTGAGCAATCAGGCAGAAAGAATAATCCTTTAAAGATCACCTGTGAATGTCCTGAAATTTTTTTTGTCTACTTACTGGTCAGAATAAGAAAAACATATTTTTCTTACCATGATGTTTTCCTCTCTGGGTAATCTAGAACTTGGAATTTGCATAAAAAAACTGTCAACAAATTCCAGATCATAGACTTTATCCTAAATAGATTTATTTCAGATTTGTAGCTGATTCACTGCTTTGCTCCCTATTTTTGATTCCTTTGGTAATTATAAGAGGCAAAATTTTGTTACCTCTATTTGTGATTTAATCAAACCTGCAGTGATGAAGTGTTCGATTCGATCCGTGTTTGGTTAAATTCTGGGAAAGAGGATGTGATTCATTCTGCAGCTGGTTGTGTTCTGTTAGCACAACAGTTGACAATAACAAAATCTAGATCCATTTTAAGGTCAGAAGTAATACTGGACTGCTTGTGTTTATAATTGCTATTGAAAGGAGAAGCTGTTTGCTCTCTGGCTCTTTTAAATGTCAGTTTGGTATCATTTATTTTGACATATTTTTTAAAAACAGCAACGACCACATACTTTCTAAAATAATACTGCCAGTTTCCATTTTGCTCTGTGACAATCTGCCACTTCTAGGCTTCTTCATTTACTATGTCAATGACCACATTTTAGTAACAGGCATTGTGCTTTTAGATCTTCTTTATTTTTTTTTATTTTTATTTTTTTAAAGATTTTATTTATTTATTTGACAGAGAGAGAGACAGCGACAGAGGGAACACAAGCAGGGGGAGTGGGGGAGGGAGAAGCAGGCTTCCCGCAGAGCAGGGAGCCCGATGCGGGGCTCGATCCCAGGACTCATGACCTGAGCCGAAGGCAGACGCTTAACGACTGAGCCACCCAGGCGCCCCTAGATCTTCTTTAAAAGAAACTGTGTATGATGTACACGAAGGCCAATTGTTTTTTAATGTTCTTTGCTGTCTCCTGATAAATGTTAAGAAAAAGCCTTTTTCTGAGATCCCACTGACATTTATTTTGGTTTTTCTCCCAGTTAGTATACCAAACCTCCTCTGAAATCTGAAATGACACATCAGTACTTTCCTGCTTTGTACCCTGGCCTCCTGAGATGGAATCTCACCCACTCATCCATGTTCTCTGCAACCCTGCAGGGTCACCTAATCACCATGATTTCAACTTGTTCTCTTCAGATTCCATGAAAACCTCAATCTCCGTGGGTGAAAAGCAAAGGATTAATTCCCAAAGCCATCCAGCTGGCTGTTAACCTAGAATTTGTGTCTCTTCATTTGTTTTCAGCTCATTTGCTATTCGTTATTTCCGCAGAGTACAAGGCTTCCTGCTGCCGTGACACGTGCAACATTAAATTCTGGTTTAAGATTTTACAAACTTGCCACTTAGGCTTCTGGGGGAAATGAACAAGGGCGAAGAAACACAGACAACACCAGGGATCTCTTACCTGTTGCTTGTTGTTAGGCGTGTATGGCAGCATGGTGGAAACATGGAACATAATTTCATAGTCTTTGTATGTTGTGTACAGAGAATGGGTTCCAGTGGAGTCAGCTACAGTAAAAAAATATTATATAATGATGAGATGACTATAAGAATAGGAAAAATAGTTCACTTACAGAAAATACCTCGGAAAAAAAAAAGGGAAATGGTTTAGAATGAAAAGATGTTAGTATAAAATCTAGCATCGGTGTTTTTTTTTTTTAAAGATTTTATTTATTTGTCAAAGAGAGAGAGCGAGCACAAGTAGGGGGAGCGGCAGGCAGAGGGAGAAGCAGGCTCCCCACTGAGCAGGGAGCCCAATGCGGGACTCGATCCCAGAACCCTGGGATCATGACCCGAACCAAAGGCAGCCACTTAACCAACTGAGCCACCCAGGTGCCCCGAGCATTGGTGTGCTTACCCATTTTTTTGTATGATTCTCTTTGGTAGTCTAGTGAAGCCTATGGATCCCTTGTCAGAATAATATTTTTAAATATATAAAATATATATGATTTCAATAGAAATCAACTGTACTACAAAATAGTTATCAAAAATAATTTTAAAATATTAGATTTCTCTAACAAGTTTTAGCAACTGATCTAGTTACTATGATTTTGAAGTAGTGATGTACAATAAGCAGTATTTTGAAGGATCTCCAAAAAAAATACAATATGAAAATATCTATGCTTTCTAACTTGCAATAAAATCATAGGTAGAACTTAAACAACTGTTTGTTGCCTATATTCATAACTGAAGGAAGTGCTAAATTTTAGTTAGGGGGTCAGTGAAAATAATGTAAAATTATTTCCCATCCAAGTTTACACACCCCTGAATTCTATCCAGACATCAGATGAAGAACATCTTTTCCAAAACTTCTGATTTAAGAGAAATGTTTTGTTCTTAAGAAACAGAAATTTAACAAGACTGTAACACTGAGTAACACAGGCATTCTAGCAATGTCCAACAATGTTTTGAGACTGTTCTGCTCTCACCTTCCTTAAGTCAACAGCAACCTCTAACCACTTAATCATTAACAAATCAATTGCCCACAAATAACTGGAAAGCAGAGAAGAGAATTATTAATGGTCCAATCGAAAGGGAGTATCTTTAGTCTTAAAGGCCCTGGACTTACTGGCTGCAAAATGACAGAAGTGCGTTCATTCTGGGTAAACTCACGCCTCCGTCAACCATACTGTTGAGGACCAGAATGCTTTACTCCATTTTAGAGAAGCCGCAAGACAAAGCCCCTGGCATATACTAAGAGGCAGTAGTTCTCAAATTTAGCATGTACAGTGGCATCTGGGGAGCTAGTTTAAAAGGCAGATTCTCATGCACCACCCCCAGAAATACTGCTCAGTGGGTATGGGGCTGGGCAGAGGAATCTAAAAATAAACACCCGTAGGGTGACTGTAATTCAGGAGCTCCACTGCCCTTAGGCACTGCTCCAAGAATAAACCGCAACAGTGGCTTGCAGATAGACTTGTAAAAATGTTCTAGAGACCAGAGTTTCAACCTCAAGCTTCTTGGAGGACCTTAATTTTTGGAAGCTGACATTAAATGCAAAGGATTAGAAACAAGCTAAAGTGAAATAAAGCACAGACTACTCTTCAAAAATTGCAAAAATATGTACCAACATATAACTTTCCAGGAAAAAATATCCTCTAAATGCTAATGACCACCAACAAAAAAAACTACAAATTACTGCAATAAATAATTGAACTGTCTAAGACAGCTCCTGAGTAAGAAGAACATACCTACTGTTAAGGATTCTTGCTATAAATAACTCTTGAACTGATTAGTACATTTTAAAACCTTAAAGTGAATGTGTCAGCTTTGACATGTACTTACATGTGTTTCAAGTCAATTTTGAGCAAAATTAATGAACTAGAAAAGAGACTGTCATCTAGTATTCATGAATTACATTCCGCTTTCTACATCTGTCCAATTCTAAAAGGATTACTGCCAGAGAGGAAAGCTGATGTGGAAGACAATGCGGAAGGTCATCTGCTTTTCTACTTCTGGCCCATTCTCGCTTTCCTTTCTGCACACCTCATTTATGTCAGGTACGCTGCTTGACCATCCTTTTTCTGGGGACTTCTGGAAACCCCCAAGTTTTGCTGATAATTTTAAACAGTTTAAATAGTTTCAAAAGTTTCAGAGATGAAACAAGGGCTGAAATAATGACATTTTCCTTTCTGAGAAGAAAGGAATTCCAAATCCTGAAAATACTATGTACATAACAGAATTGTTAAACTTTATCAGAGAGAATGGAAAATGAATGTTTGTTATATTTTCTCAAAAATAAAGCATCCAATATTGCTATTATGATATTTTTAGTGACCCTGAAACCCTGAAACCATGAAAAATTTAATAGCATAACAATCAGGAAAATGAAAATGACAAAAATCCTTTTTTTTCCTCTGGCTGAAGAGAATACATATTAAAAAATTTCTAAAGGGAAATACGCTTTGAGAAGAGGGGTGAAAGGAAGATAACGCTCCTTCATACTTGTCGAGGAGCTGTAAAAGTTAAAAAGTAAATTCAGGCATCTTATGGGTCATCTCGATAATCACATGATCCGCCTCCAAATCATACTACCAGCAAGTGGCATCCACCCACTAATAAGGTCGGCATTCTACGCGAAGTCCTAGAAAGTAAAATTTCTAATATTCAACATAGATGATAAGGCACTGAATAATTGAGGAATGATAACAGTATATTTCTCAGCTGCTTTGAAAAAGTGTAGACACATGATAATATCGTACATTAGGCATTTCTATTTAAGATGGTATGAACTGGTTAATGAGTTTGTAGAGCGGTTTTAGATACAGTCCGTGTCATAATCATCCTTGACTGCTCTTTTGGGCTCAACGCCTTTACTTTTAGGTAGTCTGAAACTTCGTTGACAAGGTGTATGTGTACAAATCTGAATGAGGAAAAGTAATCAGACTTTTATAACAACCATTTCTCAATCACTAATAGATGTATCAGAGTTAAGAAAAGCTAGATGAAGGAAAACAAGCCTATGCAATTTGATTTCAGGAAAGTTCCTGGTTTTAAATATTTATGAGCACAAGAGAAAAGTAATCTCGTTAACTAAACGCATGTAGGCTAAATAAAGTCAACAGAATGAAGAAAGCTTAAGCTCCGTTAATTAAATGTACTCACCACTACAGAACACATCAAATACAAGATGAAATCAGATAGCTTGTAAGTCTCATTTTTATCCCTTTATTTAATTTGAAATATAATAATCGTCAGGTGGCTGCTGGGGACCATCCCTTGAAGGCCCCCTGATGTCCCATCCATGCAATCTTGCCTCAGGGTCTGGGGAACGCAGAAGTCAATGCTCAGAAACACAGCCAGGGCCAAGTACTGACATCTGGGACAGCAGCACGGATTCGAGAGGAGACACACTTTGGCCTTCGTGGTACTATTTCACTCACTCACTAGTGGAGTATTTGGGGAAGTCAAGACTTCCACCTGCTCTGGCATCTATCATGTTTACTAATAATTTTTCAAGGTACATTTAGCAGTGGCCAGGAGATGGGTTCTTTCACTTCAGTGAGGGTCAGGATCAAGAAGAGTCTGTTGTCCTGCCTTTTGCCATGAAAGGTGAGTCCATACTGTGTCAGCTGAAGGCCTGTGTGTGTGAGTGTGCAAGTGAATGCACCTGGGACTCGAGGCTTCTCAAAATCAGTAACACACGGAGAGATGAGGAAGGTCGAGACGGTGGGGGCTAGCACTTAGGAGTCAGTCACTACTGTTTTCTGCCAACGACTCACTTGGCAAGACACCTGCAGTTACCTGATTCTCAATTTGGAAGTAAGATCTGAATTTGAACGACAGCAGCATCATTTGCTAAATGACCACAAATCACTTCACTTCTCTGTCCATCGATGCTCTTGCTGCTGTGAGGATTACATGAAATATGTATATGAAAGTACTAGCCCATAGAAGATGCTCAGGATAAGGATTAGAATTTAGAAATTTGTGCAGCTGAGGTATAAAGGGTAGTTTCCTTAAAGAGAGACCTTTACATATTTTAATTCCTTTGCCAAGTGCATTCCAGGAACACTCAAAGGAAAAACCTTACATTGTAACACAGGTCAAAGTTAAGGAGGTGAAAAAAGAATCCTTTTCTTCATCAGTGTCTAAACTCCAAATGGCCCCTTGCATGTGCAGAGCATTTAAGCAATGCTAGTTTTATCCAGTTCCCTATCAAAGTTTAAATATTCCAAATAAAAAAGGACTTATTTTCTTTATGAAAAAACTTGTATCTCTTCTAAGACCCTGAATCTCAGTGGTTTTTGTAACACTGCTGAAAAATGGGGGAAGCAACAAGCATTCACTAACATTGCAGCAAATTAATGAAGGTTAAGGCTTTGAAGGAATGCTTTACAAAGGGCTTCTAAAATCTATGTTCTGCCTTGACAAACTAGCCTCATCCAGGAAATGATTTCCCAAATAATCATCCATATGCACAGCTAAAAATGAAGGTGGTCTCCAGCTTTCAAACAACAAACTGCTTGGTGGGAAGTTTATTTTTGTATTTGCTGTAGTGTGAGGGTGGTAATTATCTAGAGGTTATGTCACCCAAGTGAGGAGACAAAGTAAGGAGGGAAAAAAAAATCCACCACTTGAAAAATGTCTTCATTGCAGAACTGTTTCAACCCCTGACACATCTGTAGCTTGTTTGCAAAACGACCTTATTTCTGAACCAGGAAAATGGACTTTGTATGAAAAACTGGGAAAAACAAGAAATGGTTCAAAAGCTCCATCGATCCTTCCTAAAATCTGAATAGAATTGTAATACATAACAGGCAGAGCCATTTCTCGAGATGGCTTGGGTAATGTGAACCTAAGGGCTTGAGAGAGGGGGAGACACATCCAGGACGCAGAGCTCTGGGCTTTGCTGTACTTAATTCTACATTTATGCTTTCTCTGAACACTTCGTTAACCACAGCGCTAGGATCTGTTCTACCTCCGTCGTGCTTCCTAGCCATCTAACCTTGGGCACGTTAACCTACAGAAGCCAATTCTGTGAAATGGGGATAACCGGTACCTAGCAAGGCCTGTGAGGGCTGCACGAGAAGACAAATATAAAAAGTATCTGGAACTTCTGCTTCCAGCCATAAGAGTACTTGGTACAGGACTTGTTCTCCCATTATAAATAACTAGAAAAACTGACAAAATATCTGAAACAACTTTTTTCAGACATCGGATAGTGATCCAAGAGAAAAAAAGAGCCAAAGAAGATGAGTGCTCTGATTCCCACCAGGTTTTCTACCTAGAGGTACTTCTGGAACAACAGTACAGAGCATGGCTTTGAAGAGGGAAGCCAAAACATACTGGAGTTCAGGAAGCCTGAGGTAGCTGATATTTGCTGGGCAGAGTACCAAAGAGGAGGAAAACTACACAGTGAAAGAGGTTCAGAAATCTGCATAAGGGTCCCCTTGAGTCTTGGGCTGAAGAGTAAGCTGCACACAGAGAGAGTAAGATTCCAAAAGCCAGGCAAAGAAAACTCTTAGGGTAGTGTACAGCATGGTGACTATAGTTAATAATACTGTACTGCATATTTGAAAGTTCTGCTAAGAGTAGATCTTAAAAGTTCTCATCCCAAGAAAAAAATTTTTGTAACCTTGTTTGGCAACACATGTTAACTAGACTTACTGTGTGGTAATTTACAATATACACAAGTACTGAATCATTACATTCTACACCTGAAACTAATAGAATGCTATATGTCAATTAGACCTCAATAAAAGAAAGACAGAAAAACTATTCGGCAAAGAAAAACTACCAGAGAATTGGAAAGCAAACAATTCTCACAGTTCACATAAGGCTGGAAGACTGTCAAGTTCTAACCAGCCACAGTAAAGAGACCTCACTGAATATGCAGGTATTCAGACATAAGAAAAGTCATGCCTTAATAGTAGAGCTAAATTAGAGGATAAAGAACTGCTCTAGGTATGCTTTAACAAAGCTTAAGAACAAGATTCATTAGATCAAGCTGTTTTGTAAGTAACCTATCTGCCCACCAAAACAAAGCTCAACAACACTCCTTTTAAAGACACAAAATCTAGACACTCAGCCATAAAACATTCGCAACATACACTCTCTAATCAAAAGTAACCAGATGCACGAAGCAGTAAAATGTCACTCAAAAGCAGGAGAAAATCTGTTAAATGGAGACCTCAAAGGATCCACAAGAATGAGAGAATTGGCACAAAAAAACCTTAAAACAGCCATCATAAATATGTTCAAGTATTTAAAGGACAACATGAACCTTATGAGGAGAAAGAGGGAAAATATAAGAAAAGAGGACCAAATGCAGTTCTGGCCCTGAAGGTGACAATATCTGAAATGAAAATTTCATTGGACTGGATTAACAGCAGATTAAGACACTGTGGAAGAAAAGAAGAACACACTGAATTTGGAAGATATATTAACAGGAATTATCCAAATGGAAGCATAGGGGAAAAAAAGGTTAAAAAAATCAAATCAATAGATACCCCCATGGTATCCTAGTGAGTGATCCAATGTATGTGTAATTGGAGATTCAGAAGATGGGGACAGAAAAAAATAAAGAAATCAAGATTGGTGATTACTATTTTTATTTGATGAAAACTACAAATCCACAGATCCAATCACATCTACACTGTCAAACATAAAGGAAATGATCCTTTGGGAACACGTGAACTGGAAAGCTTTCTCTCTCTCTCTCCTTTTTAGAGGGGGTAGGGGCAGAGGGAGAGGGAGAGAGACTCTTAAGCAGGCTCCATGCCCAGCACAGTGCCTGACTTGGGGCTCAATCTCACGACCTTGAGATCAAGACCTGAGCTGATATCAAGAGTCGTACACTTAACCAACTGAGCCACTCAGGCACCCTAGCATTTTCTCTTTTTAATGATTATATTCAAAGAAAGGGTTTCCTGACACAAAATAAGTTTGGACAGAATGTGGTGAGATGACCTCCTAGCACACAGAGCCAAGTCTCATCCCTGGGCGTGCCATGGCCAGTGAGAGGCTGCTGGGGTATGCAGGGGCTGGCTTTGACCCTGTCGGCTTGAAGTAAGAGAGATAAATATGCAAACTGCCTCTTTCAGGGCTGCAAAATAGAAATACTCTCTGACTTTCTGTTCCCGGGAGGAAACTTGACCCTCTGAAAGGGCAGAAAAAGAAACTATAGACTCTTCTGCTCATCAGCTTTGCCCTGAAAGGTTACAGGGGACTTAAAGGAGGGCACTGCAGCGAAAAGGAACCCTTCGCTGCTGAACATCACAGAACTGTAAAAGTGTGCCATCAGAGACAGTTTGCTAATCCAGGCTCACCCCCCTCTAGCCTTCATGGTTATTGGGATTTTGAGGCAAAATATGCACAAAGTGCTTATTTTGCTTATTCTAGTTTCTTACTTGATGCCACATTGCTTAAGCATGGTCTTGTTATACATTTCTCACATTGCCTTTCATCATCAAGAAGTGGCTGGGAATGTGTGAATGCACAAATAATAGTCTTATCAATTTCTAATCTGGCCATTCATGCACAGAATCGGGTGTTTATAAGGTCCACAATAGCCAAACTACGGAAAGAGCCCAGATGTCCATCGATGTATGAATGGATAAAGAAGATGTGTGTGTGTGTGTGTGTGTGTGTGTGTGTGTGTGTGTATGGAATATTACTCAGCCATCAAAAAGAATGAAATATATGGAATATATATACATATATATGTGAAATATATGGAATACATATATATAATGGAATATTACTCAGCCATCAAAAAGAATGAAATCTTGCCATTTGCAGTGACGTGGATGGAGCTAGAGGGTATTATGCTAAGTGAAATAAGTCAGAGAAAGGCAAATACCACATGATTTCACTCATATGTGGAATTTAAGGAACAAAACAGATGAACCTAAGGGAAGGGAAGGAAAAATAAAATAAGATAAAAACAGAGAGAGGCAAACCATAAAAGACTCTTAACTCTAGGAAACAAACTGAGGGTTGTTGGAGGGGATGGGGGTGAGGGGATGGGGTAACTGGGTGATGGGCATTAAGGAGGGCACTTGATGTAATGAGGACTGGGTGTTTTATGCAACTGATGAATCACTAAATTCTACCCCCATGAAACTACTAATATATTATATGTTTAAAAAAAAATAACCAGGGTGCTTATTATATTCTCTTCCCAGACCCTTTCATATAGCTCTTTGTGGTGAGGATAATTTATATAACACAACAAATTGGGACAACATGAATGAAGCTTATAGGGCAAATGTCAGAGTCTCTGGAAAAGAAGAGTCTCAGGGCATATTGAGATTTAACATTTTATGCAGTTGCAAGCAGAGTATGGAATGTTAAAATAATATTTAAGAGCTGAGGCTATTTATGGGCTTTAATAGTCTCTCTTGCATGTCGTTTCCAAGTTGGCAACAGCAAAACCATGGCAACAGGAAATTCTTCCCTACAGTGGAGTTTATGAATGCTTTTCTGTTTTCATGACTCAACTCCTTATTTAATTTCCTGTGCAGAAAATCGGAGAGATTACTATAGACTGCAATATAGATGTGCTAATCCAAAGACCCTCTCAATGAAAAACAGGTCACAGGTGTCCATGGATGGATTTTGAGATAAAGTTTAAAACTGCCTCCTCACAGACACACAGCAGACGTCAACCTCCTCTAACCTAAATAGATACTTGAGAACTATGTTATTAATGACTTGGGGAACAGGAGTGTACAGGTATGTTCATGTACTTGTATGTTCATGAGCCATAGCCAAAAAAAACCTCTTCCATCATTGTGCTTTTAATCAACAAATTTCAGGAGCCAATCTAATACCAAAGCTAAGAAGCCTATTTTCTTAGGGATTCAATTAGACTATGAATAATAAAAATAGAAAATAAGCAAACAAAGGCCCTCACTATTACTAGAACATAAAAAATGAGTAAGAAAACCATATGAAGACTGGCTGCATAGATAAGCATGAGGATTATGAAAGAAATTCATGAAAGTAAAAAATTCTAGGGCTTACGACCATGTGGTTATAAGATTCTGGAATTTGAATCACTCTAACATTCAGCTAAATATAGTGAAATTTATGCAACACTATCCAGGAGCCATTCTGCATGATTTGCACCCACCGCTCTACTACTCCGTTGACACTTCTGATAACGCGATTTTTTTTTTTTTTTAACCAGTCCAATCCTAGCTATTTTGATTATAGTCTTCAATTGTTTCGGTGGCTCATCCTCCCTCTCCGACTTGCTCTCCCCTATCAGCAGCAGTGTTCTGCAGTAAATGGCAATGTTGTTTTATGGGCAATTTAGCAGATGAACATCAACACAGCAGGAGGGAAATAAGCCTAGCAGGAGAGTATAAGTATTTCTTACTTTTGGTGTCAAGCTGTGCACGATACTTCTCAAATCCTTTGAGCCGAACACGTTCTCCCAACAGCTGAAGGAATTCCTCAAACGCCGGGCCGGCTGACTCATTGTTGTACATCTCCTCTTCAGTGCTCTGTCCAGCTCTGCAGTACATGATGCCCACCTTCTGCTGATAGTTCAGCTGTGAAGAGAGGCCGTACATGCATATAAATGCAGGCAGGTCCACTATGCCCCACCTAACTGCTCCTAACTCCTGTAGGGCACTTGGCCATCAGAAAGCTAACATCTCTCTTCTCTTGAAATCCTTCTGTTTCAATTTTTCTGTCTCTAGTCCAAAAAATACAGTAGAACAAGCATCCACAACTATAATCTTCACAAGTTAAGAGAAAAGGCCAGAAAAATGAATTAACACTTCCTGTACGTCAAGATCATGCAATGTTAGAACACATGTTGATACTTTAGGGAATTTCTCTGAATGGATTACAAAGTACAAAATGAGGCTCTAAAAAACAGCTTGGCAACTAAAGGTAATTCCTTTTTAATCATCTTCCCCTTTTAGGGCTTTACAAATTTAAAAGCAGAGGTCCACTTTACAAAAGATACTTTAATATATATTGTTTCACACTAAAAAGCCCATAAATATACTTGTGAATTCTAGGTGTTTTTTTTTTTGGTAAAACTGGATTTCGATTTCACTCCCAATGCCATTTTTCCAATATCCTAAATTATAAACCTCAGTTATATCTTTGTTAGAGCACTAGCATCATCAACAATATACTTTTCAAATATTTTTCTAAAAGATGAGTGCCTGAATAGAAACTTTAAAAGGGGTTTCATAATGGCAAATCAGCTAGTGGCAAATACTCCTTCCTCAGAGACAGTAAAAAAAAATCATTCAGGAGATTTAAGTATCATGTAACATTAATCAAAATATTTACTCATCATTGAAAAGTCTAGTCATTCTGCAAACAAATTTTATGGTGATATTAGTCATTTAACAAGACATTAGTTTTCTTTTTCTTTTAAGATGTATTTATTTATTTGGGAGAGAAAGAAAGAGGGAGCGCAGGCGCACACATGAGCGGGGGGGGGGCAGACGGAGAGGGACAGAGAGCATCTCCAACAGACTCCCTGCTGAGCACGGGAGCCCTACATGGGGCTGGATTCCAAGACCCTGAGAACACGACCTGAGCCGAAACCCAGAGTCAGACGCTCAACTGACGGATCCACCCAGGTGCCCCAAGACATTAGTTTTGGTATAAAACTTCAGACTTTTAATTCCGCAGTGAAATCGAGGCACTCCATACTGCTCTGGTCTCTTTCCAGAGTGACAATGCAGCCAGTGCATCGGTCAATTTTCATCTCCCAAAGTGAAAGGGGGAAGGGAGGAGGCAAAATTGTAACAGCTAACATTTACCGAATACCCACCATACGCCGATCGCTGGTTAGTACTTCAGATGCATTAGCTGATCCTCACAATAGCCCAGAGAGCAAATATCCCTGTGTGACACATCGGCATAGTCGGAGAATGGAAGCCCAGTAGCGAGAGACACAAGACCACAAACTCCGTCCTGTGACCCGGCTGGCTCTGTTAACTACTACCAAGATTCAACCAGGCTTGAATCCACAGCCCCTTATTTGCAATTCTGAAGTTGAAAGGTAAAAACCAAATTTAGGCAAACACATGTGGCAGTAAAACTTGATATGGGCTGACATTAATACTCTTAATTTATCCCAGGTTATATGAATCTTCACATTTTTCCCCTGTGGAAATATTAATGTGATTGTGGGGTGCGGTCTCAGACCCCAGTGGGAATATTACCATATGGTGTATACATTCTCTTGTCCTTCTAAAATGCGGACATTTCTGAATTCTGAAACCCATCCAGCCCCCACCATTTTACATAAGGCATTGTGAACCTTAAGTACTCTTTCCAACTTTTTTTTTTTTTTTTTAAAGATTTTATTTATTTATTTGAGAGAGAGAGAATGAGAGAGAGCACATGAGAGGGGGGAGGGTCAGAAGGAGAAGCAGACTCCCTGCCGAGCAGGGAGCCTGATGCGGGACTCGATCCAGGGACTCCAGGATCATGACCTGAGCCGAAGGCAGTCGCTTAACCAACTGAGCCACCCAGGCGCCCTCTTTCCAACTTTTTAAACCAAGTGATTCAGAATAGTAATGAGAAAATGTCATAGGGGCAAAACTCTCACTTGCTTTCCTCCCTCCACCGCACATTACCTCATTGACAAGAAAGCTCCACGGCCTTTATACAACGCCCCCAGACATGAGAGCTCCTAGGAGTGTCCGGCAGAAGGTCAAGTTCCAAGTCAGAAACTCGCAAATAAGCGGATATAGTAATAATGGCATATTTTCAAAACAGCATGTGACGTCACATTATTTCTACTTCCTTTAAATTATCGACAGAAACACATTTGACTTAATTCATTTTCATATCCTACATGTAGGTAAAACAGAAGAGGTTAGAATAAAACCTACTGCACACCACTGACATTTCACCCTTCTGTCAGCTGGCCTGCTTCAAATGTCTGAATGTGGCTAATGTTTGCAAGGGGACTCCTACAGGTAGAGATCTCACCTGGGCTTTAGAATTAATCTGAGTACCTACCCTATTAGGCCTCAACAAATAAAAAACAGTGGTGGGCTCTGGGTCAACTACAAAAGAAGTCCTTCATACAGCCACATCTTTCCTGTCTCCCTGCAGGGAGGGCTATCAAAGACATGAAGGCAGGGGGAGAAAGGAAGGGGTTGTGAGCGATTTGCTGTTTGGCTCTGTGCCTCCCAGATCAGCCTTCTCAGGCCACGACGTAAAACAAAAGTCACCCTGTTCAAGAGAAAGCATCACAGGGACACTGGATTTGTGGATGGCTTTTTAAAACTTCTCAGATAAAGGCCTAAGATTTCACTGTGCAACATTCAAAAGGATTCGTTTATAGAAAAAAGCCGTTCACTACAGAGAGAAGTAAGGAAACTTCCCCCGAACCACTGGAGAAGCTGTATCTGAGGACAATGAGACAGTGTGCCGCCTTCTTCTGACAGATTTCTCATCCTCTAGTGAACTCCACCGGCAGCTCGGGGAACAAACTGGCGTAGGCTGCTCGTGAAAGCAGGAGCCTTTAAGAGGATTAGGAAATTTGTTAGAATGTTAGATTCCCTCCAGTTTGAAACTGTGCCAAATGTCACTGCTCTATCCTCTAACGTGACAATATGACTGTATTCATGGCTTCTACTGCAATTAAATCAAGGTAGGTGGTATTCTCTGAACACAGGCTCCTGGCATCCTCAGTTAGCAGCCCTGCTCCCTGCGAGAGGAAGGAGCTGGTAGAGAAGAGTTAGGTAAATATGATACGGGCCACTGCAAGAGGAAGAGCAAATGTAAATGGAGGCAGAGCTATGGTTTGGGGTTTTAAGTTGTTAGGAGGTTATATAAAACAGCACTTTTTTTTTTTTTTTTTTTTTGAGACACACACAAACACATCTGTATGGATTTACATACATGAATATATAATCCTTCCATGTAATGCTCAAAATAGAGTTATGAGGACACCAGAAGCCATCCTGGGAACAGGTTGTGTTTATCCACAGTTTAGGATTCTCGCTTTAGATAATCTCAGGGCCATGCTATACAATTCCATGCTTGTCTATCAACTGTTCACAGGGAACATTCTGGAAGTGTTTGGAAACCCACAAATGTTTCTACTATAACAAGTAATGATGGTCAATCCAACAGGACAAAGGTTGTATTTGACAGGAAGGTCTTGAATCTCAATAAAGCAAAGTGTCCTTAAACCCGACCAAAAGTGGGGCGCCTGGGTGGCTCAGTTGGTTAAGCGACTGCCTTTGGCTCAGGTCATGATCCTGGAGTCCCGGGATCGAGTCCCGCATCGGACTCCCTGCTCAGCAGGGAGTCTGCTTCTCCCCCTGACCCTCCCCCCTCTCATGCTCTCTCTCTCTGTCTCATTCTCTCTCTCTCAAATAAATAAATAAAATCTTTAAAAAAAAAAAAAAAACGACCAAAAGTGACATGGGCTCTCATAGCTAGGAACCAACAGTAGATAAAATCGCTCTTCCTCTAATAAACTGGATACTTCAACACAGAATCAAAGAAACAAATACTACCATCTGATTTACATAGCCCTGAGTGTCTGGGAAAGATGGATGATAAAGTCACAGCCCTCTGCCAATAGAAACAGATTTGAATAACCAACTTCTCAGTTCTGTATTTTCACCTCTTCTTGCCTGGTGTCCTGGCCTCAGGAAGGCTACTGGGGCAGCAAAGACCAAGAGAAAAACCCAGTTCTCAAATTCTTATAAAATCTTTACATTGTCTGACTTAATCCAGAAATTTCAAACCGTCACTATGAGTCATGGTATTTCAATTGTGAGGCAGTTCTCAGAGTGTGGGCCATGAAGGCTTGAGGGTGCTTGAGCTTTGCTCTGGGACATAGATATTTGGAAATAGTTTGATCTTTTCAGTTCTTGCTTTTAAACTCTGTTAGGTCGTACAACACCAATGTTTAACTTAAAGATAATTTTGTCCCACTATTGAGGCAAAACCATCCCGGGATGACTCCTTTGCCATGTGAACTAGGAGGTTCTCCAGTCGGCCTGGTGGAGGCAGAAGCTATTCCTGGCCTCGTGGGAGGACTGAGGATTTGCCCCCTAAACCTGGAAGGTGGTTCCCACACTGGACTCAAGTCACTTCCTCAAATGCATGCACTTACTAGTACTCATCTCTGCAAACTCCACCCTTCTTGGTTTCCCTGGACTCACCTGTAAGTCTCAACTCAGGAGACTGCTGGGCTTCCACGGATGCCCCCCAAACCTCTGCACTGCAGTCTGCAAACTCTTCAGGCAGAAAGCTGGTGTGATCTCACTGTCCTTTCAATCTGCATCCCACCTCCCAGAGATCACTGTCCTTTGCTGCCTAATGCCCAAAGTCCTAAAAACCAACTGTTTCATTGTTTTGCCTATTTTTTTTAAATTGTTTCTGATGGAAAGGTAAATCCAGTCCCTCTTTCTTAATCTTGGCTAGAAGCAGAAATCTACCTTGAATTTTTAAATCAACTTTATTGGTATATAATTTCTGAACAGTAAACTGCATCCATTTGATTAAATGAGTTCTAATACACCTGTACCATCATCAAAATACAAAAAATTTCCATCATTTCCGAGTTTCTGATTCCTCTTTGTAGCCCATCCCTGAATCAACTAACTCAGATGATCACTGTCCCCCCCGCCCAACTATAAATTACTTTTGCTTACATTTTTAAAGAATATTTTTGTTGGGTAAGATCCACTGTGAAAGTTACTCTTTTGGCACTCTAGAAACCTGTGTTGGCTTCTACCTTTTCTTTAGGCTTCAGAGCCCAACAAATGATTGATTTTAACAGCTAATTGTCCCATTCATCTTTGGAGGACCTTTTTCCCTCTGTTTATGGTCTTTCTCTTTTTCTTCTATTTTCAGAAATTTTTATCCTGATGGACCTATGCCTGATTTTCTTTATATTTATTGTGCTTAGGGGAGGCAGAGCTCCATAAATCCATCTTAATTCATTATCTTTCAACAGTTTTGGAAATCTTTCTACCAATATATCTTAAAATACTGATTCTATCCCCCAAATAATGCTTTGTTTCCTCTGGGGAATTCCATTACATAGATGTATTTCATTCTGGCTCAATGCCTTTTAGATACTTTTCTGTATTTCTCATATTTTTTTGTTTCCATTCTTCAGTTAAAACTTTTCTTGTAATTGCACCCCTATGTTTACTGCAGCATTATTTACATCATCAAACTATGGAAGCCTCCCAAGTGTCCATTGACTGATGAATGGATAAAGAAGATGTGGATGTACACACTGGAATATTACTCAGCCATCAAAAAGAATGAAATCTTGCCATTTGCAACAACATGAATGTATCCAGAGAATATTATGCTAAGTGAAAAAGGTCACAGAAAGACAAATACCATATGATCTCATTCATATGTGGAATTTAAGAAACAAAACAAGCAAAGAAAAAAAAGGGGATGGAGAGACAAACCAAGAAACATACTCTTAACTATAGAGAACAAACTGATAGCTACCAAAGGGGAAGTGGGGGGGGGGGGGGAGTAGGATATGGAGATTAAATAGTACATTTATCATGATAAAAACAAAACAAAAAAAAGAAAAACAATTTTCTGGTAATTTATCCTCAATTCAACAATTTTCTCTTTTGCTCTAGTATGTTCTTAAACATATCTATCGAAATTTTAACTTTTGGCTATTTTATCCCATTCTAGAATTTCAACTGGATTGTCTTACAGAGGCAGTGTTCCCTGAACTCCATTTTTTATTTCTGCAGCCCTCATGAAATCAAGGCTGGTCTGTCCCTAACTTTTATTTGCAGCTTTATGTGGACTTAAGCCCCAAGCCTGTCATAAAACAGCAAATGTCTAAGGAAAAAAAGCACTGCATGATGCTAATTTTGATGAATACCATTTTCTAAGTTATTTCTTGTCTGGATCAAGTTTTTGGTGTTATGTCTCAGAACTCTTTACCAGGTTCCCAGGTCCCAAAGATTTTTTTCCTATGTTACTATCAAAATTTTTATAGTTTTATATTTCAATGATCCATTTGAATAAATTTCTGTACAATGTGGGATGTTTAGGTCAAGATCATTATTTTGTCTATGGATGTTTAATTGTCCCAGCACCTTTGTTTGAAAAACCTATCCTTCCTACATTGAACTGTTCTTACACCTTTGTCAAAAATCACTTGGATACTGGGGCGCCTGGGTGGCTCAGTCAGTTAAGCGTCTGTCTTCGGCTCAGGTCATGATCCCAGGGTCCTGGGATCGAGTCCCCCATCGGGCTCCCTGCTCAGCGGGAAGTCTGCTTTTCCCTCTCCCAATTAAATAAATAAAATCTTTTAAAAAAAAATCACTGGGATATATGTGGGGACGGGTGCTATTTCTAGTTTCTCTCTCCTGTTCCATTGATCCATTAGTCTGTCCTCCCAATAATAAAACATAGTTTTGATTACTATTGTCACATAATAAGTCTTAAAATCAGGAAGAATGATTTCCCTCATGTCATTCTTCTTTTTCAAAACTATTTTAGCTATTCTAGTTCCTTTGCCTTTCCATAGAAATTTCAGAATAATCTTGTCTATAATTACAAAATATCTTACTGGGATTTTGATATTGTGTTGACTGTGTATCAATTAGAGAACCGACATCATTCAGATATTGAGTCTTTCAATCCACAAACATGGTATGTCTCTCCATTTATTTAGGTCTTCTTTTATTTTTTTTTCATCAGTGTTTTACAGTTTTTAGCGCACAAGTCCTATACATGTTTTGTTAGATATATACCCAAGCATTCATTTTTTATTGTGGGACTGTAACGGTATTGTAATTTTAGGTTCCACACATTCATTAAAAGAAATCAAATTGAGAACTACACCAAAGTAAAAAGCTTTTGTCCAATGAAGGAAACCATCAACAAAAGGAAAAGGCAACCTAGTGAACAGAAGATATTTGCAAATAATATATCTGATAAGGGGTTAATATCCAAAATATATTAAAAAATGTATAGAACTCAACACCAAAGAAAAAGTGACTCCAAACAAGTAATCCAATTAAAATGGGCAGAGAACCCAAATAGACATTTTTCCAAAGAAGACATATAGGTGGCCAAGAGACACATGAAAAGATGCTCAACATGATTAATCATCAGGGAAATGCAAATCAAAACCATAATGAAATATTACCTCAGAATGGCTAAACTCAAAACCACAAGAAATAACACATGTTGATGAGGATGTGGAGAAAAGGGAACCCTTGTGCACTACTGATGGGAATGCAAATTGGGGCAGCCCCTGTGGAAAACAGAATGGAGGTTCCTCAAAAAAATTAAAAATGGAAATACCATATGATCCAGTAATTCCACTACTGTGCATTTACCCAAAGAAAATGAAAACACTAATTCAAAAAGATAAATGAACCCCTATGATTATTACAGCATTATTTCCAATAGCCAAGATATGGAAGCAACCTAAATGTCCTTTAATAGATGAATGGATAAAGAAGAGGTGGTACATATATACAACAGGATATTACTCAGGCATAAAAAGGAATGACGTCTTGTCATTTTCAACTACATAGATGGACCTAGAGGGTATCGTGCAAGGTGAAATAAGTCAGAGAAAGACAAATACCATATGATTTTTTTATATGTGGAATCTAAAACAAACCAATAAACAAAGCAGAAACAGACCCATAAATACAGAGAACAAACTGGTGGTTGTCGGGGGTGGGGGTGGGAAAGACAAAATGGGTGAAGGGGAGTAGGAGATACCGGCTTCTAGTTATGAAATGAGTAAGTCATGGGGATGAGCACAGCATAGGGAGTATAATTAATGGTACTGTAATAGCACTGCAGGGACAGATGGTAGCTACACTGTGGTGAGCTCGGCGTAATGTAGAGACTTGAATCACTGAGCTGCACGCCTGAAACTAATGTAACACTGTGTGTCAGCTATACTTCAATTAAAAGAAACAACAAAGATACCACATTAATCACTGTGAGTTGATGTTGAATCCTACAACCTTGCTGAACACACCGCTGTAGTTCTAGGAAGTTTTTGTAGATCCCTTGGGGTTCTGTACATAGACTATCATGTCACCTGAAACAGAGACAGTTTTATTTTTTCCTTTCCTTTATCTAACATCTTTTATTTCCTTTTCTTGCCTTATTGTGCTGATTAGAACTTCCAGTATCATGCTGAATAGCAATGGTGACTGTATCTCCTTGCTTTTTTTTTTTTTTATCTCCTTGCTTCTTAACCCTAAATCTTTCATCAGTAAGTAGGATATAAAGTATAGATGTTTTGTAGATGTTTTTCATTAAGTTGAGCAAGTTCCTCCCTACTTCCGTTTTTATCATGAATGACCACTGGGTTGTTCCTCAAATCCCACAATCCTTAGCCAATCTGCCTCCTTCTCTCCACCTTGCAAATTTTATGCTTGCTTTATATACAGTGTACAAGGTTTTTAGCTGTACTTAGCAGGAAGAATCGGCTAAAAATAGATCTACCCCGTATTTCTAGAAGCAAAAGTACAAACTTACTTTTAAAAACTATTTTGTCCAGTGTTCCTGGTTATTCTCATTGGGTGGGCTGGTCTGCAGCAAACTATTCTGTCATCACTGGACATGAAGACCTTGTTCATTTTTTAAAATCCTCACGATTCACACTGATAGCATTTACTTTGGCTTGTTCTTCATAAACATGACAACTTTCTTAACCACTTCTTAAAGACTCATCCCTATACTGTCCCCTAAAAAGAATGTCAAAGAGACTGGAAAAATTCAGTGTAGTGGGCAAAAAAATGCTAATTAGAAAAGTTGTCCTCATTGGAAATTACTAACAAAAATAAAATCACTTTTTAAAAATGACATGGATACTGGGTAGGAATGTTATTTTTAAAATCTGACTGAGATGCTATCAAATTACTTTTATTTGTGCACAGACATATTCTAAGCTATTTTTATTTTAGCATAACATAAAAAATTCTACACAAACATACAATAATCTTCTCTGATGTTGTGAAAAATTTCTCACAAAAATAAAAAGCTTCATATTGGGTATTAAATTGATAATAAATGTACCTGGTTTTGACTTGACATTAAGACAAATTTCTATTACATAGAAAAAGGCTCTTCACTGCAGCATTTTTTGTAATAGGAAAAGATGGGAATCAATCCAAAAGCCCATCAATAGGGAAACTGATAAATTATAGTAAAGCAACACAACAGAATATTATGCAGCCATAAAAACAGGAAAGCTTTCTATATTGACATAGAAAGATCTCCAAAATACATTACTCAGTGAAAAGAGAAAATGTCCACAGCATGCTATATTCCGTATAAGGAAGAAATAAGACTCTATATGCATATATGAGGACATCTGTATAAAGAAAAACAATATATAAGAAACTAGTAAAAGTGGTTATGTAGGAAGAGAGAGGGGAGGAGATAGAGCAGAGTAGGAATGGGATCCCTCGAAGTAAACATAATTAATTTTGATTTCTGCACCATTTGAAGATATTAGCTAGTTAAGTCCCATAGGAAAGAAACTAGATTTTTGTTCTAAAGCTGAATTGAAAACACAATCTACAATTTAAAGTCAAGACTGAAATATCTGCACTCCATTACTCTTTTTGGACCGTGAACCAAAGCATCCTCACTGCATGTCTTTGCCATGCTCACATCCACCACTGCAAACTGCAGTCCCACCACAGCCAAACGTCTTCCAGACGTCACCGCTATCAGCTGTCTTACCACTAGAAAGGGCTCCACCCTGTCATCCAGCCCAGCCTCAGCCAGGCAAAAGAGCACGGATGAGCCAGGGCACAGTAATCATTACTTGTGAAGAGACAAGATAAAGCTACCAATGTCACTGCCTTCTTCCCTCACCTGAGGACTGTCACGTGTATTTCCCTCCTGATAACACACATACAGATCCACGAGCTGTCTAGAACCAATGTGGTGGTCATCTGAACTTTAATTGGGCATTAGCTGTTACCATAATCAAAAGAAGAATAAAATTTCAGGAATGGTACTTGTTCTGCCAAAGCTTCATTTGTATAAAATGGGTTTTGGGAAAAGTGTTTTCCTTACGATTCATTCTTTAAATCTAGCTGCCTGAATCAAAGAAGAAAGTGGCTGGTCAAACTCATTTATCCTCAATAAAATAATGCAACGTGGCAATGAACAGGCTAAGCAGCAGAGAATTTCATCCACATCCTTAATCAAAAAACCAGTGCTATTCATTATCAAATAACATTGCTTCTTTCCTTAACATTTATTCTTGAAATAAATATTGCAGACCTAATTAGATATGATCGTTTTCCCCTTTAACTTCAATAACTTGAAGGGTTGAGTTTTTAAGGAATAGAAAGCCCAATAAATATTTTCATTTCTTCGCATTTTTAATAATTATCTAGAAAAACAGTGGAGATACTCATTTAGGTAAAACCACTACCGTGTACATGAAACTTGACATTTCCTGATAAAAACAGGACTACCAATTTTCTCGACTGCAAACTGGCAATTGTACTTTAATATGTTCTACTTAATATTGGGCACCAAAGCCAGCAGCACTAATGCTTGGAGCCGTCTTTCCACAGTTTCTTCTCCCACTCATGGGAGGGAGAGGAGGATGGGGTGTTCAGTGCATTGTGTAAGAGTGCAGGCTCTGGAATCTGAATGCTTGGATTCAAGGCCCGCCTCCACCAGACCCTAATTGTGAATGGTGGGGTCTTTCGGCCCCTTTGTGCCTCGGTGTTCTTGTCCATAAAGCAAGAACAATGACAGCACTGACATCAAAGGATTCTGAGGACTAATTAAAATAATTCATGTAAATTGATTCACAGGGTGCCTGGCTTGGTCACTGCTCAATAAAAAACACCTATGTTTGTTACTCCCTTACATGTGTCTCACACGCCTGCCATAACCACACTCTGCCTTCATCCCTCTGTGCTTGGTTCTTCCTGTTCTGAGTCTCGACCACCGCCCTGCTGGGTCTCGGGCCCGAGGATATCCTCCTCCCTTCCGTGGCCCATCTTGGGAATAGGCCTAACCAGTCATGACTTGGCCCTGTTGCCTGCACCTCCACCGCTCTTTGTTTGCAATTCTCTCATTATATTCGTTATATTAAACCTGACTTTCATTATAGTAATTTATGACCTTGTCTCCTTCATGGGTAAGGACTGTGTCTTACTAGCCTATTTATTCTCCATAGTATTTAACAATCCACAAAGAGTGGTTCTCAATAAGCACTTATTAGATTTGGAACAGTTGTGCTTACTTATGACCGTGAACATAACGTATTACACAGCCTGTACTAGCAGCCCTCTCATGGGAGGCTCACAAAGGTTAAATGAGATAGTGCATGCAACGGGCTCCTAACAAGCTATTATTTTATCGTTATCAACCACAGCTAACAGTTCTTCGGTACGCACCATGTGGCCGGCATGGTGGCTTTTCATTCCCCTTGCACAGAGTAGATGAGATAATGGTGTTTTTTAAATGACTGATGAAGAAAATGGCTTTGACATGGCAAATTTAAAAGTAACTATTATTAAATTTATATTATTAAAAAGTTGGGTTGAATAGATCATGAAATTCCTGATACTTTACAGCATAGTTTTGCGTATCTAAATAATTCAAGACATGCAGAAGTATAAAAACTTGCAAATCGTAAAAACAAAGGGCAGTATTCTGCAAATGCGTGTACCCAGTGTTTAGGACTACTAAGGGAAAACAACACTGAGAACTTCTTGAAGTCTCAATCTTCTCAACCGTACAACAGGCCAATGATTAGAAGCCCTGTGCAGGGCACTCTAAGGAGTAAATCAGGACATGTGGTAAAATGCTTACAGTAGTGCAATAAGTAAACATACATGCTGATCTAATTTGTTTTTATCATAAATGATGCTCTCAATTATTGAATAAGTGAAGATCTAGGACCAAGATGGATAAACTAAATCCAGAGTTGATCCCAAGTTTCTGAATCACAGACTGTTCTAAATTCTTGACATTGTGAAATCACTGGTAGGGTATTGCCCTATATAGGAGGATGGAAATGGACATCAATAAATAGTGAGAGGCCCAGAAAGGCATCAGGAAGGAAAATGTGAAAGCTCGGATAAGCCACATATACAACATGGATTAGCATATATTCGTTTTCTAAAACTTCAGGAATTAAAATGCCTACCTTCAGTTCCTGCAAACATATCAGTCTAATCAAATGAAAAACACATTTTTATGAAATGCTTTCTTTTATATATTAGATATAATTTTAATTTGTTCTTCTATTCATTTCAGCTTTTAAAAGTGGTAAAATGAAAAAATAAAGCACCAGAGATCTGAAAGGCAAAATGTCACAATGAAGCAAGCAAATAGTGTTTTCTTTTTCCCCCCCAAGCATAATCATATAAGCTGTTTAAAGGAAAAAAGATACTAAAGGAATTGTTTAAATAAAGCTTAAGGAGAGATCTAGAAGTCCTTTTCAGTGAGTCTAGTTTCCCGGTATCATTCTATGAATCTTTTTAAATATAAGAATGTACAAAGCATGAAATTATGGATGGAAACAGAAAATGCTTTGCAATGATTCAAATGCGTAACCTACTGCACTTATATGCATTTCTTTTTAAAAATCTGTATGAAAGGCATGAAAATAATCATTTTCTCAAAATGATTCCAAGGCATTAATGAGATTTCCTACCAAAAAAATGACTCCCCAGACTAAACACTCAAGTATGCGTGTCATCTGCTTTTTATCAGCACAATCCTGGCTTTGAATGCTATGGAGATATAAATGAAAAGACAGAGGCCAAGGGAGCGGGGGGGTGGTGCCCCTTAGTCCAGATTTAGAGCTGCATATAGAAAATAGCAGGCTTTAAACTTTTAGGTTCTACTGCCTAGCAAAATTTCCAAAATAAAACCGGGGAGACTACCCTAGGTTGCCAAATTTTAATTTCTCAGAGGAAAGGCATTAAAGAAAATAACTAACACATATTATCATCAATAATTTATGAAGGAAAGGATATTTTAATACCCCCTAAGAATAAGAAGCCCATAATTTTAGAATGGGCAGTTCTATGAATTAAATAAATTTAGCTTTAAGTTAAACTCACTATATAGTGTTCTTATCTTTTCTACGTTGATGGGACCAGAAAGTGTTCATCACTAAGAGAGGGCATAAAATGGGCCAGAGACCACACAAGATGTCTTTAATTAGGGCACCCAGTTTTTAGCGAATATGGGTACAACAAAGGGAAAAATGGCAAAAAATACCTCCCTTCTATAAAAAAACTTGTTCCAATGTAGGATTTAGAATGTTCAATTTGTGATTACATTATCAGTGTCTAAATATAATTCTCCTTGAAAAGCACAGTAACTGAAAAGGCTGAATCCATAAAGTTGAACCTAATCCTCATTTTTCTATTCCTCCTCTGTTAGATTGAATGTTCAGAACATTTACTGGAAAACAGCCCCCAAACAGTTAAGCATCAGCGGTCTTCTGAAGCATTCCAAGTGTGCCCAATTTGCATGTTATAAACATGGACAAGCAGAGCCTCCTTGAAATCTATGTACAGAACAGATATCAGCTGGGCTCTCTGACAAGTAAAATGAATGGACAGAGAGAGCAATGATTAGAGAAGTTGTGTCCAGCCATTGGTTCCTAATATATCCCTACTGGCTGAATGAAAAGAATATACCTTAAAATGGATTTTTTAAAAACTCCTATTCATTTTAATAATGTCTGAATTTTTGGTTAATTAAGGAGATGCCATCGAAATTTGTTCATAAAATGGCATTCAGTAAGTGGAACAATTTTATGTTTGGAGGAATTTTTTTTAATGCAATAGTAAAGCTATTATTAGTCATACTGACAGGATGTAATATGGCTGAAATGTTCAAAGATGTTCAAAGAGAGAGTCAGAGTATATAAATACAGCATCTAACACAACTAGCCCAGATGCTCAAATTATTCCAAGCAGAATGTGGGCATATCCCCGTTTAGTGGATTTTCCAGAGTATAACTTTTCATCCTCTACCCTTATGCTGTTTCTGTATGGATTATCCTATCAACCATCTGCATCTTGACCAAAGGGCCACACATTAAGGTATAGGAAGTATGGAAGTGAGAAAATCTTGAGAATTTTCCTTTTGTGACTAATTAGGACACAAATTTTTAAAATTTTGTATTTAGAAATCTTGGCTGGAATACATCTTTGGTGGTATAAATAGACTTTTCAAAACTGAAGCGTTTAAGAACAGCATGGGGTAGTGGCTAATTAACTGTGTGAACCTGGGCTTACTACTCAATCTCCCTGTGCCTCAGGGTCCTCAACTCTAAAATGGGGATAATAATGGTGCCATCCTCATAGGGTTGGGAGAGTAAAAGGGGTAACATATTTAAGGCACTTAAAACAGAGCCTCTTATTGCTACTACTTATTCCTAAAGTATCTGAAAAATTCACTGCATTTATGGAAGATTTTATACTGAAAGAGCTGAACACAGTTTAAGAACCATATCTACCAATTCAGACATAGAAAATTTCATCAGATGAGAAACGTTCAGAGAGTTAAGAAGAAAATGAGTAAGTGCAAAAAGACCACACTGAGATAAATGGTATCAGTTTTCCCTGTCCAAAAAGAAGTATCAAGGTCTGTATTCTGGAAACCTAGCAGTTAATCTGAGCAGCAAGAATATCTTCCACCAGAAGCCAAACTCACCCCTTGTTCATCCAGTTTCATGAGTTGCTCTGTGACCTTTGGAGTGTTGAAGGCCAACCTCAAGCACTGGATGTTGAGCTCAGGAATCACATGCTCCAGCACTTCCTTCAGGGGCAATCCTCTGGCGGTCGAGTGCTTTGCCGTTGAGGGAATGGCATCCTCCAGGACTGAGCCTCTCAGTGTCATGAGCTGAAAGACAGACATGTGCTCGGCTGAGGGCTCTCTCGGTGTGGGAGAGGCGTAACTACATCGAATGCACTGACGGCCTAGGTTAGGGTGCTGCTGAGGAGCAGGGAACGACTTCTGAAGGGGAAGCCGGTGAGGGAGAAAGAATGAAGGGAGTGATAGAAGAACTCTGTAATGAAAAGAGACCAACGCTTCCAAGACCCAGGCAAGTCCAAAGGAACTCATCATCAAGCCTTCCAGGGACACCGACTTAAAAATCAATTAAGGCCATTTCCTTAAAGAGCTCAATAAGATCAGGGTCTATATGGCTGTAAAATGCCACTAACCAAATTAAGAAGGAGATATCCCAGAGAAATATCGGAAGGATTTAGACGTTATACCTTTTTTTTATTTTACATTATTTTATTACACAGTTATTTTACATTACATTATTTTATTACAAAATTTTATTACATTATTTTGTTACAAAAGATAAGGGGAAGGATAAAGTTTTAAATTTCATAACATACTGCTGACAAGCATAAACTCCTTATATCCCCACACGCAATGACGATAAGACCATGACTGTACTTAGTACAGTAGCATAGTCAACAGCACTGGAAATCACTTTGGACTTCCGCTTAAAACGCTTTCATTATGAAATACAAACATAACCAAAAAAATTTCTCTACGTAATGATGATTTGTTGGAATAAATATGAAGCCTAGAGCAGTCTTAATTCCTAAAACGTGTCATGCGGCAAAGCTGTTAATATAATGTAAACATTGACGATGACCTAAGAAAAAACCCCGTCACCGAACACCCTCCCACGAAGCCGGCAGGTCATGAGGCACCGAACTGCAGCAGGTGTGGTGAGAGCGGACAGAGGACGGCGTGCGTGCGGACGGCCAGGTGTGCTGTGCAGGCGGGTGAGAGGCAAGAACCACAGCCGCAATTCGGAAGGCTGTATTTGCTAAGAGTGTCACAAGTTCGGGTCCTAAGAGGGTCCAAGGGCAGAAGCTGGGGCGTTGTGGCTCAGTGCATAAGAAAAGGCCGTCATGGAAGGCGTGGCACTAAAAAGGGGCCATGAAGTCGGGGCGGGGGTGGGGGGAATTCTGTAAAAGCTCATGTCAGAGAGCGAAGGTACGAAGGTACGGAGATAAGGAAGAACCAGATGTGGGGCGGCAAGAGCCACCGCTATGGCGGAGCCGGATCTGAGGAGAGCGCGGGAGGGCGGCTGGGGGAGCCGGCAGGTGGGGGTTGGAGGGTGGGGGAGCCCGCAGATGGGGGCCTGGGGGGTGGGGGAGCCCGCAGGTGGGGGCATGGGGGAGCCGGCAGGTGGGGGGGGGGGGAACCGGCAGGGGGGGGGGAGAGGGTGGGGGAGCCCGCAGGTGGGGGGGGGGGGGTGGGGGGGCGCGGGGGGGGGGGGGGCGGGGGGGGCACGCAGCAGGAGTGCGTACCTGAGAGGTGTGCACCCCGTCAGGCTCCAACAGGCAGCCTCAGACCTTGTTTGAACACGGAAGAAGATGTGTATCTAAGGTGAACGGCAGGAGGAAGAAGCCGTAGGCAGACAATACAGTTGGAAGGAAGCTGTAAGAGTCTCGGAAATCAGGCAAAGGGGGCATGATAAACGGTTAGCAGGGAAATGGAAACCAAAGGAACAATCACCAGGGAAGTCAAATCTCTAAAGTTTGCCAACTGATGGGGAAGAGAGAGGAGGGTAGGAAAAGCAAAATTTACCAGCGTCTTGCTCTCAATACAAGAACAAGGTACTATTCATTTAATTAATATCTTTCATTTATAAATAATTTGTTTTCAAATAACACTTGTGTAAAAAACATCATTTTTCCTATGATTTAATACCGAATTTGACCGAAATGGTTTCTGGGCCCTTCTTTTGTGTTTTAAATCATGGGAAACTGCTGGACAAGCACGTTACTGTGCTCCGCCTTCCGTGAGATAACCTGAGCCTGGAGACAGGAAGCTACAGAGGCTGGAAGTCCGTTCCGTCGAGAATCCAAGACCGGGAATGCTAAACCTGTACTACAGAAAGACAGCAGCTCACCTCAAGGAAGCCAAAGCAGAGGAGAAAAAGAAGGACTCATTTTTCTATCTGGATGACTAGCATTGCTGATATTGATTGTTAATGATCCAGAAACAAGACAAGAATCCTTATAAGTCCCTGTGCACCTTTGCTTGAAAACACTCACATGCTGTAAGGTTTTGTTCATAAACTGTCAGGCTTACATACATGTTTATGTTTTTCTGTTTATGCTGTGCACTGATGAATCCTACTGAAATGAAAGAGGAAAGAGTGAAGTGCCTGTCGGACAGGGATGGACATCCAGAGATGTTTCTCTCGAAGGACTTTTGTTAGTTAATTTTTGTGAAAAGCCTCATTAAGATATTACAGTTAAACCACATTTAAGGGTGACTTTGATTGGAAAGGAGAAAGTTACACGAAAGCTAGGGACACTTCATTACATACACATTACAGAGGAGAGGAAGGGAGAGCACGACCTGCGATTCTAGGCATTAGACATGTAGTCACGAACCACTCAGACCAACAGTCCCTGCCCTCATGGGGCTTAAATTCTAGTGGGGAAGACAGAAAACAAAATAAAAAGTACAGCATGTGAGGCAGTATTAAGTGTTCAAGAAAAAAATAAAGCCTAGCGTTAGACATGAAATGGGATGTGTGGGAATAGAAATTTTAGATCCGTGGCCAAGGAAGGCCCGTGTGATTTATGCGTAAAGGTCAGGAGGAAATGAGAGAGCTCCAGGCAGGAGGATGCCAGGGAAGGAATATGGCAGGACAGAGATATAGGGAGTAGCCGAGCCCTGAGGCAGAGGCGTCGTCGAGGTGGCCCTGAGGGGAAGGAAGCCAGAGTGGATGGTCTCCTAAATTAGCAAGGACACTGACAGGTTTTTACCCAGGAGATGGGTAACCATTAAAGGATTTTGCACTGAGGAATGACAGATCTGGATTACATTTCTAAAGGATTCCTGCAGGGCTTAAGGGCAGAGCAGGAAGAAGGGTTCTCCGAGAAAGATGATGGTGGCCTGGCCTAGGCTGAGGTGATGGGATGAAGGAAGGGGTTGAATTCTGGGCATATTTTGAAGAGAGTCAGCAAGTTTTGCTGACAGACCAGACTGGGGTTTAGGAGGCTAGGAGGAGAGAGGAGCCCGGAGTGACTAAGTTTCTGGCCTAAACAACTTCAGTAACAGAGTTGTCAGTTAAACATTAATTTGAATGTAAACGTTAGTGATGATGGTGTCTTGAACCATGAACAACATGTGACTTGGATGTTCCAGTCAAAGGCTAAGGTAACGGACCCAAGGGACCATCAGATGGGCTGGCAGGAAAAGGACCCAAAGGTCAGACCAGAGAAGTGTTGGGGGAGGCGGGTGCAGGTTGAACACTGGGCCCAGGTAGCAAGGGATGAAAGGACAGAGGTGGAAAAGGCAGAGCCACCAGCCATGGTGGAGGGATCACGGTCACTCAGGACAGCAGTTAACGCTAGAGACAGGAGAGAGGCTGGGACCAGACAGGAAAGAGCCAAAAAGCAAGCTGGAGGGTATGTAAACCAGTTGATGAGGGAGCAGAAGGCTGGCTGAAGACAAAGCACAAGCTGACAGCCTGCAACCTCCCCCCACTCCTGGGTGGGACAAGTGTGACATTTTTCCAGGAATCTCCCAACTATCTTAATGTTAATGCCTTGCTACAGGGGGTAAAAACCACCTTAACCTGACAAGGGCAAGGCCTCTGGTATCTCTTAGGTCCTCCTTACCATATGGAAAGTTCTCTTGAAACCTCCCTTTTTCCTTACCTCCCCCAACCCCATAGTATATAATCAGCCACCCCTTACCACCCCAGTGCAGCAGCTCTTTCTGCCCACGGGTCCTGCTTTAATAAACCACCATTTTGCACCAAAGACTTCTCAAGGATTCTTTCTTGGTTGTGGGCTCCGGACTCCACCCCACTGAACCTCACCTATATTCCAAAACCCCATCACAGTGACAGGAGCGGGGGAGGAAATCCCTCACTTAGAGAACTCGGACCTCTGGCACGAATGATGGTAGGAATTGGCGTGGCCCGGGGGGGTGGGGGGGGGACAGGTGACAACAGGAGGACAAAACCCCAGAAGTAACAGGCTGACAGAAATCCAGGAAGCCAGAAAGGGGCAACCACCTGCGTCCAACTTCAAAAACAGTGTGTTCTCTGTGCTTTTTATGTTCAACAAAAGCATTTACCCTGCTTAATGATTAGCTCTGGTGTGGACAGAAAGTACAGTAGAGCATGTGAGCTCTTAATTCTCTCTGGCCACTACATACAACCCATTAGATACTGAAGTCATGCCTTTAAAAATCCTATTTTTAATTTCCCTGGAGTTCAAGCTGAGGAACAATTACAAAGTGAAGCCAACCCCTGAAACCTGCCTTGTATCCAAGGAGGGAAATGGAGTAAATGTCCTATTGAAACTGGTTTCAAAACCATTATTTTCTAGGTACCTCAGGGGGGTATTAAGCATTCACGTGCAACAACAATCCTGAAGTGAATTTGGCACAGAGAGGCAATAATAAATTCGTAACTGGCACAACTGTACACATGTTTAGAAAGAAAACAAAGGAGAAACCTCATTGTCCCAAACTTGTTCATGAGTTTATACCACCACCACCACCACCAAAAACTGCTTTGTTGGCTATTTTATTTTTCCTTTTCTTTTCTGACCTGAATTTCATTTTAAAATAAAAACTCATATATTACATGTGCTTCGAGTCCTAAAGAGCCCTGAGAGCCGGCCTCACGCACAGTGAGGTAGCCTCGAGTTCGCCGGGTCACTCTGGGTCCCCTGACAGCGGGGGGAGCAGGCCCGGGGGAAAGCCAAGTGGAAGTGGAGAAGAAAATTCTCTTTCCCTCTTCTTGAATCAAGAACTGTCCTAAGCAACAGTTTGGAAGAGCGAGTTAACTCTTGGGTGACCCTCTCTCTTCTGTAAGTCCACTGGCTCAGTGCTCCCGGCCGGCCGAGCAGTAGATGCAATATCCACTTTGGAATCCTGAGGACCCAGTTTCCTAGAGCCACACTTAACTGATGCATCTTTCTCCGAATCAAAACTCCCATTCATTTATTGCATCTACCCAGGGGTCGATAGAAAGGAAGGATCCAAATCTAACCATGATGTCCACCCCCATCACCACCAGAACGAATGAAAGGGGCCTTTGTTTATGCTAAGACATTTGTAGCTATGTGCTATTACACTGAATTGTTTTGCTACTACGACTCCCCACTCCAATCAAGCCTCAATCTTTCTGGCTTGCAACTTACCTCACTGGTTCTAAAAATTATTCGGTAGTTGTATGGAGATCCATTTTCCTTCGTTTCTTCTGGTTTTTCCCTTCGAATGCTCACAGCCACCGGACCAAGATTCTCATCGGCCCCAAAATAGTTCCAGTGTTCTTAGGTAAAAAAAAAAAAAAAAAAAGACAAAGCAAAATTAGAACACTTACACAACACTTTAAAAATGTTATATTCTGGTTGATATTCAGGTCACTCAGAAGTTCTGTCAATAAAATGTAAACACATGTAGCAAATATTCCTCAATGAGTTATAAAACAGAGACTTAGCTACACAAGTTTGGTCTCCGAGGAGGTAACACTGAACAGAGGTGGTCTGTTGCATGTTTTTTTTTTTTTTTTTTTTTTTTAACTACTCTGCAACTTACTACTTTACTAATTTTTTTTTTTTTTTTTTTAAAGATTTGTGTTCTGTCCCTACATTCTACTATTTAGATAGGCTACACTGTGTGGGCTTCCTTGCCTAAGGGAAGGTTTGTGCCAATGATTCTTAGCTTTTGTTAAAAAGCAAAAAAAACCAGAAAACAACCCTACACCTGTTGAGAATAGAGTTTGAGGATTGAGGGCTTTCCCCCAGATTAAAAAAGACTTCCCAGGGGGCACCTGGGTGGTTCAGTCGGTTAAGTATCAGGTCATGATCTCCGGGTCCTGGGTTCAATCAAGCCCTGCATCCCCGGTCTCCCTGCTCAGCAGGGAGTCTGCTTCTCCCTCTCCCTCTGCCCTGCCCCCAACTTGTGCTCTGTCTCTCTCTCAAATAAAAAGAAAAAAAAGAACAAAAGAAAAAGAAAAGAAAAGACTTCCCAGAACTGGAGAGAGGAGAGAGGAGAAAGGCCTGTGAGTCACTGAGCCACACTCTCTCTCAGCTAGAGTAGGGTCTATGGAGGGAAGAGCTTCTAAGAGCCCTTAGGAGACAGAAGCTGAGTGAGGCCCGGAACTCTGGGCCCCACCAATGGTTCCCAGGCAATAAGCACTAGAGGCATCCTGCAAAGCCAAGAACCCGAAGGGCATGTTTGAGCTGGGATAAAAGGTCTCTCCTAGGTAGGCAGTGTGGCCAGATGACTTGACGATTCAGGGCCCTTTCCTCAACGTGCTGCCACTGCGCAAGACCCCAAACCTTAGCATAACCTGGGGTTTGGGGGAAAGTCTCCAAATGACTGGTGTTGAATACCTTCCTCTTGACCAGATGGGAAGTCAGGATCAAAATTAAATTAATTTACAGAAGAAAATTTTAAAATGATATTCACTATACACTAAGCATATACTTCTTTAAAAAATTAAAATTGTTGATACACATAAGAGATGTTCACAGATGAGGCAGTCCATAAAACACGGAAATGTATGAAAAACTAAAGTAGCTAACTTATTTTTCAAACCTCCACAATACTTTACATTGTCCTAGCTCACCTACATGTGACATGGTGGATGGTGGAGTCATGACATGGTAAGTTATCCTCATACAAAATGCATACATTTGAAAATACAGGTCGTTCCCATACAAGATATAAAAGCATTTGAAAATCTATGAGAAGAAGAAATAAATAAATAATAAAGATGTCTACTCATGCATTTGCAAATACTAAAGAGTGATTATATAATGACAGAGTGAGGGCTCTCCAAGAACATCATCACAATCCATGGAAATTCAAATAAGAAAACGCAATGGGACCACAGGCAGTGAACGTCTCCCGGCTGGACACCTGAGAAGCAACCCAACAGGCGTCACAAAGTTCGTGTACAAACACTCATGTACACTCTCCAAGCACAGCGTGTGAGAATCCTCACACTCAGAGGCTGTTTACTACCACTTGGCGTATCAGTTTAAGAAGCTTGGCTGTCTGGTCTTCAGGCTCCCAGCTCATCTCAGAGGTGTGATCATCGCAGATGCTGACCACGTCCGGAGCGTGGGGCTGACACAGACTCACGTGCAGACAGTGATGTGACAGCAGAGCGGACGACCAGGAGGAAAGCAAAGGCAGGAGACAGAAATCGTACGAAAAAGCGGACGAGAACTTAAAGAAAAACAAGCCCGCGGTCCGGGGCCATTTGGCGAAGGCGCACTTGCGCGACTTCCGAGCGCGCCTGACCACGGCCGCGCGGAACGACACAGCGCGCGTGGCGGCGGGCAGTGCGAGCCTCACGCGTCACACGCTGTTCTTTGCACTTTGTGGACCGGACTGACTCCAACTCTCCAGAAAGTCCTCCAACACACCCCACACCAGGAAGGGCAGGTGAGATGGCCGTTCTCTGCTGCTGGAGACGTTCGGGGCTGCTACGATTCACGGCCAGTAAGCTCAGCCGCCCTCAAGCTGTCCCCGGGCAGCTCTCGCTCCCTTTCCCCGGAGCAGAAACTGCAAAGGTCCTCTGTTCTCCTTCCACCTCCCCTCCCCTCGGTCTCAGCGAATGACAACACTGTCTACACCACAAGGAAAATAAAGAAGCCACGTCAGAAGCAAGCGTTCTCATTTTCTACCATCATAGGCACAAACTGACCTGGATCCAGACTTTTGCTTCCTTTTCCTTACAATCCCAAACCCAATCTCCCCCTCAATTCTGGCCTCCACTCATTGCACCTTCCCTGGGACTCCCGATGCCTTGATCCCCCTCTTCAACTTCAACGTCTCTCTACTTGCTCATTCCCATCATCACTGAATCAGGCTCATGTCTCCATCTTTAAATATAAAACTTGTCCTCAACTCCTTATCACCCTTCAGGTTCTCTCCTCTGTCTTTGCTTCCAGTAGCAACTTCCTGAAAGGGCTGCCTAGTTCCTCACCTTAGAATTACTACAATCCGACTCTCATTGCACAGCCACCAATGACAGCTTTGAAGCGAAAACAAATTGATACTTTTGGTCCTTATTGTGCCCCAATTCCCCCTAACATCTGGCACGGATGATCATTTTCTCTAGAAACACGTTTACCTCCTGGCTTCTGAGATACCACCCTTCGCACATTGTCCTTCTGCCACTCTGGCTGTTCTTACTCTGCTGCCCTTCCCTTCCTATCATGAACATTCCACCCACGCTCAGAACGAACTTCTACTGTCACCTCAAAAAAGTCTAGATGCCCCCTATAGACGCCTCACCCCCCCCCCCCCCCCGCCCGGATCTTCACATCCTCCCAGTGGAACTCTGTCCATGAGCATCTGCACACATGAACTCATTACCATCCTCAGAAACCTGCACAGCTCTCTGCAGTCCCGATTTCAGCAACCACTACCACATGCACCTAGCTGCCCATGCCAGACCCCCTGGGAATTCCAGCTTCTACATAGCTCTCAAATCTACCTACCTTCTTTCCCACCCCACTGCCACTGACTAACCCTCATCATCCTCTATCTGGATGTTTGTAGGTCTTCTAACTGGTTTGCTTTTACCCAAATCACTCACACAGTAGCCAGATGATCTTTCTAAGATGCAGACCTGATCATCACTATTAAGTTTTAAATGCTCTGGTTTCCCAAGGGTCCTTGAATACTTTCCATGCCTTCCCGAAGGCCCTCTCAGCCTGTCGAGAGCCTGTCACTCCAGTTCCAAGTCAGATCGCTCCATCATCCTTCCAAACCCGCTATACCGAATTTTTCTCAGTTGCTCAAACTTCACTATGCCCTTTCTCACCTAAAAGACTACCTACATTCTTCCCACAGCTCTACTTTATTTGACTAAGTCTCTTCACCCTGCAGGTCTCAAATGAAATGCTATCTAGACATCCTCTAAAAAGTGGCAACACTGGAGCAAAATCAAAGTGTTTACTCTATGTGTTAATTCCAATACTTCGTTTTAAAGTAAGAATTCATAAAAGACAAATTATTGAAGTCAAATATTTCAAATACAAAAATTTAGAAATATTAGGACACAAAAAATATAAATTCATAAAAATGTAAATATTAAACACTACCACTTTAGTATAAATTGGCAGATAAAATTAAAATAGTGTTATTCTGAAAAGAAACTAAACCCTACATAAAACTGAAGAATGTTTACAAGACAGAAAAAAAATCTGGGTGGCTCAGTCGGTTAAAGATCATTTAAAAGTTTTATGTGTGGCAATCATCAAATCCTGACCATATTTTTTTTGCAGTTTTTCACAGCTGCTAAAGAAGTACATTTATGAGTTGGAGAAATGTCCATGAGATAACTATAACTAATTTCTAATACTTTCTTCAGACTGTATCTTCAAACAAACCCATCTCTGGTTTGATAACTCTAGGAAGAACTTTTTAAACTTACAGGTGTATCTGTGCAGAAACCTCCATTTTTTTTTTTCCTTGAAAAAGAGCTCTATTATTTCCAAGAAAGCATGTCCATTTGTTGATCTACTTCAGTTTCATCAGGGTAGATGGAAATCCTGGTCTGGCTTCTGGTGTTAAATTCACTGCTATCATGATCAGACACTGCTTGTTCAAAATGTCTTTCCACTTGAGTGAGATTATTCTCATGATAAAAGTCTTGTTTTTTGTGTGTACTGTCCATTTCCTGCTCCGGAGGATCACAGAGGTCTAAAAACATACCTTCTCAACACGAACATAACTTTACTCAGTTCAAAATCCTAATGCAGTGTGTAACTCTGACAGCAGATGCTCAGAACATCACCTTAAATTCAATTTGAGTCCTTACACTTTGATCTCAAGACAAATGACTGATTTTTTTTTTTTTTTTAATCAAAACACCAGCCTTTGGGGGGTCTCCTCTCTGGTCCTTCTGGCCAGCCTTGGCTCTGCCTGTCCTTCAAGCTCAGTGGACTCAGAACCTTCCCCCTAGCAGCCATCTACCTGCACGCTGAGTTATCCATCAGCTGCAGAGAGCTCTTCCAACCAGACCCACAAATCAGCTTTGTCTTTTGCAGGAATGGAAGGGGGCAAAGGGGAACAAGAATGGAGGAGTTGCAGAAGATGAGGCTTACAGAAAGGCCGGAAGCCTGTGATGAGAGAAATCAGGATGATGAAGTCTGAGGGAGGAGAGGGGAGGGAAGAGGAATTGGATATTCAAGCAGGGTGGATAAATTGACTGATGGAGGAGTTGAAATACAGGTATTACACCACCAAAACCAAAGACATTTTAGCGCCAGCATAATGGAATGCCAAAAACCAATACTACAAACACTCTATTAGAATGATATAATGCGGGGAAGTGAGGCACTTTGCCAAGCATTCTATCCAATATGCGTGTCCACCATGACAACGTAAGTATTTCCTTCTTTTCTACGGATGTGGCAGCTGTGATTTAGAGAGAATAAGTCGCCGCCCAGCCATAACCAGCAAGTAACAGTACCAGATTTCAAACACATGATTTTAACTACTGATTTCAAAGCTCATTTTTTAGCCATTTTATATTAACATTATCTTCCCAAAAGTTTCCAAAATTATATTATGAATACAAAAAAGTCTAATAAAATGTGATGCCTAAAGGGATCAACTAGCCAGATCATGCATAGAGAAAGCTTTCTTGAGCTCAAATTGCTTAAAGTGGCCAGAAGGGCAATTTTGGTATTTTGTGCAAAATAACTGGATTTTGGATCAGTTTCATATTCCCAGAAAAGGTTTAGATTAAAGCATCTTAATCAGAAATCTCTGAAAATATCTAAAATCAGATTTTTAAAAAATAAAGTGCTTGTATCAAAACAAGAGCTTAATTCCTTGATGTGCTGTAAGTCAAGGCTCCACTGTGTTTAAAGGGAGAGATATTCACATTTTACCCATTGATGGTTGATTCCCTGCTGCCCTCATTTTCCACATTTAACACCTAAACAAATGTTTAGCCTGAAGTTCTTAGTTCTGGTTCCTGAGTTTTAACAAAGATGATACGAAGAGTGCCAATGAATAGTTCTGCCATCACTAGAATATTCTGCATAAATAACTGTATTTTTGGTTGACACATTCGCAGTAATAAATAATTTCACATTCTGAGAAAGGGGAAGTAGTAAGTAGTTCAAAGCTCCAAGTAATCAGATCAAGTACAGTCACATCTCCTGGTTATGAGCTGCGTACAAGGCAAAAAAAAAAAAAAAAAAAGATAAGCCTGGTATTTTATCTGTAAAGGGGGAAGGGAAAAATACAATCACAGGAGTTACAGGATTCAACCAGCAATTTTTGGATCGTTTGTGTTGCTCTTCACAGTATTTGCAGACTCTATATTAATACTTCAGTTGTACATTTCTCTAGGGAGACCAGCAGAATCTGCACTGTGCAGAATTATGAACAAAAATACATTTTTTATAAATAATTTGTAAAGTTAAAGTGTTTCTTTAAAATGGGTAACTGAGAAATTTAAATAAGGAAAATAGACACAAGAAACACCAAACAAAGAAAGAGAAAGCAAATGAAACGTAGCTACTATCTCACACCTAACAAACTAGCATCCACATTTCTCAAGTGAAAACCGGGGCTGGCTGGAGTGGACACATTCATACTCTGCTGCGGGCACTGTGATAGCAACATATGCTAATGTCACAAAAACGGTCCTGTTCTCATCTTGGTTACCCCAATTGACTGTGCAGAAGGAAAAACGAAAACCCTTCCATTGTCCCTAGAAAAGGCATCTTAAGTCGCTGCAGAAGGGGCCCCTGATGATACTAGTGTTGAGCAGACAGACTTGGGCCTCCCTCCATGTCAGCAGGTCAAAGAATGGAACTGACAATGACAATTATTTCCCCATTTTCAGTACTTTAAGCTATTTTTTCCTAGGACAGTCTACTTGCTGGGCTACAAGCGTGCTACATGGTAGTGTCGTGGACCCACATGCTTCCACAGAGCTGCTCCTCTCTGCCTGTCAGGGCCAGGTTGTTCCGATGTTCGGTTTTCCCAGTAACAAGGTTAGAAAGAGAGGACAGATCTAAAGTTAGGAGAAAAGAAAGAAAGGAAAGAAAGAAAAAGAAAGCAAGCAAGCAACAGTAGCATATTCTGCTTTTAAAAAATGAAACACAGGTTTGGCAAAGTAGAGGTAATAAGAGGCCAACTTTTTAAAGAATGGTTCTTTCCGAGAAGTGCACCACTCAGATAGTCTCTGGTCCCCAAAGGGCTCATCCTAATTATAAGGGTGGAGGTTCCATGAGAACTAAATAGCCCAGGACTTTGCATCATAATCAAAAGCAGGTCAGGGTAATGGATGGGGACATTTACACAGGACTGGCCACATGCCAGAATTCTGTCCCAAAGCACTCCACTAAGCTTATAATTATTGTTGCATAAGAGTAATTGTGCACATTTACAAAGTACAGAGTGCTCTGAAGTTCCAATTCTTTTTTCCATAGGTAATTCTTAAAAAGTTGGGTGGTCTACTTGCCAAAATTGCACAAAGTGGTGGGGCTTAAAAGAGCATATGACTGAGCAGCCCACAATAGCCCCGTAACTTGCCAATACAAGGTAGATTTTAATATGAAGTTATGCTGACATTAATAAATTGCATCAAAATGATTAAAGGGAAAAAAACACAAAGAAAACTATTTGAAACAAAGGGAAAATAAAGAGTAATAGAATCAGGGGTGCCTGGGTGGCTCAGTCGTTAAGTATCTGCCTTTGACTCAGGTCATGATCCCAGGGTCCTGGGATCGAGCCCTGCATCGGGCTCCCTGCTCCACGGGAAGCCTGCTTCTCCCTCTCCCACTCCCCCTGCTTGTGTTCCCTCTCTTGTTGTGTCTCTCTCTGTCAAATAAATAAAATCTTAAAAAAAAAAAAAAATCTAAAAAAAAGAGTAATAGGATCAAAATGGGGGAATTTTTATTGGTCATTATCTATGACAACTAGCCAATAATTATAGCTTTTAAAAATTCAAGCTCACTAGTGATTAAAAGAACTAAAAATGTTTTGGGCCTATAGTAAGTATTCAAAAATATAAACTATAAGTATTCCAAATAGGCAAGAAAATGTTCAATTGTACAATCTCAACATACCAGGCAGACCTTTCTGGTCTATGCTTTCTTAAGAACAACCAGGCAGTAAAAATTCAAGGTTCCCGTAAATTTCACATCATTAGATTTACAGGACTCTACCTTATGGGTATATGGGGGGAAAGTTACATAACAAGATTTACGTATGGCCAGAGGTTTTTAATCTTATCTATGGATAGAAATTAGGGGGCCCACGAACTTGAATGAAAAAAATATGTATCTTTATTTTCACCAACTTCTAAACAAAATGTAGCATTTCTATCAATGACAAACAGGCAACAAACTACAGTACAATTAGCAGTGCATGTGACTTTGACACCAAAAGAAACCACAGATATTTTCGTGTCACGTGGTAGTTGTTGCAGACATATCAAAATGTCAATTATGCTCATCACTACTCTGAAAGTTATCAGACCTGATACTAGATCATTTTGTTAACACAGAAGAAAGAAACATATTTATTGGTATGTCACAAAATTTTAAACTTTTGCAATTGTATTTTAATATGCTTTGTATTTTTATTTTATGGACTTAAAAACATTATTCTAATTTGAGTAAAAAAAATTATTCTAAGGTGAAACCATAGGTTTTGCCCAACTGCCAAAGAGGTCAAACGGGGAAAAAAAACCCACCTTAGGAATATCTGATATAAACATTATGTATAATAATGAAAAACTGGAAAACCTGAATTTGCAGCAGCTGGAAAACTTTAAATAAATGATGGCACAGCCAATTATGGAGTCATGAAAAAATTTATAAACTGTATCTAATGATCCTATCTTACTGAAAACATGAATAGGCATGTATTAAAAAGATGAAACAAATAAAATCACTAGTAATCCCACAAGATTAATTTTCTAATTTTCTATAGTTACTAATTTTTCTGTAATGAATATATGTAACTTCTATAATGGGAAGACTTTTAAAAGTATAAAAAAAATGTACTTGGTTTGTAAATGGCCAGTGAGTATAAAAAAACTTTAAAAGGCTGCATATTAGTGTAACTCTTTACTTTTAATGTTAATACTAATTCAAATGCCAGCTCAGAAAAAAAAAAAAAAAATGTATTTAACATCTAAATGAGAGAAATTACAATGAAACACCATCTCTTAAGTCAACTTTTTTATACTTAAAACACTCTTTGTCCCTCCGTACCAGGGATACTGCAGCAAGAGGTCTTCCTACCTAAAAATGCTTTTGAAGGATCTGGAATCATGTCCCTCAGGGATAGTCAGAAATGCAGTCAAGGGAGAAGTCACTGCTGCCCAGGAGGTCAGGGACAATGCAGTGTGTCTCAAAAAATAGCACAGCCCACAGACTTGTTGGAGGCCTACACCAGTTGCAGACGTTGCTTCTGCTGATGCTCTTCTGCCAACAATTGTTTCCATTTGACTTGAAAGCAGTTAGAGGTCGCCTGGGTGGCTCAGTTGGTTAAGCACCTTACTCTTGATTTCAGCTCAGGTCATGATCTCGGGGTGGTGGGATGGAGCCCCGTGTCAGGCTCCTTGCTCAACACGGAGTCTGCTTAAGGATTCTCTCTCCCTCTGCTCCTCCCTCGCCACTCATGTGCGCGCTCTCTCTCTCTCTTAAATACATACATACATAAAAACTTAAAGAAGAGGTCTCTTGCTGCCCCGAAGATCAGATGAATGGCCTCCATATACAGAGGAGGGGCTCCATAAGAAGCTCAGGAAAGGAACTGATACAACAAAGCAAATATTTCTTGAGCATCTGATTTAGGAGCTCAGGATGAAGGGTTCACTGGGTGTCTAAAGTTATAATGAGGTACACGTTTGGAAGATAGGTGAGACAGGCTTTTTATTACGTGTCAAGTTGTACTGAAATAATAGATCTGAAGAGCCCTTCTTCCCTTGACTCAGCAAAGAGAAGAGCGTATGGGAATCTGTAAGCATGGCAGTCATTTTGACACACTTTGATACAAGAAGTTGGGGAAGCACCCCACTTCCCAAGTGGATGGCTCCTATGTTAGCTACCGTAATTGACTACACCTGAGGTTTTTTTTTTTGTTGTTTGTTTGTTTTTTTTACTTTTCATCTTCACTACTTTATACTTAGAGAAAAGCTGCAAAAATGGTACAGGAGTTTCCATAGATCCATGACCCAGCCTCCTCCAATGCTAACATCTTCTGTGACTCCATAACAGTACAATTATCATGATCAGAACCAGGAAATTCACACTGGGACAATCCCATTAACTAATGATTTTATTCAAATTCCAACAGGGTTTCCACTGGGCCTTTTTTGTGCTGAAATCCCATTCAGCATCCCATGGTGTACTTAGTTATTTCTCCTTAGTCCCCTGCAGTCTGTGACAGCTACTTGCTCTTTGCTCGTATTTCCCAATCCACTGGGGTCTGCCTGTGGTCTCACGTGCTTGGACTAAGGGTGTGTACTTTGGGCAAGAGAGCCACAGAAATGTCACCTTCCCAGTGCATCAATTCCTGGGGTCCCAGGTACGGACCCTTATTCAACTCCATTAAGGTGGCATCTGCCAGTTCCTAGCTTTCTCTTTGTGGTTTACAAACACCTTTGGGGAGATACTTTGAGATTATGCAAATCCTGCTTCTCCTCACCTGTCACTCACTGATTCTGGCATCTATTGGTCATGTCTAATACAGTTCATAATAGTAAAATTCAGTCTCAATACGGGTGTTCTTGGCCTGTGGGGACCAGCTGGTGGTCCTGGTTAATTCCCACTAAACCACCCTGACCACACACAGACCTGTTTGTGGTCTCATTTCCTGAAAAGAGAGGAAAAGGAACTGCCACATATTATTCAGGTCTGCAGTGGAACACGAGGTCATGCACAAAGAGGGCCCTCATGGCCTCTCCCTGATGCTATAAATATGGGACACACTCAACTCAATAAATCTTAGACTTCACATCCGCATGGAACATTCATTCAACTGCAGAACATTCACGGAGCCTGCCTAGGCTGGGGTCCCGGCCTTCAAGGCCTGCACAGACTGGTTACGAACCAGCGCATCACAGGAAGCGCTGTGCAGAAACAAGGGCACGGGGCGACTTGGGGCAGTGCTCCGGGAAGGCCCAGGAGAGGCAGGAGCCGGTCAGGTGGGTAAGAGAGGAAGAGAACATGACATGCGTGCACGGAGGTGGAAGAGGAAAGGCAGCTCCTCGCGGGAATGGAGCATGACAAAGTCTGCCCCATGCTGGCACCCATGTGGGTCCCATCCTACACCATGGTCCATGCCCTCTCATGCTCCAGGGACATTTCTGTGTTAGGAGGTCGCACTACTGTTTCGGCACTAGCCCTCTGTCCTCCCTGTCCATGTCTGGCGAGGCTGGCTGGGGAAAGGGACGCACAGTGCTGAGGGGAAGCCTGCCGCCTGCACTGATCTTCCAGGCCTTGGTTCATAAACAAGATCACCAACAACTAAGGAAAACCAATATTAGCATGAGAGAGAAAAATGAGAAAACAGAAAATACAACCCAAAAGATACAGATCATTCAAAGAACTTAGGAGAAGAAATTTCTAATGAATAGCAATGGAGGAATGTGAGGTATAAAAAGTAAGGATAAGCTATTACCAAACATAACTACAGGGAAACAAAAATAATGAGATCCTGGGGATTAAATATACAATTGCTGACATAAGTGAAAGGCCTAAATAAGAGGATGCAGAGAGGTGCATACCAATCCCTTGTCCAGGAGATAAAATAAATACAGAAGAGAAACAAAAAGAAACTGAAATTACAACAGAAAAGCACAGAGGATAAATTCAGAAGTTCCACCATCCATCTCAATGGACTCCAGAAAGGGGGAAAAAAATAGATTGTAGGTTTTTAAAACTATTCAGAAAAAAATATAATGGTTGAATTATGTCTCATGATTCTCAATTATTTCTCATAACGCTCAAATGTTTCTCGTTTGTCTCAAGAGCACCAATCGCAGACTTCAAACACCAGGAAGACAGGTGCATGCGCTTCTGTCGCACAGCAGACGGCACAGAGTAGATGCTTAATCAATACTATTTAATCAATGAAGATATAAATATGTACTTTTTCCCTAGTAAGCTCTATGCCCAACATGGGGCTTGAACTCATAACCCCTAGATCAAGGGTTACATGCTGTACTGGCTGAACCAGCCAGGTGCCCCATGTGTGCTTGTTGATTTTTTTTTTTTTTAAATTTATATATTTTTAGAGAGAGAACGGGCCCCATGTGAGCGAGGGGAGGGGCAGAGGGAGAGGGAAAGAATCTCCAACAGACTCCCCACTGAGCACAGAGCCCAACTCCAAGCTCTATCTCAGGACCATGAGATCATGACCTGAGCTGAAACCAAGAGTCGATGCTCAACCCACTGAGCCACCCGGGCGCCTCTACTTGTTGATTTTTAAAACTACTTTAAAAACATGAAGAACACTCTTGTTAAGACTAAATAGGATAATGAATTTGTGTGTAAGATATAGAAGATTATAAGCCAAATTATTGGAATTAGGAGAACGATTACTTTCTCCACTTCTGTATTATTAATTTTTATAATAAGCATATGTATAGTTTTGTGTGACTTGTTTATTGTCGGTGTCCTTCGCCCTCCATGACAGTGGTCTGTTTCGCTTACCATTCCAGCGCCCCACACCTCACCAAGCATGATGTAGGCATTCATGCCTACGTGGCAGCCATGGACGTGCAACACTTGGGTCTCCCTTCCAGAAAGGGCTTGCAACCGATTCAGCCACAAGAAATGCAATTAGTTGAAAGTCTCTGGCTGTAGCATCTTTGGATCTGCTACAGTTTTCCAACCCAGCCACTCTCTTCCTTGACAGCCCCCATCCACAAACTGAGCATGCTGGGGCTAAGAGGGCCTGGACATTATTGCCCAACACAGGACTCCTCTAAAGCTTACTCTTCACGCCACTGTATTGACTAGGACTTTGTTAGATCTGCATCGTGGTTTGAGGCTCCCCGTGTCCAATTCTGCTCTTTTCCTTTCAGGGGTCACATCTGCATCATGGACTGAAGACTTTCCCTGCTCAATTCTGCTTCTTCCCCTTTTTTCTGTCCCAGGCATCACTCCCAAGCCCCAAACAAAACACTTGAAAGCCTATACCGTCTCAACATCGGCTTCTCAGAGGACTCAACTTACATATTTGTTACAGGATTAAGTTTATGATATAATATAAATTTACACTATTGCAAGGTTGGATTATACTTGGCAAAGGCAAGAGGTTGGATTTTGAGTACGGCAGACTAGAGATGGAGAGACTAAGACACCTGTGCTAGAACTTGGGTAGGAGGCAACAAGAGCCTACAGCTATAGCACTGGGAACAGGACAGAACAGGAAGTTAGCAGCGATCTGAAGGTAGACTCAAGGGGCCCTCCCAACTGATCGGAGGTGGACAAGGGGAGAGAGGCATCAAAGAAGCTTCAGTGCTTCAAAACCAAGTAACTGATGATACCAGTGGCACTTACAGCAAGAGGGCAGTGATGAGGGAGACTTGTTTAGGGAGGAAAAACTAAGAAGTCAACATTTGTATGCATGGCTTTGAGTTGTCAACTCGACAGCCATCCAGGTGGAAGCAGGTGACAGCTGGTGAGAAAGATAGCTAGGGGGCACCAGGGTGGCTCAGTCAGTTAAGCTTCCAACTCTTGACGTCATCTCAGTCTTATCTCAGGGTCTTGATCTCAGGGTCGCGAGTTCAAGTCCTGTACTGGGCTCCATGCTAGGCATGGAGCCCACTAGAAAGAAAGAGAAAGAAGGGAAAGAAAAAAGAAAAGAAAGGAAAGAGGAGTAAGCCTTGGAAAGAAGTGTATGTATGCTAATTATCTTTTCCAAAGAGAATTTTTTTAGGTAATTATAAAGGAAATATATAAATCATGCTGATGAACTAGAAATAAAAGATGCAAGTGGAAACAATGTGTTAATAATGAAGGTTGCATAGTTGAGAATCAAAATGTGGTTGTGGGAGCTGAAGTAAAACAGGAGACACAGTCAACAAAAGAAGCAAACCAATAAAGCACCCCTATCACCAGAAAGCAGGCATTCAGTAGCTACCAGAAAACAAGTCCTGGCATCACATCATAAAATAAATTTCTCACATGGAACTTTCCAAAGGGGCTAATGACATAATGGGCAATGCTTCATCACCAGTTCTACTGCAACAACAAATCCTGTTTTTATATGACTGGATCTTAAAAAGATGACCTTGAATAAAGTCAAGTGTTTGCACAAATGCGACCTCTGATGGTTTATCTTGATTTAAAAATAAAACAGAGGGAGGAACAGCTAAGGCACATACCCTTTTAACCAACTTCCACAAACCTCTGGGTTGAGATGGTTCAGGTAATACGGCATCCTGAATGCCTTACAGATCAGAGTCCAGATCACCAGTGTTAAAATTCAGGAGATAACAGCCGAGAAAGAAGAAGACCGTTTTCAACAGAGCAAACATGCAAACCTCCATACCTAATGGCCTCCTTGCTTCTGGAAGCCCTGAGCAGATAAAAAGACGGTAGCAAGTCACACTCCTGGTTAGCTCAAGAAGGTATTTAGTGCCCAAACTCTCCTTGAAAGGGCTACCTAAGTAGAGAGCTACCTTCAAGCCAATCATATACAGTTTACGTGATCTCAGTGAAAAATAAAAAACAAGGGTATTAGAACAATGAATTATTATGCATTTATAAAATCTTTCCCTATTAATGTTGGCCAAAATTAGCTGATTAGTTCAGGAACACAGAGCACAGCGTGGTTCAGTGAAGCAGACTTGTTGGCTTACCACCTCCCCGAAAAATAAAACCGTCCACATCAAAACACTAAAGAGCATAATTATCCTTAAAGAACTCTGAACTACAAGACAACCCAACTTTCTCAAGTTTAATGTTGCAGTACTTATAGGAGGATTAAAAAACAAACTAAACACAGATTTTCCAAATGAGCTTAGCTGGATGGTGTTCCCTGATGATCTATACACACCACAGTATAATCCACTAAAACTTCTCAACAGCTACTTGACCTCATCTAACAAACTCGAGCTTCAAGACCAGCTCTTGAGAGCAAAATTGAGACTAGATCAGACTGCTAAAACTGTCACTTCCAAGTACGCATGAAGTTAAGGCATATATTCTGAAGAAATGATGCTAAAGATGGCTGATTATTTACCTCTCACCCTCTTATCAAGAAAACTGGACATTACAAGAGTATCTGAAATCCAACTATCAAGTGATAGTTCTGGGGCCCAGCATACTGTTGGAACTGGTGTGTGTGTGTATGTGTGTGTGTGTGTGTGCGCGCGCGCGCGTGTGCGCACCTCTGAAAACAATCAAATCTGATGGTTTAACATTATCAGAAGAATAATTAGATATACAAGCATTAGGAGTGGAAAACTAGTCTCAGATGAGCTTCAGACCAGATAATGGCAGTTTCTTCCGGCCACTGGGCAGTAGGGAGAGGCCTGTTGCTGACACAGCATCTCTAGCAACTTTGAGAGGGACACCCCACCTGACGTAGAGACCAGCCTATCAACACTCTCGACCAGTGGAGCAACAAACAGCACTGCCAAGACCGTGGGCCCCGCTTTTCCACAAACACATCACTCTGAATGGGGCTCACAGACAACTGCACACTCGGAGCAAAAACTGGAGAAGTCCCGTACGGCCACAGAAAGTGAGGTGAGCAAAGGCTAGGAAAGTTTCCTCCTAAACAAGCCATGCTGGCTCTAGGCAACATCGTAACTTTAACAGTTTTCTCCACTTACAAACTTCGTGGGTACCTCCATCACGGTGACTATCTAAATAAAAACTAAACACAAAATACATATATGGAGTCAAGGGGAGATGACCCTATTAATGTTAATGCTATCCTTCTGCCTGGTTTGGGTCTCTCTAGGAAGGCTGTGGTTGCATCACTTGCACTCATCACGATGACCGCTTCGCCTCGGGGTCCTGAGAGCATTAAGTGAGGAAGTCCACATAAAACACCAAGTGAGGACACAATAAATGTTAACTATATTATTCCTGTCCTTGAACCTTGGGTGAGTGTCCAGCACGCTAGCAAACCAGCAAAGGGGAGCGGTCAAGAGAAAGGGGTGGGGAGCAGAACCTTGATGGTGTGGTGCTCATTTTAATAAGTGCAAACAGTGGGCTTACATGGTGTAGTCAGATATGCTCTGTAGCCGAAATTCTCAAAATAATGACCTGCATAACAACAGTATGGTATCAGAGAGGGACTGCAGTTTCACGAGCCCAATATAATTAAATTTTACATATAATGTTGACTACAGAGTATACCTGAAGAAAGGGAACTCCCAGCCCCCAACCCCCGCCCCCAGACTTAGCCACATGAAGTCAGGAATGCATTAAAGAGCAGAATGCCAAGTATCTGGTCATGAAGAGGCTGGACTGACAGCCAGGCCAGCAGCGTTACACCCTGATGCACCTGACATCGATGTACTCCTTCAACAAGAGGACTCGCTTTCAGTTTCTGATCAGGACAAAAGGAGTTAGCCCATGAATCTCAACGAATCAAGTTGTATAGTAAAAATTATAAGAGAATACTTTAACCATATCCTATATGGTGACTAAGTACAGACATCTAACTTTTTAAGTATACAGTTATACTTCAGGGGGCTTCATTTCAGCTTCAAATGAGGTTACTCAGAGCCATAATTTGTTGTTTATTACCATACTGTGACAAATGACCTGCCTGATTTGAAAATTCTAAGTTGTGTGGCCCAAGAAAACACAGCAGGCACTCTGAAACCGCCTCCCACTGGACCGACTTCCTGGATTAACTACTGCTCTGAGTTCCCTCCGTCCAGCACAATGATGAATGCCCAAGGACACAGGCAGGCCCTCTCCAGGGCCACACACACTTTGTTCCCACCAGCTGGACTTCATGCTGACAGAGTCAGGCGGTCTCTTCCCAAACCTGTTTATGCCAGTTGACTTGTTATTGTAATTATGAAATTTAATTAAATATTATGAAAGCTGATGGAATACGAGTATTAAAGATAAATCTTGTTTCTATTAAAAACTAAGCTGAAGGCTTTAGAAAGACTTAATAAAAGCAAGTCACTAAAAAGAAAGCTATTGGATTAGATGTGGGCAAGACAACTATAAAAAAGGAGAAAAAAAATGAAACCTAAGATTCTGTAAGACTGGATTGCTTTGCTGGTCGGCTGTAGCTCTTAGAGTTTTATACTGTTAATACAACGTCAAATTCCAAATAGTACGATCACTGTTAAAGAAAAACCCTCGGCCTCACAAGAGTTTGGCAAGTACATTCTTACATATTTTAGTGAAAATAAAATATATTGGGCATGTGTAACTTTTAAAGGTTCCCTACTTTTAACTGGTATTTTCAATTAACCCAGTTCCAATTATGCTGCATAAGAGGGTATTTTCCACGCTTCAAATTAGAAACGACTTTGGATTAGTGGCTTTTAAATTTATGAAATGTTATGATCTAAGCTGGATTCCTCTGGAATATAGATGTCCAAATTTTTTATGCCATACAAATTTCTACCAGATTTAAACATAAAAACATCCTCTTTCCCTTCAGTCTAACACAGCAGAGAGACGAGCACAGTGGTTAAGAACAGGACGCCAGTGAGACAAGCAGAAGTGGAATCCGGGCTCCCACACTACTAGCTCCACTTACGTCCACTTAACCTGTAAGCCCCCGTCTTCTCGTCTGGGAAATGCCGTCACGGACGGTACCCTACCTCAGTGGGCATTTTGAGGTTGAAAGGAGAAAAATGCAGGCCATAGGAAATACTTACTAAAAGTTCCTGGTACATAGTAAGTGCTCTAAATTGTTCATTAATATTATTATACTGCCTAATGGATAAAGTGCCCACTACTACATATGTAAAATTATCACCAGTATGTTCTTAATGTGTCTGTTTTTAGCAAGATGGCCCCCACCAACAGCTCAGGAGCCCCTGTGGAACACGTCCCCGGGTACAATAAAGCAGGGCTTCGCAGCGGTTGCGACTTCACCTCCCAAGAGCCGTTTATTTGGCGATGCCTGCAGACACTTCCGGCCGTCGCCACGGAGGGAGGGGTACCTACTGTCATTCAGGGTGTAGAGGGCGGGGCTGCGGCTAATCTGATCCTACAGCGCACACAGGGCAGCCCCCTCCAACCAAGAAGTATCCTGGCCCAAATGCCAAGATGGCAACACTGAGAAGCCTTGTCAGGGTATATAGGACAGTATATAAGGAAAAGGTGATTTCTAAAATCAGAACTCCATAAAATTATTGAGAAAACATCGACTGCTTAAAAGTGGAAATGGGATTTTCATTATCATGTTGTCAAGTATTTATGACAGACATTTAGAAGACATGGATACTCAGCAACAAGACAAGATTCTTACGGTCAATAAACCCTTGTGAATACAGTCTATCATGTAATGACCAATGTGAACAATGTAATACAGCTACCAGGAGCACTAGAAGTGGAACTTCATTTGGAAGAAGAAGTCTAAGTAAGATGCAAAAACGCCGAAGCAGTATGTGGAAAGTCAAACTGCTCTAGTACTTTGCATCCAGGGGACCACTCGGTCAGGCTGCAGAGACTCCTGAGCTAGCTAATGGACCACAGTGTAGGTCCTTCCTTGGCGAGCAGCCTGTTTCTCAGCTTGGGTACTTGTGGACTTAAGCTCACTCTTCAATGAATAATGTGGCTCAAAAACATTATTAGATTTCTCCTAAGACTTTGTTAAACTACTTGTTGTTCAGTAAATCACAGGGCCTTTCTTAAAAGCAGGAGATGAAACAAAGTACAATCCAAAAATATATATCCCTCCCCCCACACACACAAAACAGAAAAGACTAAAAAGGAAGTTATCAACATGTTAAGGGTACTTATCTCTTCAGCCCCTTTTCTACCCCATTCTATAAGACCTAGATTTGACTCTTGCCTGAGACTTATTGGCCCTGCAACTTTTGTCAAATAACGTAATTAATGTTCACTAAAATTCCTATCAAAAGGATAGGAATGTGTAAGCCCCATTTACCGATGAGAACATTGAGACAGAAAAGAAATGGTTCTGTACTAACTATAAAAGTGCTAAGAAAAGGCAGCATTGTTTTTGTAGTCCTTATAAAAAAAAGCTATCTTTAAAATATTTTCAACTTCATGGCATTTATCTCTCAAGGTAACAGAGCAAGTCTTTTATACAAAGACTACAATTTCATCCACTAAATTAAAAAAACCATTAATATTAAATATACATTTTTATGCCTGAAAGGAGGAAGTAACTCAAAAACGCAAAAAGACATAAATGGTAGCAAATACATTTAACTATTTTAACCATCACGCTACAGGATCTCCACTCACCCTTCTGATAGAAGAATTTCCTGTAATAGTATGCGCCCAGATCCACGTGCTCCACGATGTACCTCTTCACCCTGTCCAGATGCAGCACGAGGCTGTCCTTGGGCACCTCAAGTACGGCCACTCCTGCGTTTGTGCAATGGGAACTAAGCGTGGACTCAAAGGAGGCACTTTCACACCCACTAAAGGAACCAGAATTTGATTTTGACAGGCTGATCTTCCTTTCACCTTCTCCGCCGATCTCGTTCCGAAAATACGGACAGCTCAGTACCAGCTCATTGCTCTTATCGTCTCCCTGGTCCATGCCGAGGCTCCCCTTGGAATTCAGGTCCTCCGTGCTGCCCATCGGGGAGCTAAAACTGGCCGAGTGGGACAAAGGCCCCGAGACCAGGGAGGCCACGGCAGCGGCCGATGCCCCTGTGGTGGTGTTTCTCCTCTTGATAACATTGTGCCTGTTCATAATCGCCTCATTCAAGTCAAATAATATACTCTGGACATCATAGTGGGCAAAGCACTTTGGGCATGTCCAGGGCCTGACAGAGTCTTCCGACCGGTTATCTTCCAGATCCGATGACTTCCCAAGTTCCTCACCTTTGGCATTGCGTAATTTCCGAAAAATGGACGAGTCTCCAGTTTCGGACTTGGAGCGGCGCTTGAGTGGTTTTTCCCTTTCCTTAAAGAGCCTGAGGTTGTCTCTCTGGGAGATGGGCCCGTCGATAACATCCAGAGAGAAACCGGAGCCCTTGCCCCCGCCGGTGATGAGGAAGTCGCTGAGCTTGGTCGGAGTTGGACCTCGATCGGACTTGTCGTCTTTGTAGCCCTTCAGCAGATCGAAGAAGCTTTCCCCAGACGTTCCCTGCTTGTCAATTGAGGAGGTGCTACCGTATTCCCTGTGCAGAGATGGCCCAGTCTTGTAGGTGGGCGAGGCACATTCATCGAAGCTATCCACGTCGAGCTCACTTATGGTGATGTCACTATTGCTCCGTTGCCGGACCCTGCGGAGAGCCTTCCTGGGGGAGCTGGGGTAGGCTTCGGGCAGCAGAAACCTGCAGTCCATGCCCTCCGCCGGCCTCGTCTTGTTTCTCAGCGTGTTCTGTATGCTCTTCAGCATGGCTGAGTCACTGGAATTGAGGCTCACAGAACTTCCCTGACTCACAGGACTGCTTTTGGAGGACAGGCTCTCAAGGCAACTTGAGGTTTCTACTTCCTGGCTTGAACGGCTAGATTCTTTGACGTTTTCCTTTCGTGGGGGCCAATCTGCAATCCTAGCCCTAACCCCCATCTTGGGGACTCCGGGGGTGGAGGTTATATGGTGAGAACCTTCACTTCGGGGGGGCCCTACCGGAGCCATGACTGAGGACCCTAAGCTGCCATTCTGGGACCTGAAGCGCCGCATGTAGAAGTCGTCGGTGTGGACTTTGGGAGTGCCATCCGTGGCGACAACCGAGGCCCTTTCGGGGACAGCGGGCCGCTCTGTCTGCGACCGTTTCAGGCTGGTCATGATGGAGAAGCAATCAGACTCAAATCCCTGCACAAAGGACCATCATAGCTAAGTTTTAAATGTGCACTTCCCTTTTGGAGAATGGCTTCCAGAAAATACAGCAGTTGCATGAGATCTTAATCTTTTTCATTTAAAAGGTAAAATGACGCCTTATTTCCAAACCTCTGAAAATCCAGATCTTCAAAACATTATAATCCACAATGGTTCCCTTTGCTTTGCTTTCACAGACAGCTTTCTTTCAGAAAAAACTGAATGGAACTTGTATTACTGGGACTCTGTGATTGCCACAATCCCATGCTTTCTCTAAAAGAGAGAAGAAGGACAATTAGAATTAGCATTTGATAAATACCTCTAAAAATAAATATGCAATTGCTAAAACCAGACACATGAAAATAAAAGACTCAATAATGGACTGTGGGTCACAGTTCACAGCCTATCTTTTTGGTAAAGCAGGTTTGAAAGAAAGTGAAAGCATTGAATAAAATCAAATGATACAGATCTTGAAAGACTATTAACACGTTAGCTTCACTGAACTAATTTCATGTAATAGGAGGGGGTGGGGTCTTGTCCGGAGACATCAAGGCTCCTACCCCAAGTGCAGACCAAGTACAGGCTCCAGTGACCTCCAATAATGTAGAACATCACGAACCACTGTGCTGACCAGTTCGAAACATGACCAGCAGAGTTCACTAATTAGAGCAACGTATAGTCAGTTTTTAAACAAGACTAAGAATCATGTCATCCAGTACATTGCAACACTCACTTTTTAATATCTTTCATCTTTCAAAACCCTGCTTGCTTTTTTGGTTTCTTTACAAACGCTTAACAGAGTTGGCAAGAGCAAATACAATAGAGAGAAAATAAACAGGGTTTTCCCGGAGCCATTACATCCATTAGCACTCCTCTGTATTGCCCTCACTTTATTACTTACCCCGCGAGGAATATCTCAGGATGAATCCCGCATTCACCACCACCTCTTCCCCAGCTCTCTTTAGTCTACTCTTGAAGCTAGAAATATTCCGCTAATTAACAAAACGCCTGCATTTCCTTACGCATTGCATCCTCCCCCACCCTCCGGTGCTGATTTATGAAGACAGCAGAAACAAAACGCTGCTCTGGACAGACCTCTCCATATTTTCCCCGACAGACGACAGAGGAGTGTTAGCATCCTTGCAGGTGACGGGTGAAGAGCACCAACTTCCTTGAGAGCCCGTCAGTCAGGAGGCAAGAGGCACACATTCTGAGTACAAAACCCCGCATGGTTGCGCACATCCTGAAAATAAAGGCAGAGGACCCTTTTCCAAGGCTCCACAAATTACACAAGAGGTGGCCTTTAAATTCTTGCCAAATCCATGTTTGGAAGGATGCTGCTGAACCAGCACTGCGCTGACAGGGCTGCATTGTCTACAAATCACGGCTGACACCCCGAGGACGACCCGCGCTCGCTGCACTCCGCTCGGCGGTAACAAGCACTTACTTCCACGATAATTAAGCAGCTCGCTAGTCGGCCTCCTGCCTCCGAGGCAGCCGCTTTAATTTCTCTTGCAGTATGCAGCATCGTTTTAGAAGGCTCGCTGCTATTTAAAGGCTGGAACATTTAGGGGAGTTTCAGAAACTGCGCGCTGCCTGCAGAATGCAGGGCCGGCTGAGCTCCAGCTGGGCTCAGGGGCCGGGCCGGGCCGGGCAGCCGGGCCCAGAAACGCCAATTGTTTTCACTCTGGCTCCTCTTCCCCCCGCTTTTGTGAAGGGGATAGAGGCTTTGCACCGCTACCTAATTAAACCTGGCTTTTGAGCTCTCTAGATACTTCTGCCCTCAGATTGCTCCGATTTCCTTTACAATTCAAAACGTCGCGTGCTCCTCTTGAACTGCAAGCCTTCAAGTGGAAGGACGTGCTAACTGTTGCTTCCAGAGGCAGAGGGGCAGCACATGTGGCCGCAGCTGAGGTTCGAGAAGTGCTCCACAGAAAACGGGAGGAAAACCAGCCAACTGAGCCAAAATGCAAAGTAACCTCCAGCCCATCTCCAAAGAAAGAAAATCTTTAGACAACCAAAGCTAGAATTTATGAGCTGTTTTGTAACTGGGGTAGGGGGTGGGAGGTGGGGTGTTGATTTCAATGAAATATCTTTCAAACAAAGAATACCCTAGCATAAAGAACAATTCCAAGTAGATTCTTATAAAAATCAGATGTTTTCAACATTTCTTACAAGCTCACAGAAATCCAAATAAATCTATTCCCAGAGGTTTCAGTCTCTAAAAGGCCAACACACTAATGCCACTGGGATAAAGACATTCTTGTCGCGTTTCATTTCCCTTAGAAAATAGTTTGTGGCAGAACTGTCTTTTTTAGGATATGTGAAGTTGTATGCATTGTAGGAGGAAACTGAAAGCCAGCACTAAAAGACAATAAATAGAACTGACTTGGAAATGCCCAGGCTTGGCTGTCTCTACTACAGACCTCCTCTTCAGAACCATCTCAAAGCCTTCCTAGATTTTTTGATGAGTTTTTATAAATCTTATATTTCATAGAATTTTTTTTTGCAGTTTGAAAGAAATGCCAAGACTCCTTTTACATCTTATAAAACAATGCAATGTTTTCTTTTAATTTCAAAATATAGATGGGGCACATAGGGAGAGAGCGTGCCCACAGTTTAATGACCTGTAAAAACCGAGGGGTTGAAGACAGACAACTAAGTTAAATAACAGGTTTTTTTTTTCCTGTCATAGGACCTTCTTTACTGTTCTCATTCCCTCCCTGCCCCACCTCCCTCTCTTTCTCCCCATCCTTGTTTATAGCATAGCATCAAACCCCTTTCAGTGCAATATGAACTTTGGACAGATGCTAGTGTATGTAGAAATATATGTATGTTTTGCATTTGTTAAACTAGTCAAAAATAAAGATGTCAACCATGTGTGTAATATGACAGATCAGTAACACCTAAAACCTATTCCTTAGGGTCGAGAGAAAAGCAAACATATGCTGACAATTATTAGCAATTCCCTTAATTATCAGCAAACCTGCTTAAACATCATTAAATACAGTAAAAAGCAATAGATTTAAATAGGAGAACAATACTAATTTAGAGCACATCACCTCCATCTGTTGAAAGAGTAAGTTATATAGAAATTTCCTTGGTACACATTTAGTTTTCCACCTCTAGGTACTACTACTTGGCGTCTATGTTAGACCCATTTAGCAAGAATACCAATCCACTGTTTAGTTCAGTGACTTCCTGCAAATTCTATCAGAAAATGAGAAGACACATTCAAATCCCACTGGTTGACAGTCTTTTCATCACTCAAGGTCTATCACAACGTAACCCACCATTCTTTCCCGATAATGTCAATCTTCCAGAAGTGCTTCCTCCTCTCTTCTAAATCATTCCCAGCATTTCTCAATTTCTTTCTGGGCACTGACCACACACTTGGGTGCTAGGGGCATTTGAGGAAACAATCCCTCCCTTCAAGGGAAGCTACAGGTGTAAAAACATCCCTTATCATTCTGGCTCCTTGAGACATTTACACTCTTGACCCCTCCCTCCTTCCTAAAACACTCTCCTCTAGATTTCCATGATAACCATGTTCTTCATTTTCTCTTGCCTTTCTCTTTTTGCTCACTCTTCAATATCACCGGTGGGCTCCACTGAAAAGCTAGTGATTCCAGAGTGGCAGCCTTGGTTGGCTTCTCTTAGCATCCTTCATACTTTGAGGGAGCTATAAAGGGTATTAGTATTGGGATGTACGCAGCACTGAGTACATGAGGATGAGATAGCAGGCATGGGGACACCCAAGTAAGAATATCAGTCTGGAAAGCAGGATATTCTTGACTTGGGTGGGTCACAGATGCCTGTGCAACTGAACGAAGAGAGAATTACGGAATTATGTGGGGAGATGGCTGCACGGTAGCCAGTCCATTCTGCTGAGGCCACAGGTACCTGAACCTTCAAATACAATCTCAGTGCAGTAACTCCGACCCTCTACTCATGACCCTCTTTCCTAAACTCCAGAAAAATACTGCAAGTACTCATTTGATATCTTCCTTATTTACCCAATTTGTACAGTGAATTAACTACCAGAAAAATGGAAAAATGATTTTTTTCCCAAGAAATGAATGAGTGATAAGGAAGTGAGAACAATGAATAATTGAAGGAACCAAACAAAAAACTTTCTTTGTGCCAAGGACATAAAAAATAGTTTGAAGGCTACACAAGAAGATGTGGGAAGGGAAAAAACAAAAACAAAAACCAAAACCAAAAAACCAACTATACTTCCTGCCCTAAAATAATTTACCACACAATACAGTATATTCACCAAAAAGATGTAGTGCTTGTCATCAAATATGTCCATTTTCCAAAATGGGATGTTGTTAGACTCCTCCACCGGTGTTTATATAATATTAATTACGAAATTTGAGTATTTATGAAAGTACCAATGTAAATAGTTTACAAAGTTGTATATATAGGTTTAGAATGCTCATATTCTTTAGTAATGCCCATAAATATATTTTAGAATGTAATAAACTTTATTTTAAAATAGAAATATAAGCTCACAGTGCTTGAACATTAGGTTAGCTAAGATAACCAAATAAGGTAAACTCTTCTTTACATCCTTTCCTGGCTTTCCTGAATTTCATTCACTTTACATAAAAGTAACATCTCAGTTGGAAGGGCTGTCTCATTCTTTCAAGAGGGTTTGAAATACATACAAACATCTCAGTGCAATCAATGTCATGTATAATTTAAGATTTATGAATCAGCACATAACTTTTTAGACAGGAATTTCCCCCTTTTTTCATTTCCGCTCTGTCCCTTCAACAACAAGCAGGAAGGAATGGGAAGAACAGGGTTGATAAATCTAGTACCTGTTCTCAAAATGTTCACTATCTGAAAAAGACACCAGTGATGGAGACAAAGTAGATTCAAAAAAACCTGCCCTGAAATTAACCAAGTAAAAAAGTTAAGGGATACAACACCTATGTAACAGGATCAAGTTACATTTGAATCTGGAGATAAGAAAGCAATTTAAAATGTCTTTATTAGGCCAGAGCAAGAACCAAAAGGCAAGTAACATTTGGCTCCTACCCACCTGCCCAACTAAAAAAGTTTAATGAAAAAGTTACATTTCAAAGGCTTTGTGAAGGAAACGACAAAATTTGGCAGAAAGCTTGATGGCAAAAAAGGGATGACAGAATGAAGCAGGTACCGAGCAAGTCATATGGTGGAGTTATTGATGAGCAGTGAAATGAATCAACAGCTGGCAAAACAAGAAGAGAAATAAATGGGAATATTTATCTGTTATGCTTAAATATGACTAACATATGTAATAAGCAATTACTATAATGCCAAAGAGCTAGGTTTGAGGAGCTCAAGGTAGAAATTAAAGTAAAAGGTAGGAAGTAGGAGGGTAACAGCGAATCAGAATTATTAGAGGAAAAATAATAGGTTTTTGAGGTACAGCAAACTAATACTTTCAAGGAAAAGAAATCAGAGCTCACCCACTTATCAGGGCACTGAGCGTTTCCATGTCTGGCAGCAGCTTATTAAGAGACCAGACTAGGGGCGCCTGGGTGGCTGAGTCGTTAAGCATCTGCCTTCCCCTCAGGTCATGATCCCAGGGTCCTGGGATCGAGCCCCGCATCAGCTCCCTGCTCCGCGGGAAGCCTGTTTCTCCCTCTCCCACTCTCCCTGCTTGTGTTCCCTCTCTCGCTGTGTCTCTCTCTGTCAAATAAATAAGTAAAATCTTAAAAAAAAAAAACAAAAAAAATCCACTGTTTTAAAAAAAAAGAGACCAGACTAGATCAGTGAAGCACGTGTGTGTTTTTAATGTACTAATTTGTACATTCATTTAAAATACATACAAATTGTATTCATCAATATGTACACTGTGATCTACTGCACAGCTGATCATCAAGCACGACTTGGTACTAAACCACTTAATACCAAATATGATCTAGGGAAAAGGGAATGTGAAAAATGGATGCCAGGGAAGAACCAATACATGTCTCATATGCAGGGGGAAATCCTTGTCAGCTTTTCCCAAATTCTGCTTCAAATTCTGCAAGTTATTAATCCACAAAAAAGGGTCCCATAATTAAATAAGGCAGGGACGCACTATATATCACCTCCCTTAGGACACGATAGCACTTTTTAGTAGATTAAAGATTCCATGAGAAAAAAAAAAACAACTAGTTTTATTTAAACTAAGATTTATTAATGGATATGACCATGGATTCACTGTTTAAAAAATAGAGTATCTTTATACTGTGCATCCTATTGAACGTAACTGGGGACAAGAATGCCCAATTTTAGAATAATCTAGGATACAAACAAAATTGTACATACATTATAAATACAGCTGTTTTTTTAAAAAGTTACATATAGATTTATAAACAAGCCAAAGGGAGTTCCCCAAAGGATTTACAATGTTTGTCTTTAGACAGTTGGATTAAGAATAACTTCTGGGCTTTTTTTTTCTTTTCTTTCTCTTTCTTTTTTTTTTTGTACTTGTACTATTTATTTTCTAAAATGAGCATGTGTAACTTTAATAATCAGAAGAAAAAACTTAAGAGAAAAAATAATCATTCTGTTACTAAAAAAACAAACAAAAAAACCCTGGGAATATAGTACAATGCACACACATCTGAATACTAATTATAAGACACTGCACTATGTTAATGCTCCAACCATTCAAATCACCAAACAAGTCAGAGTTCAACAGACTTGAGGTCCTTTCTAGATGATCTTGCACAAACCGCCTGATTTAATTGAAATCAAAGAGGGCTACATCAAGTGTAGAGTGTTCAAGACTATAAGATCAGCAGTATTTACAGATTTGATTAATTACTTCATACACAACTGCCTATACTTCCTCATTTACAGAAGATTTCTTTAAATTTAATATTGATATAAAATCCCCTCCTGCCAACAGGTCTCCAGGTGGTAGTGAACTGGAAAACCAGGTGAGGCTGCCTAACAGGAGTGAGGCTGGGCCGTCATCACTCACCCCCCTTTCCAGGGGCGCATCTAACTTTCCCCACATTCGCAGACATCTCACCTTCCATCCTCACAGTCCTCCTTCTGCAGAGATTCAGGCTCAATGTAAAAAATATCACCATTTGACTCTGCTTTGAGATGTCAATGGCTCAAGAAACTGAAACTGTTTGTAACCTGGAGAGGAGGAGTCTAATAGTATTGATCTTCTCTTCTGGGGACAGAAGGAAAAAAGGTCTGAACTGTATTAAGTCAGATTTAAATTAGATAAGCTATGAAAGCTGCCTTTGATCCACACACGAGGAACCCCAGCAGAGAATCTGCATCACTGAGACAGCTTGTCAGGCTGCCAACACGGACACCGGGGCACCGGATGGTGCTTTGCACTATGCTAGTCACCCTCCCAGGAGGAGACACAGAGGGAACATTTCCACCCTCAAGTCCCTCAAGTGTACCTGGAACAAGAGGAGAGGAGTATGGGAATCCAGAGGGTTCAGTAAGATAGAACATCACAAATGGCTTTAATAAAGATATCGTGGTTCTCTCAATTGAATATTTATATTCCAAAAAGAATTTAAGAAAGTACACTTGAAAAAGCACGTGTAAATTCACCTTAGAAAAAGAGTAGAAAGTAGCATCAGTAAGAATAATGGATAAACATCAAGTTATTTTTTTTTAACATCACGTTACTTCTACATACAACTCTAATATCCAAATAACTGTTAATCATGATTAATATCAACAGTAACCACATTTCACTTAGCAGATTTTAAAATACCACCCAAAGACTAAGACTTAAAAGAAAAAAATTAAATGGGAGCCTGGGTGGCTCAGTAGGTTGAGCGGCCAACTCTTGGCTCAGGTCCTGATCTCAGGGTCATCAGATCTAGCCGTGCATCTGGCTCCATGCTCAGCAGGGAGTCGGCTTGAGATTCTCTCTCCCTCTGCCCCTCCTGCTCATGCACTCTCTCTCTCTAAAATAAATAAATAAATAAAATCTTTAAAAAAAAATAAAAAAATTAAAATCACCCCACACTGCCTTAGCATTTCCTTAAATACAGATTGCAGATGGCTCATTTGTCTGTTTTATCATACCCTTATTTCTGACTATAAGTTCCCCCTACAGGGCCTCGAAGCATCAGGACTCCCATCCATTTCACTCTCCAACACATGTTTATGCCTTCAGTCCTCATGAGCACCCTGTGAAGTTACCTCCATTTTCAGGGAGGTAAGGAGATTGCGTATGACACAAAGTGCTCACACCCAGGGGGCTTACTTCCAGTAAATACTGGACTGGCAAAGAATTTATGGCAGAAAACTACTTCAAAAATGTATTATAAAAGAAAAAAGGTCTCCCTTTATAGCCTTAGTTATTACTTTTGAAGTCCAACTCTGGTATGAATCTCTGCATCTAGCAGAAATACATCTAGTGGGAGAAAAATTTTGATAATTAACTTCCTTAAAATGCTACAGTGGTCAAATCACTTGTCTTTTGGAAACCGTCCTCCTCAATCGCCACGCTGTTACTGTGTGATTTAGGTCTGGAAATCAGGACAAACTGTATCACCTTTCCATAAAGATCTATGGGATGACTGATTCAGATCAAGGGTATCCTTCTCTGACCTTACATTCAGAATTTAAAACTGTGAGTTATGAGAAAGAATACCATGTCCAAACCCTTCATCTTCCACATGTGGTCTCTCAGGGTCGAAACTGTAAGTTCACCAAAGGCAAACAGGGTGCAGAGCCTATGTATGAAGCCAGATTTCCTCATTCCCAGACTCCTATCCCGTCTGCTATGCCATGATGTTTTTCTAGAACATGCTCCTCAACAATCTGTTGCCATCAGTTTTAACCACAGTCTGAGCATCCTTTATGCACCAGTTTCTACACACAACCTTGTTCACTCCCCACAGCAATTGCTGGGAGGTGTGATCCACAAAGTTCATGTGTGAAGACCCTGCCGCTCCGAAGAGACCAGGTCACTGCTCTAGGGGTCTGATTCCTAAGCCAAGCTGCTTGCACTAGAACACCCTCTCTCCTAAAAATGCCTCTCCTCCTACTACTTTCTGAAATTTGTGAGTAACCCTACACTTGGTTCGGCCTTTTCTCCCCAATTAGAGCCCTAGGTTCCTGAGGGCTTTCTTTATCCCAAAAGCATCTAAGCTCAATATCCTTGAAATGAAATCATTAAGAAACAGAAATCACTTGATCTCAGTTAAAATGGACTAGAAATTAACAGATAGATTAACAGAATTCATATTGTAATCTAAAATGTAGTTATGGTTAGCTCATAAATATCAGTGTTTAGGGGGACAGGTCAAGGGGGGAAAAAAGCCCACTTAACCAAAATTTAATATAGATTTCAGCTTCATCTTTCTCTCTTTAGGAGCCTTCACAACCAACAGAAGTGAATGAAAAATAACAGCAACTTGACCTTCTTTCCTTCTATCCAGTAACCATGAAAGGGCATGAAAAATAGCCACACAAATGAGCAAATCTTTTAAAAGAGCAACCAGAAATGCATCCGTTAGAACTGGACAAGGCACCGTCACAATGAAATCACCAAAAGGTAAACTAATGCACAATAGAATCAGCTCTTAAAAATCCTAGCAAAGTAAATAAACACATTCACAGGAAAAAGGAGGGCTGGCTAGTACAGCACAAGTGGGAAGGACAACAGAAACCAGAAATTACAAATGACCGCCACCAAATTCATCATGTTCAAGATAATCATCTTTTATGCTCATGTGATTTTTCTCCCATACAAGTCTTCCCATTGCTGACCCCTTTTGCAATGCTGTTTTTTAAGTGCATGAATTATATGCTTAAAAAAACAAAAAACAAAAACGGAAATAGTGCAGAAAAAGTGAAAAATATATCTTCTTGTTCAGGACACCCCAATACCAACTCCAAGGGTAGCCACTCCTAATAGTTTGTGTATTCTTCCAGACATTGTGTGGGTTGAGCACCCACAGTAAGACAGGCATTGAAAGATAAGGGCAGAGGAGAGGAAGGATCCAGGTCACAGGACAGCTCACTTCTGAAGAGACCTAATCCAGTACAGAACCAGAAAACCACGGCAGAGGGGCGGATGGTGAACAACAAAAGAATCTACTTGCATCCAGGAGAGGCAGAGGACCTCCCCTTTCCAAGCTGACATAAAATACTTGATGAAACACTTCACAACAATCATATATACAACTGATCACATCATATATATATATATATATATATATCCTGGTTCTGAAAATAGGAGTCCTCTACAAATGTTTCTGGCAACTTGTCAACAGCAATTAAGACAAGAGCAAATGAAATAATTTTTTCTTAAACCAATGCATACCACATTCCCCCAGGTTTTTTTGTCTTTACTAATTATGCACATATACAAATATTCATACACATTTATACATAGCCCTCAAACAGAATTATTTTTATTGACTCCCCCAAACTTAAAAATCCCTGACTTCTAAATGAGATTTACTGACAGATTTATTATTTTTAAAAATTGAGGTATAACTGACATAACATTATGTTAGTTTCAGGTGTACAACTCAATGATTCAATATTTGTATATACTGCAAAATGATAACTGCATGTTATCTGTAAGATCAGTTAACATCTGTCAGCATACAAGATTACAGAGTTTTTTCTTGTGATGAGAACTTTCAAGTTCTGTTCTCCTAGCTACTTTCAAATATGCAATACCATATTATTAACTACAGTCACCATGCTGTACATTAGATCACCATGACTTACCCATTATAACTGGAAATTTGTACTTGTTGACTACGTTCACCCACTTCGTCCCATTCTCCCCAACCTCAGGCAACCACCAATCTGTTCTCTATATCCATGAGCTTGGTTTTGGTTTTTTGGGTTTGTTTTTAGATTCCATGTTACCTGCAAATTTATTAACTTTATCATTTAAACTTTCATTTACAAACTAGAAAAAAAGCTAACTAAAATGCAAACCAACCAAGTAATCAAAGATAAAACCTTGAGGCTTCGGAAGTCTTCTGTTTCTTGGCCATGCTTTTCATTTTTGTGACAAAGTGCAATGAGTCCCCTAGCTAAAACGGTAAGTTTGATCTTCAGATGTCATCTTGTGTGTCTGCATTAGCACTCACACTTTAAAATCTCATCACTCTGCCTATTCAGTACTGAGTGTTTATAAAGTGCATGCAAGCACAACACTTACACTCTCCTGCTTAAAACCTCACAGTAACTTCCTACCACTTTCAAGGCAAAAGAACAATCTCCCAAATGCATGATAGATCCCTCTAGTTAGCTCCAGTCAAAGGGAAAGAGATCCAGCTACAATTCCTTGAATGTACCTTGAATGAGCCTTCAGGAGAAACCAAGTGGCACCCTGTGCTGGGACACAAGTGCATACAATTGTCTTCCCTCATTCTCGTGGCTTGTTCCTCCCCATCCCTCTTCCTCCTGTCCAACTCTTACTCCTCAAGACTGCATTTTGGTATAGTCCCTCCTAGGAAGTTGGCCACACCCCATCCCCACCCCAGTCATGCTGCCATGTTCTTTTACACAGCATCCCTTGAGAGTACTGCATGTAACTTACGGTGATTCAGAATCAAGACAGGGATTCTCTACTTTAAAGAAATTATCACTTTACTATGCATCATTACCTTCTAACACCAGCTCTGCTGGCAATAAAAATGAGGGATTCTCAGTTTGAAGTTTTCTGACAAAATAACTGATTTTGAATTTTTTTTTTTGACAAAACTACAGTTAAAAAAAGTTTAAAAGAAAAAAGATGTTGGGAGTAAAGAAAACTCCTTAACAGAACACAAGTGCAAGAAAAGGCCTAACTAGTGTTGTAACAATCATGGGTATAATAAGCATCAAAGACATTCGAATCAAAACAACGCTACATCATTTTATACCGATTAGGAAAAATCCTAAGAATGCCAGGACTCACGGTTAATGGTGCACAGTTAAAACAGACATCCTTATGTTGACAGAGTCAATAAAAATTGGTAAAACCCTTCCAGGGGAAACAAACAAAAAAAAAGCTAAACCAGAAAATATTCATATTGTTGGGCTCTGTAATCTCTCTTTCAACATTTGGAAATGTATAGTTGTCCAGGGGCAGAAGGGATTTTCCTCTACTGAGCCCCAGAACTCTTTATTTCTCCAGCAGGCCCTGGAATCTCTGCCAGACTTTCCATTCCTTGTGAGTTCTAGGCATCTACTCTTTCTCTTCAAGTCTCTAACACTCCCACGACATCCTTGGTTCCCAAAAGACAATCATACAAAATATCCCAATGTTTCAAGGTTTTCTGATGCACCACCAACTAAGCCACACGTGGGCCATGAGGCGAGGGACTGTGCCTTATTTAGCTTTAGGATACTTAGTTCCTACAGAAGTTTAATGATAAATGTCATCCATGTTTGAATACAACAAGTGGGACAACAAACACTGAGAAGTGATTTTATAATCTATAGAAGGAAAACCTATTGTACAAAGATACTCACTGCTATGCTATTTGGTTTTTCATTTACATTTTTATCAAAGTACTGCTTACAACATTTAAAGGCAAATAATACTACAACATATAAAAAAACAAACAGGAGTGCTTTACCCCATATTCTCCATTCGCAGGAGCTACCCTTTTCATTTCATACCACTGTTCTCTCCAATATTTCCATATTTCTCAATAACATGTTCATACTGCTATTTCTTGATTTGTCTTAGATATTACCTGTTGAAGTTGTTGTGGAAATGAGAAATAAGCATACTTCAGTAAGTATCTCCTTTCTTCCCTTGCCCTATGCTATGTATATATTTTTGTCTGTGCATGTGTGTACATGTGTGTATTATAGCTATACATATAGCAGAATTTGTATTACTACGGCTATATTTGCTTAATTGCTTCCCTTATTTTTCCTGGAATTAATAATTGCTTCATTTTTTCCCCCATTTGCTTAGTTTCTATATATGTAACATTAATTCTCCCAAAACTCAACAAGAGAAGAAAAAAAAAAAAGTTTTCATTACTCTTCCATATGGTTAAAAACAACACATACCCTATCAAGTCCATTTCTCCTTCCTGGAACCCTCTCTCCTTGAGCTCTCCATCCTTACACTCCTGTCTGACCTGACTGATCATTAGGTCTATTGCATTGGCATTCTCAGAAGCATCCATCATTATCATCTTGACAGTTCCTTCCCTCCTCTCCTCTGATGGGTCCCATGCTTCCCAGATCTCACATCTTCCTCATTCTTAAGTTTACTCCCTCATTTTGATGACCATTATCTTCATTCAGCAACTGCCTAAGAAGAAGTACATATGGACAAGCTTTGAGACTTGGCATGTCTAGCCTTAAACTGACAAGTTTGGCTGGGTACAGAACTCTGGGTAGGAAAACATTTACCATTGGAATTTTAAAGGTATTATTTCATTATTTTCTAGCTTCCATTGTTGGAACTGAAAAGTCCAGTGATATTCTGATTCCTATTCTTTTATATGTTACATGTTGTTGTTGTTGTTGTTGTTGTTTTCAGGAAGCTTTTAAGATCTTTTCAAATACTGAAGTAGCCTTTCTGTGAGTCTTTTTATAATCCTTGTATTGGACACCCAGTAAGCATTTTAATATAAAAACATATCTCTTTAAGTGAAATTTTCTTTCTTTTCTTTTTTTTTTTAATAATTCCCCTCCTTCCTTTTCTCTTTCATTTTGAAAGTTCTATTTATTTGATACTAAATCTCCTGAATAGTTGCTTATCTCTTCTCTCCCACCACCCAATTCTTTTTCTTTCAAGTACTGGGGAGAATGTTTTTACCTTCATTTTCTAACCATACTATTAAATGTTTCATATTGACTCTTAGATTCAATTCTGAAAAAAATTTTGTGTTCAATGACTGTTTCTTCCATTAAAAAAAATTGTATTCTTATTTCATAACTGCAATACTCTGTCTCATCCCCACTAACGTTAAACTAATTTTTAAAGCTTCTTCTTCATATTCAGTCTATATTTCCCCCACATATACTTTTCTTCTGTTTGTTGTGATCACTGTCTTTCTCAATTGGAATGCTTTTGCTCCTATGTCTGCTAACATTAGCTATCCTTTTATATTTAATATTCAGGCATTAAAAAGGAAGACTGAAACTCTGTGTGGAAGCAGGGCTTGTTGATTACTACATAAACTTTCCTACAGGGGACTGACTGGTTACGTACCCAGTTGTCTTAGTTGTGGAAACTGAACATAGGGAAAAATATAATTATGATTGTCTAGTATCTGTTTAGTCTTGGAGCTCTCTTCCTATAACCAGGGAAATTCTTTGCCTTATACAGACAGTCTACCTTCCACAATAGAAGCTACAAGTGCCACACTGTCACTCAACCAGACATTCTTACAGACAGGATGCACACATACAACCTGCCCTCAGCCAGTGAGATACGCACATCTTTAACTCTGAATTGAAATATAGTTATCTGCCGAGAGCAAGGGGGCAGTGAATCCATTTACATGGGAAGTGGGGATAGCGTACTGCCTATGGTGCATAGTAGTGCCCTCAGTAAAGTGCCCATGGTGGCAACACAAAGCTGGACATGCAGTGTTCAGGGCAGTACCACACTGGCTTTCTGTGGGACTCAGTGTCCTCTCAGCCACTTGGCCTCCCTGATTCTCAACCATTTTCCAAACCTAGTTCTGCAGCCTTCCCAGTGATTCTGCAAGTCACTAAATATTATTTCCATAAACTCTTTTCCAGTTTAAATTAGAGGGTTTTCCCTATATACTGGGGAACCCACAAATGCCAGGTGTAGACAGGTCATTTTAGGTCATTCATCAGGTTCTCTAGAGAAGAATGGTTCCATTTCCTGCCTAGCATTCAGCATTCCAAGAACCAAGCTCAGCAAAAAATGTTTCAAATAATTTCTCCTGCTTTCTGGAGGCTTTATGATTACACCAGGTTAGGGAAGGGACCCCAGTATCTACCTACAACTGGTCCCAACTCTCCAATCTTCCCAGCAACTTGGGTCCTCCAATTCTGGGGTTGTACAAGGTCAACATTCCCTAGTACCCCTCTATAAAGGCATTCACTCTCAGCTCTGTCCACATCATTAAATTAGTTATAAAACATCCATCCCTCTCTGCTGACCAAAACTGTGTTGACAATTCTAATCTGCTCCTATTTTTCTCTTGTCTTTGCATATTTATGTCTTTTTATATTTCTTTAATAAGGGATAGGGCTTAAGGAGGGGAAGGAAATAACTGTGGCATATGTTCAATCTGACATGTTTAACTAGGGACTGTGATGCTATTATTCTAAACTGAAAACCTTCAATTATGAAATATTTGAAACATGTAAAAACATAGAGATACCTATTACCCATCATCTGGATTTAATAAATGTCAGTATTCTGGAGGGGTGGAGCAAGATGGCGGAGGAGTAGGAGACCTGGATTTCGTCTGGTCTCAGGAATTCAGCTGGATAGGGATCAAACCATTCTGAACACCTACAAACTCAACAGGAGATCGAAGAAAAGAAGAGCAACAACTCTCTGAACAGAAAAGCGACCACTTTCTGGAAGGTAGGACGTGCGGAGAAGTGAATCCGAGGCGATATTCAGGAGAATAGATGGCGGGGGAGGGGGCCTCCCACGGCCGCTTCTGGCAAGTGATAGAGCCGCAGAGCACAAAATCGGAACTTCTAGAAGTCTGCTCCGCTGAGGGACGTCGCTCCAGTGGCTAAGCGGGGGGTGGAACCCTCTCAGGACAGTGTGGTCTCAGGACCCTCGGGGTCACAGAAAGACTGGGGGTGCCTGAGTGAGGCAGAGCTCCCAGGTATCGGAGCGGGGAAGCCGGCTGCAGAGACGGAGCCGAGGCGCGGGCTCTCAGCTTGGGGTTGTCATAAACCGGGATCCGGGGCACAGTCGGGCCACTGCTCCTCCAGCAGGGACCCAACAAGCGGCAGATCCGGGGAGACTCCCCTTCTCTGGGTTTGGAGACTCCACATGGGGTCGGGTGCCAGAGATAGAAATGCTCGGTCACAGGCCGGGTGAGCACGGAGTGCAGCCGGAAACCGGGGAGACGGGAGTGACTGACTGCTTTTCTCTGGGGGCTCACTGAGGAGTGGGGCCCCGAGTTCTCGGCTCCTCCGGGGCAGAGATTGGGAGGCCATCATTTTCAATCTCGGCCTCCAAAGCTGTACAGAAAGCTTGCAGGGAACAAAAGCTCCTGAGAGCAAACCCGAGCAGATTACTCAGCCCAGACCGGGCAAGGGCGGGGCAATTCTGCATCTGGCAGACATTTGGGAACCACGGCAACAGGCCCATCCCCCAGAAGATCAGCGAGAACAGCCAGCCAAGACCAAGTTTACCGATCGATGAGAACGGCAGAACTCCAGCGTTAAGGGAATACTGCACATAGAATTCATGGCTTTTTTACCATGATTCTATAGTCTTTCAAAGTTAATTTTTTTTTAACTTTTTTTTTTTTAATTTTTCCTTTTCCCTTTTTCAACCAACATCTTATCAATCCCTTTTTTAAAAAAATTTTTATTTTTCATTTTTAGAGTCATATTCTATCCCTTCATTTTAGTTACCCTTATTTTTGGCATATATATATATAAGTTGTTCTCTCTTTAAAATTTTGAGATAGTTTCCTCTAACAGATCAAAATATACTCTAAATCTCTAGTGTATGGTTTTGTTCTACTCTCCTGCCTGATCACATTCTCTCCCTTTTCTTTCTTTTTTTTTAAATCCTCTTTTCTTTTTCCAAACAACTTATCAATTCCTTTTATAAAATTTTTTATAATTTTCATCTTTACAGTCATATTCCATCCCTTCATCATATCAACCCTTATTTTTGTACATATATAAGTTTTTCTTTCTTTAAAATTTTGGGAGGCACTTTCTTCTAACAGACCAAAATACACCCAAAATCTAGTGTGTGGCACTGATCTATGCACCAGCCTGATCATATTTGATCATATTCTGGTTTTTTTTCTTTTGTTCTGTTTTTGTTTGTTTTTATCTTTTTCTTTTTCTTTTTCTCTTTTCTTTCTTTGCCTTTCTTTTCCCCCGGTTTCAGGTCTTTTCTGATTTGTTTAGAGTATATTTTCTGGGGACATTGTTACCCTGTTAGCGTTTTGTTCTCTCATTCATCTATTCTCCTCTGGACAAATTGACAAGACGGAAAAAATCACCTCCACAAAAAGAACAAGAGGTAGTACCGACTGCCAGGGACCTACTCAATATGGACATTAGTACGATGTCGGATCTAGAGTTCAGAATCATCACTTTAAAGATACTAGCTGGGCTTGAAAAAAGCATGGGAGTTATTAGAGAAACCCTTTCTGGAGAAATAAAAGAACTAAAATCTAACCAAGTCCAAATCAAAAAGGCTATTAATGAGGTGCAATCAAAAATGGGGGCCCTAACTGCTAGGATAAATGAGGCAGAAGAGGGAATCAGTGACATAGAAGACCAAATGATGGAAAATAAAGAAGCTGAGAAAAAGAGAGATAAACAACTACTGGATCACAAGGGCAGAATTCGAGAGATCAGCGATACCATAAGACGAAACAACATTACAATAACTGGGATCCCAGAAGAAGAAGAAAGAGAGAGAGGGGCAGAAGGTATATTGGAGCAAATTATAGCAGAGAACTTCCGTAATCTGGGGAAGGAAATAGGCATCAAAATCCAGGAAGCACAGAGAACCCCTCTCAAAATCAATAAAAATAGGTCAACACCCCAACATCTAATAGTAAAACTTACAAGTCTCAGAGACAAAGAGAAAATCCTGAAAGCAGCTCGGGAGAAGAGATATGTAACCTACAATGGTAGAAACATTAGATTGGCAACAGACCTATCCACAGAGACCTGGCAGGCCAGAAAGGACTGGCATGATATATTCAGAGCACTAAACGAGAAAAATATGCAGCCAAGAATACTATATCCAGCTAGGCTGTCACTGAAAATAGGAGAGATAAAAACCTTCGAGGACAAACAAAAACTAAAGGAATTTGCAAACACGAAACCAGCCCTACAAGAAATCTTGAAAGGGGTCCTCTAAGCAAAGAGAGAGCCTAAAAGCAACATAGACCAGAAAGGAACAGAGACAATATACAGGAACAGTCACCTTACAGGCAATACAATGGCACTAAATTCATATCTTTCAATAGTTACCCTGAATGTAAATGGGCTAAATGTCCCAATCAAAAAACACAGGCTATCAGATTGGATTCAAAAACAAGACCCATCGATATGCTGTCTGCAAGAGACTCATTTTAGAGTCAAAGACACTCCCAGATTGAAAGCGAGGGGGTGGAAAACCATTTACCATGCTAATGGACACCAAAAGAAAGCTGGGGTGGCAATCCTTGTATCAGACAAATTAGATTTTAAACCAAAGACTGTAATAAGAGATGAGGAAGGACACTATATCCTACTTAAAGGGTCTATCCAACAAGAAGATCTAACAATTGTAAATATCTATGCCCCTAACATGGGAGCAGCCAATTATATAAGGCAATTAATAACAAAAGCAAAGAAACACATTGACAAGCATACAATAATAGTGGGGGACTTTAACACCCCCCTCACTGAAATGGACCGATCATCTAAGCAAAAGATCAACAAGGAAATAAGGACTTTAAATGATACACTGGACCAAATGGACTTCACAGACATATTGAGAACATTCCATCCCAAAGCAACGGAGTACACATTCTTCTCTAGTGCCCATGGAACATTCTCCAGAATCGATCACATCCTAGGTCATAAACCAGGTCTCAACCGGTACCAAAAGACTGAGATCATTCCCTGCCTATTTTCAGACCACAATGCTTTGAAACTAGAACTCAATCACAAGAGGAAAGTCGGAAAGAACTCAAATACATGGAGGCTAAAGAGCATCCTACTAAAGAATGAATGGGTCAACCAGGAAATTAAAGAAGAATTTAAAAAATTCATGGAAACCAATGAAAATGAAAACACAACTGTTCAAAATCTTTGGGATGCAGCGAAGGCAGTCCTAAGAGGCAAGTATATAGCAATACAAGCCTTTCTCAAGAAACAAGAAAGGTCTCAAGTACACAACCTAACCCTACACCTAAAGGAGCTGGAGAAAGAACAGCAAATAAAGCCTAAACCCAGCAGGAGAAGAGAAATCATAAAGATCAGAGCAGAAATCAATGACATAGAAACCAAAAGAACAGTAGAACAGATCAACGAAACTAGGAGCTGGTTCTTTGAAAGAATTAACAAGATTGATAACCCCCTGGCCAGACTTATCAAAGAGAAAAGAGAAATGACCCAAATCAACAAAATCATGAATGAAAGAGGAGAGATCACAACCAACACCAAAGAAATACAAACAATTATAAGACCATATTATAAGCAACTCTATGCCAGCAAATTAGATAACCTGGAAGAAATGGATGCACTCCTAGAGATGTATCAACTACCAAAACTGAACCAGGAAGAAATAGAAAACCTGAACAGACCTATAACCACTAAGGAAATTGAAGCAGTCATCAAAAATCTCCCAAAACACAAAAGCCCAGGGCCAGATGGCTTCCAGGGGAATTCTACCAAACATTTAAAGAAGAATTAATACCTATTCTTCTGAAACTGTTCCAAAAAATAGAAATGGAAGGAAAACTTCCAAACTCGTTTTATGAGGCCACCATTACCTTGATTCCAAAACCAGACAAAGACCCCATCAAAAAGGAGAATTACAGACCAATATCCTTGATGAACATGGATGCAAAAACTCTCACCAAAATACTAGCCAATAGGATCCAACAGTACAGTAAAAGGATTATTCACCACGACCAAGTGGGATTTATCCCTGGGCTGCAAGGTTGGTTCAACATATGCAAATCAATCAACGTGATACAATACATTAACAAAAGAAAGAACAAGAATCATATGATCCTCTCAATAGATGCAGAAAAAGCATTTGACAAAGTACAACATCCTTTCTTGATCAAAACTCTTCAGAGTATAGGGATAGAGGGTACATACCTCAATATCATAAAAGCCATCTATGAAAAACCTACAGCGAATATCATTCTCAATGGGGAAAAACTGAGAGCTCTCCCCCTAAGGTCAGGAATGCAGCAGGGATGTCCTCTATCACCACTGCTATTTAACATAGTATTAGAAGTCCTAGCCACAGCAATCAGACAACAAAAAGAAATCAAAGTCATCCATATCGGCAAAAAAGAAGTCAAACTCTCACTCCTTGCAGATGATATGATACTTTATGTGGAAAACCTCAAAGACTCCACCCCAAAACTGCTAGAACTCATACAGCAATTCAGTCAAGTGGCAGGATATAAAATCAATGCACAGAAATCAGTGGCATTCCTATACACCAACAACAAGACAGAAGAAAGAGAAATTAAGGAGTCGATCCCATTTACAATTGCACCCAAAACCATCAGATACCTAGGAATAAATCTAACCAAAGAGGCAAAGGATCTGTACTCAGAAAACTATAAAATACTCATGAAAGAAATTGAGGAAGACACGAAGAAATGGAAAAACGTTCCATGCTCATGGATTGGAAGAACAAATATTGTGAAGATGTCAATGCTACCTAGAGCAATCTACACATTCAATGCAATCCCCATCAAAATACCATCCACTTTTTTCAAAGAAATGGAACAAATAATCCTAAAATTTGTATGGAACCAGAAAAGACCCCGAATAGCCAGAGGAATGTTGAAAAAGAAAAGCAAAGCTGGCAGCATCACAATTCCAGACTTCCAGCTCTATTACAAAGCTGTCATCATCAAGACAGTATGGTACTGGCACCAAAACAGACACAGAGATCAATGGAACAGAATACAGAACCCAGAAATGGACGCTCAACTCTATGGTCAACTCATCTTTGACAAAGCAGGAAAGAATGTCCAATGGGAAAAAGACAGTCTCTTCAACAAATGGTGTTGGGAAAATTGGACAGCCACATGCAGAAGAAGGAAACTGGACCATGTCCTTACACCACACACAAAAATAGACTCAAAATGGTTGAAAGACCTACTTGTGAGACAGGAGTCTATCAAAATCCTAAAGGAGAACACAGGCAGCAACCTCTTTGACCTCAACCACGGCAACTTCTTCCTAGAAACATCGCCAAAGGCAAGGGAAGCAAGGGGAAAAATGAACTATTGGGACTTCATCAAGATAAAAAGCTTTTGCATAGCAAAAGAAACAGTCAACAAAACCAAAAGACAACTGACAGAATGGGAGAAGATATTTGCAAATGACATATCAGATAAAGGGCTAGTATCCAAAATCTATAAAGAACTTATCAAACTCAACACCCAAAGTACAAAGAATCCAATCAAGAAATGGGCAGAAGACATGAACAGACATTTTTCCAAAGAAGACATCCAAATGGCCAACAGACACATGAAAAAGTGCTCAACATCGCTCGGCATCAGGGAAATCCAAATCAAAACCTCAATGAGATACCACCTCACACCAGTCAGAATGGCTAAAATTAACAAGTCAGGAAACGACAGATGTTGGCGGGGATGCGGAGAAAGGGGAACCCTCCTACACTGTTGGTGGGAATGCAAGCTGGCGCAACCACTCTGGAAAACAGTATGGAGGTTCCTCAAAAAGTTGAAAATAGAGCTACCATACGATCCAGCAATTGCACTACTGGGTATTTACCCCAAAGATACAAATGTAGGGATCCAAAGGAGTACGTGCACCCCGATGTTTATAGCAGCACTGTCCACAATAGCCAAACTGTGGAAAGAGCCAAGATGTCCATCGACAGATGAATGGATAAAGAAGATGTGGTATATATATATACAATGGAATATTATGCAGCCATCAAAAGGAATGAGATCTTGCCATTTGCAACGACGTGGATGGAACTGGAGGGTGTTATGCTGAGCGAAATAAGTCAATCAGAGAAAGACATGTATCATATGACCTCACTGATATGAGGAATTCTTAATCTCAGGAAAGAAACTGAGGGTTGCTGGAGTGGGGGGTGGGGTGGGAGGGATGGGGTGGCTGGGTGATAGACACTGGGGAGGGTATGTGCTATGGTGAGCGCTGTGAATTGTGCAAGACTGTTGAATCACAGATCTGTACCTCTGAAACAAATAATGCAATGTATGTTAAGAAAAAAAAAAAGAAGATAGCAGGAGCGGAAGAATGAAGGGGGGGAAATCGGAGGGGGGACGAACCATGAGAGACGATGGACTCTGAAAAACAAACTGAGGGTTCTAGAGGGGAGGGGGTGGGCGGATGGGTTAGCCTGGTGATGGGTATTAAAGAGCGCAACTTCTGCATGGAGCACCGGGTGTTATGCACAAACAATGAATCATGGAACACTACATCAAAAACTAATGATGTAATGTATGGTGATTAACATAACAATAAAAAATTAAAAAACAAAAATAAATGTCAATATTCTGCCAAATTTGCTTCAGAATACAAAGAAATAAAATGTTACAAATACAGCTAAAATATCAATCCCATTCTGCTCTCAGCTTCTCTGAAGAAACTTCTCTCCCAAAGACACTATGCACTCTTCCCATAAGTATTTTGTGTATTTACGAAATCTACAGAGATGGTATCATTCGGAACTCATCCTTTTATAACTTTGTTCACACAAAACTTGTTTTTAAAGATTTATTCATGTTGATACAAAAAGATATAGAGCCTTTAAAATAACTTCTGTATGTTTTCCATTCTTTGTATATGTTAGATTTTATTGAGTGAACTCTACGTTGCTTCTAATTTTTTGCTATTACAAATAATGAAAGAACGACCACTGCTTTCATACCTTCTTTGGAAAGATGTGTGAAAGTCTCTCTAAAGGATTCTAGAAAGGGAACTGCTGAAACCTTGAGTTGGAGCATCTTTCAACATTATTAGATACATCAAACTGCTCTCTAAAGTGCTTGAAACAATTTTATAATCCAACAGTAACATATAGGACATGACTTGCTCCACCATCTTTGCCTTTAAATTTAAATACCAGTATGATGGTATAAAAATGTTACCTTGTTGCTTTCATGGGTATTTCCCTGATAACTAGTAAGAATTTTAATTCATTTAAATGAATTGATCTTACTTACTTATGTTTTGTCCACTTTTGTTACGGACTTGTAGGATTTCTTTACATGCTATGGACTGATCCTTCATGAGATCCTTCACATGTATCTGAATGTATTACCATTTTTTTTTGCCTTTTACCTTTGTTTAAGATATATTTTCTCATATACATATTTAAAATTTTTAACACAAATTTATCACTCTTCCTCTTTGTATTTTGGGTTTTTTGTATCTTGCTCAAAAAGAACCCTTCTGGGGCACCTGGCTGGTTCAGTCGGTAAGAGCATCTAACTCTTTTTTTTTTTTTTTTTTTAAGATTTTCTTTATTTATTTGACAGAGAGAGAGAGAGATAGCGAGAGCAGGAACACAAGCAGGGGGAGTGGGAGAGGGAGAAGCAGACTTCCTGCCGAGCAGGGAGCCCGATGTGGGACTCGATCCCAGGACCCTGGGATCATGACCTGAGCCGAAGGCAGACGCTTAACGACTGAGCCACCCAGGCGCCCCAACAGCATCTAACTCTTGATACTGGGGTCATGAGTCTAAGCCCTAATCTCCAACACCACACAGATGTTTTCCTATATATTCTTCTAAAAGTTGCAAAGTTCCTCTTTATTTTTTTTTAAGTAGGCTCCATGCCCAACATGGGGCTAAAACTCACCACCCCGAGATCAAGAGTCACATGGTCTACCGAATGAGCCAGCCAGGCACCCCAAAAAGTCTCTCTTTAAAATGTAGTCTATGGGACGCCTGGGTGGCTCAGTCGGTTGGGCATCTGCCTTCGGCTCAGGTCATGATCCCAGGGTCCTGGGGTCAAGTCCCACAGGTCAGGCTCCTTGCTCTGCGGGGAGCCTGCTTCTCCCTCTGCCTGCCACTCCCCCTGCTGTCCTCGCTCTCTCTGTCTCAAATAAAAATAAAATCTTAAAAAAAAAATGTAGTCTTTAATTCATACAAATTTGTTTATAGGAATATATTTTTAATTTTACAATTCTGTCCTACCATTATTTTTTGCCTGCTCCTTCCATACTGATTTCTAATACTATGCCAGATACAAGTCCTCTTGTATGTGGAGGTTTCTTATGGTTTCCCTGTTTAGATGGTGTGTTTTTCTATCTGCCAATGCCGAACCAATTCAAATATCATAATATTATAATAAACCCTGCTGACCCCATTAATTTTCTTCTTCAATTAATTTTAGTATTCTTGTCAAGTTTCATGGCAAACTCTCATTTTGTTTTCAAATTGCATTAAATTTATAAGTTAACTTAGAAAACTTTAAATTCTTTGTAATATTGAGTCTTCCCATTTACAACATATATAGCTCCTATTTATTTAGAACATCTTTAAGATCTTTTAATCCAAAGGTCATTGCTTATCATTTATTTTTTGTATTTTTTTTTTAAGATTTTATTTATTTGTCAGAGAGAGAGAGGGCACAAGCAGTGGGAGCGCAGCAGGCAGAGGGAGAAACAGGCTCCCTGATGAGCAAGGAGCTTGATGTGGGACTTGATCCCAGGACCCTGGGATCATGACCTGAGCCGAAGGCAGACGCTTAACGACTGAGCCGCCTAGGCGTCCCTGCTTATCATTTGTTATATTTATCATCATGTACATTATAGTACTTTCTTATTCAGTTTAGGATTATTCATGTAATCATATTTTCTAATATAGTGTTGCTAGTATACTAAAAAGCTACTGACTTTTAATTTATTTCATATCCAGAAATCTTACTAAACTCTTATTAGTATAAAAATCTAATGATTCTCTTTATTTTTTCACAAAATGATATTTTTTTCCTTTTTGTTGCCTTATTGAGTTGGCTAGTGGCTAACATGGCTTAAATTCAAGATACAATATTGAGTAGAAAAACAGATACACTATATTCTACTTTGGAAACATATATTTATATATGCTAAAACACAAGGACTTCAAATACAAGGGAAATGAAAGAGTTGATTTAATTAAATAGTTGAAATAGTTGATTTTTTGGAAGGAAGGATTTTCTTTATAAATATTTGCTATAAAGTAGTTTTAAAAAAACACAATTACTTTGGAATATGCAAGAAAATAACATACACCCCATAATTTTTATTAAAAGTAATGAGAGATCAGTAAGAAAGTCATGAAAATATGCCAGAATATTTAAAGAAGGAATAAATCTTACCACATATGGGTATTTGTGCAATGGTAAAGGATGTGCCAGCTAACAAACATGACACTGCTCCACACAGCCCATTATCTTCACTAAAGCATATGGCAAGGAGTACATTTTAGGTTCTGTTCTTACATTACCTTTGGTATGATTTTGGTAGGGAAAGAGATGGATTATACTTTCAAAAGCATTTTTGAAATGCTATTAGTTTGGACTTGATTATAAAATCAACAAAAGATCTAACCTTCAATGAAACCGCTAGTCAGGGTTACCCACCTCCTTCCCAAAACCAAATTCAGGATCTTTCTAATTGAGAGAACATACAGGAAATGAATTTTAAAAAGTGTCATTTAAGACTAGGTGTCCAAGACCTAGTGACTTAATTAGAAAACCGACAAAAATGAAACCCTGACCCAACTGAAAAAGTTGTGTGGTACAAGTAAAACAAAAATTGGACAATAATGTGAAGGGAAAATTGTCAGAGAAATAAAGTGAATGAGAGACATTAGGGTATATATGAAAACGAAATACACTAGAATAAAAATGATAATTTCCAAATAGAAACTCCAAAAGAGAAAATATAAACAAAAGAAAAGCACTAATGTTCTTCAAGAGAGGGCCCATTTCTCCACATTCTCTCCAACAGCTTTTAATTTTTGCCAATTTGATGATGTGAAACCCAAGTACTCTCTCTACAGAGAGAAATGGAAGGGCATGATTCAGAGGATGAAAGGAAATGACAGAAAGGTACCTTTTAAGTCAGGAACTGGGGTATGGAAAAGTACTGATGAAAAGCTATGGGGCTCTTGGCTGGCTCAGTTGGTAGAGCATGTGACTCTTGATCTCAGGGTCTTGAGCTCAAGCCCCATGTTGGGTGTAGAGATTACTTAAAAAAAATTTAAAAACTGATGAAAACAAGGAAGGGAAAGAAATATTGTTCATATTTCTAATTGGAGTACATGTTGGAACAAAGCAGGCCTTCATGCATTTGAAAAAAAAAAAAGCTCATAAAAGTACATCGTTTATTCACATGAAGCCAAAGAAAAGTGGGTCTAGAGAAGAGAGAACAAAAAGGTGCAACTACCTTGTAAGTTACAAAACAAAACAGCATTAGGAGGAAGAAGAAGAAATACAGGTAACCTAGCCATCCTGCTCCCTTACACCCTGTTTGGGAACAGGATGTGGTATAAATAATAAAAAAATAATAATATAAAAAAATATAGATAGCAATATTTATTCAGCACTTAGTGAGTATCAGGGACCAAGGAAGGCACACTGCATTAGAAGACACAGAGTGCGGGAAGAAGGCCCAGGAGAAGTACGCAAGATTTGCAGAGGGAAGGCTTCATGGAGAAAAGAGTGAGCTTGCTCCTGAAGGTAAAACAGGAGGGAGCTGGGATGCAAAGCTTGGAGACAGCAGTTCAGTAAAAAAGGAAGAGGTGCTAAAGCAGTGAGGAATCAATCAAAACATATACTGCATTGTGAGGTATACAGAGTAATTATGATGGGATCAAGAACATGGATATAATACACAAATAGGTCATGAGAAATGGTTTGGTCCAGAGATTGTGTTCCAAGTCACATGAAGGTATAAAAGGAAACAAATCATGGTCCAAATATCAAAACGAATTGATTATAATTCTTGAGGGGTCAAAGTTTTTAAAAGTACCATACAGGTTCTCAGATTTTTTAAAAAACTGGGTAATATAAATATGAAAATGAAAGCAAGTTACTTCAACTTATAGAAAGAACCCCAATTTGTAATAAAACAAAACAAAATAAAACAAAAATTCCCAACATGTTTCCAAAATGTGTAAGCCCAAAGAAGACAGAAAGTTTTAAAGGTGGTATTTTACAAAACTGGATTAAAAAAACAACAAAGGAGGCAAAGCTATTAGATATCAAGTTTAAAATAAAAACATCAAGCTGGTGCTATGATAAAAGAAACATCTGTAATAAAATATGACATTTTATGTCAAGTCATAACAAACGAAATCAAGGAAAAAACTGAAACATAAAAGGAGAAATCAAGTGAAAATAATCACATTCAGTTATTAATTAGACAAATATTTACTGTGTGTCTACTCTATACCAGGTATTTTTCTTGGCACCCAGGCTACAGCACTGAATGAAAGGGACAAAATTCTTTGCCTTCCTTGGAGTTACAGTCTAGGGAGAGAGACAGACAAAAAAGAAATAATAATATTTTTGACATGCTGCAAACCACTATGAAGAATAAAGTAGGAGAAGAGAGAATGAGTGCTGGGAATCTCAGTTCTAAACAAGGTCGGGGAAGACATAAAGTGAGGTGTGGACATTTCTGCCAAGAGCATGAGGAAAGGGAGTAAGGTAGTCACAGTGTCATACAGATCTAGCATGCACAGAACGACAAGAGACAATGAAGGATGAAATTCATGAAACAAATAAAGTTATCCTCACTTCTATGTCCTAAAAATAGAATTACCTTTCTAGTCAGTTCACTGTCTATGGTATGTATATATAAACTGAGCTAACAGTAAGTATTTAAAAAACCCAAACTTGGATTATTTTTAAAAACAGAGTCTATATACTTGGATCAAAGTTTAATTTTTAGGCATGTCCAATAAAAACAAAATAATAATTACATATAAGAACAAACTGAAACATGAGAAGACATTGTTTAGAATTTCTGAGAACTGAGGGGTGCCTGGGTGGCTCAGTCAGTTAAGCATCCGACTCTTGATTTCAGCTCAGGTCATGATCTCAGGGTCGTGAGAGGGCCCCCCATTGGGCTCTGCTCTGGAAGTGGAGTCTCTCTCCCTCTCCCTTTGCCCCTCCCCCTGCTTGCACGCTCACGTGCTCCCCCTACCTCTAAAAGAAATTTTAAAAAATAAAGAATTATGAGAATTCCTAAAAATTGAAAAGTAAAATTTCTAATCTATTGAATTAAGTCAAAATCATATAGAGATAAATCTATAACCTTTAATATAAATGATAAACTGAGACTTCAACTCATAACCTTCAGAAAAGTACAGGAAAATGTAAAGAAAAAAAGTAAAATTTAATAAGCTATAAACATACAATGATAAAATAAATATGTCTAAAACATGATTCTTTGATAAAAATAATAAAATCTTTATGTCCCTAGAAATCATATAAGGAAAAATAAAAGAGAAGCAATTTGGAGATTAGAATATACATATATAAACCAGTGAGTATTTTTAAACATCTGAAAATGAATAAGCAAGGAGACAGGTGATTTCCTATTAAAACTAACAGTATAAAGAATTAGAATACCAAAAAAAGGCCAATAGAACAGTATAAAAAATTAGAATAGCAAAAGAAAACCAAAAAAGAAGAAACAAAAAATTATCAATAAAATGCTTCCAAATATGAGATACAGAAATAGCTGGAAATTCTTTCCAACTTCAAGAAATTTTGATTTCTTAATTAAGAGATCATGCATTATATATTCCTATGCATAGGAAAAAAATACATGCAAAATACAAACCACAAAGTAAAATAAAAGCTGGCAGGTTATCTAATCAATTCTAAGTTAAACAGTGTTCCAATTTCAACACTCAAGATATTAGAGAAAAGAAAACTAAACTCTTGCATTTTATTTATTGAGAAATTACTATTTGCCAAGCACTGTAATGAAAACTTTACATACATTATCAACATACACAAATGAAATTTTAGGCAGTATTATTAAATCTGTTGGTATTTCACATAAATAACTAAGACAAGAACAAAAGTATAAGATCACTTAGTAGACACAAAGTAGGAATTTAATAAAATTCTATATAAGAATTCTATACGAATGGCTTCTATTTTTGGAAAAAGTACTTATCTTAGACAACAAAAAAACCCATAAATTATTACTGGAAATTGGATGATTCACTATGATCTAAAATGAAATGACACAAATATTAGAAAAAAATGAGACAAATGTACCATTATTTTTTTGATACCATGGACATGATAGCTGTTATAGTGACCAGAGTATTCCTGGGGTCTAACATTATCAGGCACATAGACTGAACCAAATGAATAGTATATATATTATGAATAAAATATATAATCACTTACATAAACAGCTTATACAAATTGTTCAGAAAGTATTTGTAGTTGTTTGTGAGATGACAGCACTTGGCTGACAAATGTTCTGAAGTGAAATGTATAATTTTACAATGTAAAAAATGTATTTTGTTATTTAGAAAAATAACAAATTGAAAAAGAACAGGAAGAGCCTATTCACAAGACAAGAAAATATGAAAGAAAATGTTTCACTCTACTACCATAACAAAAACAAAAAAACAAAATTCAAACTAATTCCTTAGTACAATGCTATGAGGATGCAATTAGCCAAATGCTTTAAAAGCCATGAAAATGTGGGGATTTTTAAAGAAAATAATCCGTAACATTAAAAATCAATCTATACAAATAAAGATGTAAATGAAAGCATTACTAATAGCACAAAATGAAAGTAAACTAAATGTGTAACTGGAATATGATTACATAAATTAAGACACCAAAGGATTTTTTATTTATTTTTTTTTCCAAAGGATTTTTTTAAATGGCATACTACTACAAGGGAAACATGATATAATATTAAACTTAAAAAGTAGAATGTGAATTTGTAAATACATAGTGATTGTTGTCTATGCATTTTGAAAATGAATCATCTTCAGGTTTTAATCACAAATAAGACAAAATTAATCCTGTAGATAGCTACTAAAAAGAACTCCTTTTAAAAAGTACAAATTCTTCAAACAGATTTCAAAATCCAATTTTAGGGTATTACCCTAAAGTCCCATTTTTTTTCATCATAATATTAAGGAAGAGTCTAAAACATAGCATTTGCTGTCCTAATATCTGAGTCATCCATGAAAATGACAGGCTGTGACTAGATAAGAATATCTGAAATGAAATTTTGAAAAAATATCTATAATTTATTCCCAGAAATCAAGGGGTCCAGGGAATTGAAAATGCACAGGGTTTCTAAACTTACCTAGTATATATTGTACTCATTCCAGCAGGTATGGCAGACACTGTCCATTACCTGCCTCAAATTTATCCTTCCCAAGTCTTCCCTAATGATAGATTCTCAGTCTGTTCAGGCAGCCATGGAGCACCCTGGTAGGCATCCTCTATCCTAGCCCCAGGGGAGAAAGCAGAAATTCTCTAAATCAATCATGGACTCTGGGGCCCCCTGGCTAGTGACCAGTCTCGAGGTAACTACCTAATCCAGTTCTGACCAATAAGAAGTAAGCAGACGCCTGCTGCCAAACAGATTTGGCTAGCATGGCCTTTGCCTACCACACCTTCTTCCTCCTGGAAGTACAGGAAGCCAGGAAGAACAACACGCATCTTACATTAACAAAGGCCAGCCTGAGAAAAGACACTCATGGAATGAAGGACAAAATCCAGGGTCCCTTCATGGTGTCCCTGAGCATGTACGGCAGACCTGAGAAGTGTTGACTTTATCGAGAAAATAAACTTCCCTTTGCTTAAACCACTAGAGTGATTTTCTAATGCTTGAAGCAGATCACATTCCTAACTGATACAAGAAATAAATCTGCATAAAGGTGATTTCTATTTATAAATACTTGCCATTTAGTTTTTACCAAAAGCTATTTTGGTCAAAGGTATTTAAACAAGAGGTTGTAGGTAGAATAAAGAAATGAAGAAACAAATGAATAAATGGAAGATTATAACAGGATTTTTAAGATATTTCTCTAAATTTAGCTCCTACAGTATTAGAGTCCACTAGAAAATATATGAAAAATCTTACACGTGAAGTATTAATTTGGGGTGTTAATAAAGAAGTCTCCTTCTTTCAGCCTATATTTTAATGATTAGCCAAGAAAAGGACTCCACATCAAATCTTGCTCAGGAAAATGGTACGAATCTTCACACAGAAAATAAATTTACGAAATTCTTTCCTACTTTAAATGGGAGTTGGCTTCTTATTTTTCAACAGTTAGAAACCTGCTTTTGGAAATCCCCAAAATTAAATTTTACATATGGTATGAAAAAAATGTGGAAAACTTTGTATTGTTTGTAAAGGTGAATCAGGCTCAAAGTATTGTACTGAGAATCAGGAATGAGGTCCAAATTTTTTGATTAAAAAAATCAAGTTGATTGTAATCAAATGATTACAGTAACCAAATGACTGCTCTACATTAATTTGTCAGAGAAATTCAAAGGTTACGGTATTTCACATGGCTATCTCTATAAGATTATTACGGTCCTGAATGATGGCACCATGATCTTTCATGATGTTCTGACACAATCCTGGTATCCTGGTATATAATTATTCTTGGGGGAGTCCGATGTCACTGGAAAAAAAAATCCATGAACAGTGCACATTAAGAAAAACTTTTAATACTTTTTTATCTTGCTTTGCCTTTCTCAACAAAAAGTGAAGTTGCAGTGAAATGAAAATGTTGGCATCTGCGGCTACCTTGCATACCTTTAAAATGCTTCAGAAAATAAAGCAGGTGACTTAGATTATTTAGATTCATAAACTAAACCTTCCTGAGCAAATCACCTATCTGTGTGTGGATGCCAATTCCACAGCACCCACCAGCTCTGACCAGCCTTCCACACCACTGCTGATTACAGTCAGTTAAGTGGAAGCACAGGAAGTGGTTCGTTGAGGCTCCTGACACACTTTCTCTCAGAACAGAAGTCCACCTTCAAACTGGTGGGCACTCTCCACATGTCCAGTTCCCTACTGTCTCCTAACAACCTACTGCTCATAATGTATCCAGAAAATTAACAGAAAAGGTAAAAACCAGGTTCATCGTCAGAAAAGCAAGGCACTCTATATAGTCATAAGAACAGTGAGTATCTAGTGCAATGCTTGGTACATTCTGGACACTCAAGCAAAAGTATTGCTTTTCCCTCTATTTTTTCAGTCTGTGCCCTGGTATTCACTTGCAAATATCTATTATCCAACAAATACCTGAGGCACTGCTCTATGTGCTTTAGTCACTGCCCTAAAAATGTTTCCATTTAGTGGGAGAGATAATAAACAATAAACAAGTAAACATGACATAAAAGCAACATACGGTACTTAGGCTTTGAATTCAGTATTTTTTTGACCTATTGCACTGGAATGCCACCAATGATCTTAATTCTAAAAGTGGGTATTTGGCTTAAAAATCACAAAAGGCAACATTAATATGTCACAAACCAATACTTTTAATAATTACCTACAATATAGTACAGCAGTATTCATTTTCCAGCAAATTGGATGTATTTTCATTTCAGATGAGTTACACATTTTTTAAAAACTGAACTTGTACAAATTAGAAAATCAGTAGCTTACATCATAAAATAAGCCAGAAATAATATTTTACATTCTATCTGGCAGTCAACTCAGGCCTAATGTTACAGTAGTCCCACCATGGAAAAGGGAAATAGGTTTCTTTCTATCAGGTACACCTGACAGGAGCCAACTTTCATTGCTGGGCCTCTTAAAACAAGTATGAACTCAAGTAGGAGTCGATCATGACTTTAGTTTAATTTTATTTTACTTTGTTCATTTTCATTCCTTGTATACAATGAAGTACCTCCACAAGGGCCCAAGTTTAATAGAACCACTCATGTGAGTTAAATAGGCACTGCCATACTGAGAACCCGAGTCAGAAGGTAACAAACAGCTTCAGAGGTCCCTCTGCACAGAAGCCGGAGACACAACCCACAGGAGCCCTCAGGGGCAGCAATGTCCTCCCAGTTCACAAACAGCAGACCTCCTTGCTTATGAAATCAGTGACTGCAAAGAACTTCACTAAAAATATAATAAAATGGCAGGGGGGAAAATTATATATAATAGAGAAAGATATTCTGTGTAAAGAAGTAATGAAAGAAATCAGAAATGAAAGGCTGATATATTTGGTTACATAAAACTTGAAGACATCTGTGTATTAACAGGCAAACCGAAAATCAGCAAGAAAAGTACAACAAATACAAAACAGGTTTACATACTGAACATCTATAAAGAGTCCTTGTAAATCAAGATAAGATACTAAGACTCCAAAAGAAAACTAGGAAAAGAAGTGGTAACAGGCAATTAACAAAGGAGAAAACAATAAAGAATTGGCTAAACATTTAAAAAATATTTTCTCTTCAGTAACAAATAGAAATGAAGAGGTTTTTGGGGGCAGGGATTGTTCTTGTTTTTTTATAAAACGTGCTCACTGGCTACTGGGAGGAGTGAAAAATAGTTTAGGGAAAAAAAAAACCTTTTTGAAATATGTACCAAGAGCCTTTATAAAATGCTTACATACTTTTACCCAGCTATTTTATTCCTGAAAATTTCTTAAGGAAATAATCCAAAAGACACAATCTTATGGAGAAAATGTTCATGACAGCATTATTTACAATAGAAAAGAAGTATATGGAACCACAAAAGCCCTCAAACAGCCAAAGCAATCTTGAAAAAGAAAAACAAAACTGGGGGTATCACAATTCCAGATTTCAAGTTACATTACAAAGCAGTAGTATTTAAAACAGTATGGTACTGGCATAAAAACAGACACACAGATCAACAGAATACAACAGAAAATCCACAAATAAACCCACAATTATATGTTCAATTAATCTTTAACAAAGGAGGAATGACTATGCAATGGGAAAAGTCTCTTCCACAAATGGTGCTGGGAAAACTGTCTGGACAGCAACATACAAAAGAATGAAACTAGACCACTTTCTTACACGATACACAAAAATAAACTCAAAATGGATTAAAGACCTAAATGTGAGACTTGAAACCATAAAAATCCTTGAAGAAAGGACAGGCAGTAATCTCTGACATGGGGCGTAGCAATCTTTTTCTAGAAAAGTCTCCGGAGGCAAGGAAATAAAAGCAAAAAAAACTATTGGGACTACATTAAAATAAAAAAGGAAACAATCAACGAAACTAAGAGGCAACCTACTGAATGGGAGAGGATATTTGCAAATGACATATCCAATAAAAGATTAGTATCCAAAATATATAAAGAACTGATACAACTCAATACCCAAAAAACAAATAAACCAATTTTTAAAATGAGCAGGAAGCGCACCTGGGTGGCTCATTCGGTTGAACCTACGACTCTTGATTGCGGCTCAGGTTATGACCTCAGGGTCGTGAGACTGAGCCCTTCATGGGGCTCCGTGCTCAGCGGGGAGTCTGCTTGAGATTCTCTCTCTTCCTCTCCCTCTGCCCCTCTCCAGTGGGCATGTGCATGCTCTCTCTCTCTCTCTCATAAATAAAATCTTTCAAAAAAAGTAGGCAGAAAACATATAGATGGCCAAAAGACATACGAAAAGATGCCCAACATCACTTATCATCATGGAAATGCAGATCAAAACCACAATGAGATATAACCTCATACCTGTCAGAATGCCTAACATCAAAAACACAAGAAACAAGTGCTGATGAGGATGTGGAGAAAAAGGAACCCTCGTGCACTGCTGGTGGAAAAGCAAACTGGTGCAGACACAATGGAAAACAGTATGGAGGTTCCTCAAAAAGTTAAAAATAGAGTTAACTTACGCTCCAGTAATCACACTACTGGATACTTAGCCAAAAAATACAAAAACACTAATTGAGGGCGCCTGGGTGGCTCAGTTGGTTGGGCGGCTGCCTTCGGCTCAGGTCATGATCCTGGAGTCCCAGGATCGAGTCCCACATCGGGCTCCCGGCTCGGCGGGAAGCCTGCTTCTCCCTTTCCCACTCCCCCTGCTTGTGTTCCCTCTCTCGCTGTCTCTCTCTCTGTCAAATAAATAAATAAAATCTTTAAAAAAACAAAAACAAAAACAAAAACACTAATTGAAAGGGATACATGCACCCCTATGTTTATAGCAGCATTATTTACAATAGCCAAACTATGGAAGCAGCCCAAGTATCCATCAATAGATGAATGGATAAAGAAGATATGTATACACACACACACACACACACACACACACACGCACACTCATACTCTCACACGATGGAATATTACTCAGCCATAAAAAAGGAATGAATTCTTATCATTTGCAACGACATGGATGGAGCTAGAGAGAACAATCCTGAGTGAAATAAGTCAGTCAGAGAAAGACAAATACCATATGATCTCACTCATGTGGAATTTAAGAAACAAAACAAGGGAAAAAAAAAAAAAGAGAGAGAGACAAACCAAGAAACAGACTCTTAACTACAGAGAATAAACTGGTGGTTACCGGAGGGGAGGTGGGTGGGTGGGAGGGAGGGAGGGAGAAATAGGGGATAGGGATTAAAGAGTACACTTAGCATGATGAAAAATAAAATAAAAAAATAAAATAAAAAATTGAAAGAACTATAAGCAACCTAAATGTCCCCAAACTAAAGCAATTATGGGGGCACCTGGGTGGCTCAGTCGGTTGAGCATCTGCCTTCAGCTCAGGTCATGATCCCAGAGTCCTGGGATCAAGTCCCGCATCAGGCTCCCTGCTCAGCAGGCTCCCTGCTCAGCGGGAAGCCTGCTTCTCCCTCTCCCACTCCCCCTGCTTGTGTTTCCTCTCTCGCTGTCTCTCTCTGTCAAATAAATAAATAAAATCTTTTAAAAAAAAAGAAATTATGGAATGTCTACAAACACAGTATTATATACTCATTACAATTATGTTCAAAGTGTTTAACTACATGAGAGAACACAACATGATGTTAAGTTTAAATTTTTAAAATTATGTGTGTAATAAGATCTCAACAAAGGAAAGAGGAAAAAATCCTGATACCAAGAGCACATACACATGAGAACACCACAACAAGCAAGATTTCAGGGTTGGTAATGTCAACAGTGATTCCCTATGCAGGCTACTCTGCACTTGAGGTTTTTCACAGTCTCTCAAGAAGATAGGGTCTCTACCAGCCCATCACACTCCCAGAACTGCACTTGGCACATAGTATCTGTTGCTTAAACTGAAAACCAAAGGAAAAACATTAACAGAAAAATGAACACGCATGCACATATACATACATATGTAAATATACACGTATGTAGGCGGGTGTGTCTATATATACTTGCAAACAGAGTAGCAATACTAAAAAGGTCAGAGGGAGAGTAACTTTTCTGCATGTATGTTTATACTCATAATCGGTAAAAAGCAGGGTAGTCTGGATACCGCGGGCAAGGGGAACAAGAAAGAAAACATCCAAAAACTTGCCAAAAATATTTTTTTTAATAAAATCAGAGGATGTTGTAATTTGTGAATTGTTATCTTTGTTATGATCAATACACAAATGAACAAAGAAAAGAACACACCAGGATTTATACAGAAGGTGGGGGGGAGGAGTTTTACTCAAGAATGCAAAGAATGTCTCCTTACGTTTCATCCTGGGGGTAACTGATAAGAAGCTAAAGACGTCAGGAAATAGAGAAAGACAGTCTTTTCTCACTAGCCCATAGCACAAAACCAGATACAAGTTTTTAAACTTCCTGTTTTTTAATCTTTGCAGTTATTTTTAAGTCTGATGTTTAAATTCCATAGTTTCAGAGTCATCCACTCTTAAATTCAATACCATGTCTTCATTCATGCAAAAGGAAGCAGTAATATTGTTTAAAAACAAATGAGGCAACTACGCATCCTGAAATTAATGTTTGAAGGTTTCAGCACAGTGAAACCACCACTGGGTTATTAAATGATATTAAAAGACATTAATTTGTTTAGAAAAAATGCAGTATTTAAACAGAAAAACTCTACAAACCACCTTTGCTGAACAGAAACAATGTATCAGTACATGTTCCTAGAAACTCACAGAAGATGCCACTGTTCATAAATATTAGGGAAAAAGAACTTTCCCCCACTTGATATTAATCCTTGGTACATGTGAAGGTACTGAGCAGAATGTTCTACTCAGACAGGTCAAGGCTCAAAGTATGTAACTAGGTGAGGGCATGAATTTCAAATAAAAACCCTAACCTGAAAAATACAAAGGCCAACCAGAGCCATCTTTTGTTTCTTGCAGGTAAGGAATGATTGATTCCAGCATGTGACATCCAACAATCTGTAACATCTCCACTACTAACCAAGGAGATCAGAAACTCAAATTCTTCAATTAATAGATTATCTCGGAGTACTTAATGCTTCACATACAATACTGTGCTAAGTTCTCAGTTTAAGAAAGCTGGTAAGAACTGCATTTATTCAAAGAATCAGTTCTACACTAAAAACAAGCATACACACATTTTGATATTTGCTCTCCATATGTAAAAAAAAAAAATTCTATATGATGGAAAAGAGTCCTAAGCAATTCAATGTAATCACTGTTGTACATAAATCTATAGAATGGGTGCAGGCCAAGGAAAAAGACTCCTTCCCTACACAGTTCCGGTACATTTTCCCTTATCTCAGAATATCATCAATTCATAGGTCTGCTCAAAATCTGATGTGAGCATTTTCCGGGGGGTGGGGGGGAAACACTCTGAAAAACATGCCTTTCTAAACCTACCTTGATGCCCAATTTAAGAACATTCAAATTAAAGATCCCATTCAGTTGACTGAGGGGTCAAGAACTGGAGAGAAGGAAAAATGAAGCAGAAAAAACACATTTTTTCCTCTTCTGTCATTACTGTTTTTAACCTAACATGTCTCTCAAAGCGTTTAGCTCCATGGTGATGGGAGCAGGCGAAAAATATAGAAACACTGAAAGAACAAATTCCCTCAGAATATTTTAGGGTTTTTAACGCAAAGCTTACCGTGGAATTACAGAGGCATACTAAGTTGAAAATAGATTCTTATAACTTAGTAATGATGTAAGATGAAGAATCTTTCTTTATAATAGCTTTTTAAAAATCTGCTACATTCCCTCCTCCCCCCGCCCCCAAATCAGCCATCGATTTGATTTTTTTGCATAGTAATTTCCCAAAGTAAAGAATATAAAAGAAAACACAGGGCTGTTTCGAAGAGTGGGTTTCAGTTTTGTCCCCAAGGGGCCATTTGGCAGTATCTGGAGACATCTGTGGTTACAACGGGGGAGCAGTGCTACAGAAACCCACCAAGCAGAGGCCAAGGGAGACTGCTGACATCCTCCGCCTAAGACAGCCTCTCTAACAAAGAATCATCCGGCCTCAAGTGCCGGGGTCCAGAGGTTCCGACCCTGGTTTAGAAGTATCTTTAACACTGAAATGCAACGATTTCTAATCACCCAAGTTCCAAACCTAGTCCCTTAGGTCAAACAGGTGAGGAAGGCTCCCAGGCTCTCTGCACTGACCACACACTGGTGTACACGATGGTTCTACGTTTACTCTCAGGGGTACAGTCATTCAAACTGCTACCAGAGGGGAGTTCGCCACTGAAGGACTTACGCACTGAAAAGAAATATAGGACATAGGGAAATACATTTGCAAATAATCCGGAAAAGGTTCTGAAAGAATTTTAACTAACATAAAGCAAAGGATGATGTCATTAAATGAAATTACATCAACGATATTCTATACATTTTGTAGCAGCAACGACAGATGCCCTCAATTTCCACTTACTGATCCTTGCTTGCTAAAAAATCTTTCAAAATCTTCTTTCCCTCAAAGTTTTAATTAGATGTCTTGAGGTGATGAAGTTTATTCTTTAATTAATGACATTTCCTGAATACCTACCTACTCTGTGAACTGTTCTAAGACCTGAGGATAGGCTGGTGAACACAGGGGCAAAGCCTCACTCAAAGAGCTAACATTCTAGTATGGAAGAGCAAGACCAAGCCAATCAATAAATAATATAAAGGTCACAGAGTGAAAAGTGCCATCCAGAAAAATAAAATTAAAAAATAATATGGTCAAGACAGCTGTCTGGCTACTCTCATCAGTTGGTTGGTCAAGGAAGGCCTCTCTGTGAAGAAGCCATTTAAGATAAGAAGACCTAAATGTCAAGAAGGAATCCGCTACCCAAAGGAAGGACACCCCTAGAGTGCCTGGGTGGCACAGTCAGTTGGGTGTCTGACTCTTGGTTTCAGCTTGGGGTGTGATTGCAGGGTCGAGGGATTGAGCCCCTCTTATCCCCCTCTCTCTAAAATAAACAAATCTTTAAAAACAACAAGAACGACAACAACAACAAAGGAAGGACATTCCAGGCAGAAGGAAGAGCAAGTAGAAAGACCCTAAAATATGAACAGATTTAGCATGTCCAAAGTAAAGAGAGCCAGTATGGCTGGAGGGGACGGGGGTGACTTTGGGTAGGAGAGACAGATGGCATCATTCTGTAAGGAAGCTTGGAGGCCTTGATAAGTGGTTGCAGGGCTCCACGGCCTTGTCTCTTGACATGACCCGGCATGAGATGCATATGGTGTGCATTAGGGTGGGATCAGCAGAAATGGAGAGAAGTGGAGAAGACGGGTGTTTCTGAAGGTAGAGACGACAAGGCATGCTGCGAGATCAGATGTCGGTAATCCACATGACACTCTGCTGGATGCAGAACTCGATGAATCAAGGGTAACTCTTCAGTGTCTAGATAGATGGACGGTTCTGGGTGGATGAGTCTCCTGAGAAATTCGGAGTGGCAGAGAAGCAGGTTTAAGGACTACATGTAGGATGGCCAACCATGCTGGTCTGCCTGGGACTGAGAGGTTTCCCCAGAAGGTGTTAAAACCAAGAGAGTCCTGAGAAACCATGATAAGTTGCTCACTTGACATACAAATCAAGAGTTTTGTGTTGACCACTGGACATCTATATGGAGATATCGGGGAGGCTGCTGAAAATACAAATCTGAAGCAAGTCTGAGCCGGACATAGAGAAGTGGGTATCACCGAGGGACGTGGATGGCAGCGAAAGTCACAAAACTAGATGACATCTCCTTGGGAGAGAAGAGAAGAGGCCCCAGGATGGAGTTGGTATTTTTTTCACGGATAACCTGTTTATAGTCCAGTTCTCCGCCTACGTGGCCACTGCCTTCCAGACTTCACACTCCATGTTTTCGACTCATATTTTCCAGATCTCCCCAGAAAATCAGAAACACAAAGTAAAATGCACATTTTCAGATGCTTCAGGCAAGCCATTTCCGCTCAAACCCTCCGCTCCGACTTCCCCCATCCTACCCTTCTGAGCTCCTCTCCTGAGCCACAGAAAAGCCCAAATGTACAGAACAGGTTTCTTGTCCATCCTCTCCCGTGCCTTTCCCAAAGCTTCCCAGCAAAGAAATCCACTATTGCTACTGACAAATGTTTGGCCTCTTTTTCCTACTCCCAATCCCACTGCTCCCTTTTTCTAATTATCCTCAACAAGCATGACCTTCAACTTTTACAATCCAAAACTCTCACAATTAAAAAAAAAAAAAAATTCTCACTATTGAGGAAAAGGAATACAGAAGCAAATAAGTAGACAACAGAAACTCTCCAAGGGCAAGTTTCAGTTGAGAGGGGCCCACAGTTCAGTGCATTAGTCTCTTTGAAAAGACTCCTAACACCCTCGGCTAAAGCTTAACTTGGGTACAGTGGCATTCAAAAAGGGAACAATTACTAGGGTGACTCAACAGATGGCCCATTTAAACTATGGGATTAACACAATGTGTCTGGTGACCTAGTTCAAGTAACTAAATAGAAACCTCCCGATTGGCCAACTTGTGATTGAAAATACCACATGTCTGCAGCTGACCTTGTCAGATCCAACTCTATCTGGACAATCTGGGCAGAGAGAATAAGAGGATAAATAAAACATCAGAAATAATCAAAAGAGGTCCTATGGCTTGGAAGGGCTATAGCAGAATTACCTGGCTTCCCTGTGGGACAGCCCCTTCCCTGTGAGGGCAAGCAAGCATCCTGCCTAGGGCGGACAAGACTCAGGACATAACAGGGGGGAAAAAAAAGATGATCTCTCACAAAGAAAGCTCTGCCTAAAAGATGGTAAGATAATTGAAAAGGTAGGATTGAGAGAGAAGTAATCGATGAAAATAAATTATGCCTACAAAATCCCAATCTACTGATAAATGGCCCCTCCACTGTGAGGCCCTCTATAAGGCCAAGGGAGCCACCGTGACTGCCCTTCAGAAGAACTTTCCAAATCTTTCTCCAGCACTGAAAAACACTCATACTGAATCACTATGAACTCTTATTAGGTATAATAAAGGTGAAGCTTTTTTTTTTTTTTTTTTTTTTTAAGATTTTATTTATTTATTTGAGAGAGAGAAAGAAAGAGCAGGGAGAGGAGCAGAGGGAGAGGGAGAAGCAGGCTCCCCACAGAGCAGGAAGGCCGACACAGGGCTCAATCCCAGGACCCTGAGATCATGACCTGAGCCGAAGGCAGATGCTCGGGCACCCCAAGGTGAAGAATTTTTAATCATATATTAAGAAAAAGAACAGAAAAAACAGACTTGAGTTTAAAAACAAGAACAAATATACAATAATACAAGAATAATACAACCTCTGAGGAGTAAGGCTCAATAATTGCTCCTGGTCAAATAGTTTAAGCAATATCTCATTGTCTAATCATGTCTTTTCACTTCACTTTCACACTGAATACCAAATTTATTTTATTTTTAATTAAGAATATTAGAAATGTTGGGGCGCCTGGGTGGCTCAGTCGTTAAGCGTCTGCCTTCGGCTCAGGTCGTGATCCCAGGACCCTGGGATCGAGCCCCACATCGGGCTCCCTGCTCCGCGGGGAAGCCTGCTTCTCCCTCTCCTACTCCCCCTGCTTGTGTTCCCTCTCTCGCTATGTCTCTGTCAAATAAATAAATAAAATCTTTAAAAAAAAAAAAAAAAAAAGAATATTAGAAATGTTTACATTCTAGTGTAAATTATATTTAAAACACTGCTTCTCCTGTTGACTATATGTTGATAACTGCATTTTTAGGGCACTTAAAAAATCACAATAAAACATACATCCATATACACTGATTTTTATCTGATACATAAATGCCTTCTATCATCAGCACATTCCTCTCTGTAAGGATATAAAAAAAATCCATTGGTAATAAAAGATAAGTTCTTTATCTTTCAAAGTAATTTAAATTTTGTAAATGACAGAAACTCAGTGAATAAAATGCTGATAACAGACTTTACATAATTGGGTTTACAGACTTCTGACATGATGCTTAAGTGCAGTGAAGCTATGCAGACACGTTTAATGGATACTCAGTAGCATACATTTGCCTGAAAGAAGAAATATGTAATTCAATTTGTAGATATTTAACGCATTTAATTGCTTCACCTTCATGCCAGTGAAATCACTAAACAACGCTTTACGTATCTATTCCATTAGCATTAAGACACTATTCATAGCTTTATAATTTAATGATCTGAAAATACATTAATCCCTAGTTGTACCTCCTTTAAGAAATGTGTTCGGTGGCATCATTATGGCTCTACAAAGAGAAGCGGAGCTTTTTAATAAGAGAAGCATTCTGACAAACAAAGGAAAAGAAACAGACATTGTTTGGATAAAGAAACAGAATGAAAACCCTAGGTTGGAATCTTGAAAAAGCGTAGCTCATGAACGTTTGCTGATCAAGGAAAGACAGAGCCGGCTCTGCCAGCAGGAACAAGCCAGGGAGCCGGCCTACCGTCCAGCAGCTCAGAGGTAAAGGAGTCCTGCACGGGAACATCCCGACAAAAAAAAAATTGTCCTGGAAAATTAATACATTCCCAAATCATTTTCATAATTCGATTAATTAAAAAATCTATCTAGCAATAAAATACAGGATACAAATAAAAAACAAAGTTTTCAATGAGTTCATTTATTCAAAAACATTGTTTCTGATGCATATAAAATTCTACAGTCTCTGAAGATAAAAAGCAAGTTACTACCATCAGGTGCTAAAGAACTATTAGGCTAGCTCTTTACATAAAGCCACAGAGGACACAAAGCAGTAAGCAGCACAGTAATTCCAACACCTGTGCTTCTGGCTGGACGTGCAAACTGCCTGGGGATGGACACGACTGAGAAAGGTGTGACCGCATGCAGGGGGATAGAGAACCACCCCTCCTCTCGGGTGACTGCACAGAAGTGCAGCCCCCTCGGAGGAGGCCTTCTCTCTGACCTCCAGACCAAGTGAGAGGCCCAGCCCTGCCGAGGGATTCCAAGGAGCCATTCATTCTTTCAAAGCTCGCTTTTAGGGCGAGCTCTTTGGGGGCAGAGACCAGGTCTCATCAATCTGGACAGCCCCAGACACCAGCACAGTCAGCCATACTGTACCTGCTCGATAGATATCTGATAGAAGAATAAATGAATGAGAAGAAGAAAAGCCAGTGAAAGAGAAGAAGCTGTTTTCATGGAGGTAGGAGAATGAAGAAGAAAAGGAGGACAAGGAGAAGGAGGAGGAGGAGGAGGAGAAGGAGGAGGAGAGCCACTTTTGGGGAAATGAGGCAGAAAACAAAGAGAAGAGTGAGGGTAACGCAGCACAAATGTCACAAACGAAGGAAAGCCCAGGAACATGCAGATTGAGAACTCCACACCTGGAAGTTAGGAGATCAAAGAATTACAGGCCTCAGCCACTGTGTAAAAAATTTAGGTATAAACCGAGCAGGGAAACACTGAATACTTTTTTCCTGAGATCACAAATAAGGCAAAGATTCCATTCTTACCACTTCTAGTGAGCCTTATACTGAATGTTCTAGCTAGTTCAATAAGGCCAAGAAAAGCAAATCTTTGCAAAAGGTATAAATCTTTAAAAAGGTATAAAGATGGGAAAGGAAGCAGTAAAAGTGTCATGACTCACAGACACCTAGGATCATATATGTCAATAATCCTACAAAACACACACGCACACAATATTAGAACTAGCAAGAGAATTTAGGAGTTTTGCAGGTCAATATACAAACAGCAAGTGAACAACTGGAAATGAAATTTAAAAACACCATTTACAGAAGCATTAAAAAAACCCTCATATACCAAGTGGAAGATGTGAGAAACCTCTACATTGAAAACTACAAAATGCTCAGAGAAATTAAAGTGGAGAGGTTTGTGGATGAGAAGACTTAGTATTACCAAAATGTCTATTCTCCACAAATTGAAAATTAGGTTCAATGAAATCCCAATCAAAATCTAGAAAGCTTTAGGGGCACCTGGCTGGCTCAATCAGTACAGCATAGGACGCTTGATCTTGGGGTTGTGAGTTCAAGCCCCGTGTTAGATATAGAGATTACTTTAAAAAAAAAAAAAATCTAGCAAGCTTTATAGGGAAAAAAAGGCAAGTTGATTCTAAAATTACATGGAAATGCAAAGAATCTATAATAGTTAAAACAATTATAAAAATAAGAACAAAGTTGGAAGACTTCACTATTTCATTTCAAAACTTATTATAAAGCTACAACATTCAAGACAGCGGGTAACTGCCGTAAGAACTGACAACAGACCAGTGAAACAGAAGAGAGTCCAGGAATAGACTCACACATATATGGGCAATTGATTTTCAACCAAAACACCAGCTCAGTTAATAGAAATGTCTTTTAATAAATGGTACTAGATATATATATGAGGGGAAAAAATGTCACCTCAACAATTACCTTATTTCATACACCAAAAAGATTAAAGTTAGGTTATCAAGCTAAATGTAAAAGATAAAACTCTAAAGCATCTTTAAGTAAATATAGGAAAATATTCCCAATATTGGACAGGCAAGGATTTCTCAAATAACACACAGAAAAGCACTGACCATGAAAAACAATAAATTAAAATAAAACCTTCTTCTCATCAAGAAACATCATAAGTGTGTGTCTGTTTATGTGTATTTTTACTACTTAAATATATATAGTATGTATTTTAATATATATTTAAAATCTTGCAAATAAAGAACTAAAAGATAATTCAATAATACTTTAGAAAAACAGTCAACACTTGAAAAAGGTACTCTCCAAAAAAAAAAAAAAAAAAGAAGTATATAAGTGGCCAAGAAGCACATGAAAAGATCCCCAAAATTATTAGACTTCAGGAAAAAACAAACTAAAATCACAATGAGATACTGTTTCACACTTAGCCCACCAGAAATGGCTAAAATGAAAAACAAAACCTGACAATACCAAACACTGATAAGAATGTGGAGCAACCAGAACCTCATAAATTGCTGGTATAAAATGGCACAACCACTTTGGAAAAACAGTTTGGTGGTTTCTTATATAGCAAAACATACATCTACTCCATGATCTAACTATTCTACTCCTAGGTATTTGCCCAAGAGAAATGAAAATATATGCCCAGAAAATGACTTCATAAGGATGCCTATAACAGCCTTATTCATAACAGCCAATAACTAGACACAACCCAAATCTTAACACTTAAGATCTATGCATTTTATTGCATGTATATTATACCTCAAAAAATAAAAAACAAAAATCTTGAAGACAAAAGGTCGAAGGGTGATGACATAACCCTCCCCTCCCCCACGTTTGTCTCCCCTGTGCTGGAAACAGGGAGGATGAGAGACCTGTGACAGGTGGGAAGATGAGTGCTGGACAGAGAAAGGGCTGGAGGCTGTTGACAGGCAAAGGGATGAGCGGGAAGAGATGGAAGGGCGTGACTAAGGGTCCACGTCTGGAAGGTGAGAGGACCATGGGATGGACAGGATGAAGGGGTCACCTGTGGAGAGGAGCAGGGCCTCACAGAGCGTGGGGTGCAGCATGGAGAACAGAGAAATGAAGGAGCTGGGGAGCTGGGAGGTAGGCTTGCCCTGAAGCTGCCTCTGTCTCTCCGTTTCTCCTACCCCAGCAGTCAGTGCCCAGGTGTGCGGAGTTCCTCTGTGCCATCCGATGGAAAAGGTATGAAAGGAGAACCTCGAGGTACCACTGGGCAGCCGCCATGCAACTTGCCTAAGAGAATGAGAGAATATCCGGCAAAGGGCTGGAATCTCTCTTGTTGGAATGAAGCATGCATTGTGTCAACATGGATTATCTTTCAGAGAAAGAAGTATGCAAGGACCCATCTGTTCCCTGCCCTTCAAGTGACTTGTTTTGCTACTTTTAACACATAACTATGCAGTTAGGCCTGTATTTACTTTCCTTAAAATGGAGGTATCACAGACTAATAAACACGAGAATCCTTAGGTTAGCCAAACATTCTCAGTATGGAACATGCTCTCTAGGTTGATTTACTCACCAATAGATGGAACTTAACATTTAATAAATGGCCCAATAAAAGAGCTAATTCACCTCATATGGGGTAGTGAATTATATATACAGACTAGAGGTGGAGACAAGAAATTGCTTCTTTGTAGCATCAACAAGTCTGATTGCTGTGGAAGTTACAACTCGGACTTTCCTTTCTCTGTACCTTTGAGTACTCTTGATTTCACCCTAATTCCAATTTAAAATGCCTCAGTAATTAAGTTTAAATATCATCTCTCTTTTGAAGGAGGAGACTTCTATGCTAATAAGAGTTTAAAATGTTTTCATCAGGGTCAATCAAGTGTTTCCACTGCTATCTTCTTTTTCTTACTCAGCCAAGACATCACTTCCAAGATAACTGATAACTTTTTTGTTGGCCTAGCTATAATACTGTGCTTTAAAAAACGCCAAATGCCTAAAAACAAGTTCTATGAATCAACTTTATCACAGCCTTTCCTTTCAATATATAGACGGTCCCCAACATATGATGGTTCAACTTAGCAATTTTTTGACTTTACAGTGGTGCAAAAGCAATAGGAAGCATACTTGGAATTTTGAATTTTGATTTTTTTCCCTGGCTAGTGATATGTGTTAAGATGCTCTCTCCTGACGCTGGGCAGTTACCGCCAGCCGCAGCTCCCGGGCAGCCGCGCGATCACGAGGGTAAACAACCAGTACACTGACCACCATTCTGTACCCATACAACCATTCTGCTTTTCACTCTCAGTACACAGCTCAACAAACTACACAAGATCTTAAACACTTTATTGTAAAACAGGCTTTATGCTGGATGATATAAGTGGCCCAACTTCAAACTAATGTACATGTTCTGAGCACGTTTAAGGTAGGCTAGCAAGGTTGAGCTCTGATGTTCAGTAGGTCAGGTGTTTTAAATACATTTTTGACTTACACGATTTTCAACTTAGGATGGGTTTATTGGGATGGAACCCCTCCTGAGTCAAGGAAGATCTGTATATTGGAAAGGAAAGAACCTACAACGTCCCTCGAATCAGGCAGTCTTAGAATACATACCCATCATCGGCCCATCTCCTCCCCTCAGTGAAACAAGCTGCAGAGAGCCGGCGATTAGTGTCTGGAAATAACTCTGAGAGGCCTGTGGATGTAAACCATCAGCCAGCTGCCACGAATGTCAAGACCCTCCCGGACAGGACTTTTGGAGCTCCCGGAGAGTCAGCGCAGGTTCACTACGGAAAGCCAGGGCAGCGCTTCTGACAAGGCGGTTGCTCTCAGTGCAGGAGCACCTTTCATCCCGCGGGCAGATGTGACATGGCCTGCTCCCACGGAAGGAGGCACCTGATCAGACACTCTGCGCGAGTGGGAGAGAGAGGAAGCAAATGTCTTTTTCCCCCTCTTCACTGTCCCTGCAAGTTATACTTTCTGTAGACCAGGTCACACATCTCTAAGTCAGATCAGTCTTTCCCATGGACAGGTACCAACTGAAAAGCCTGAGGGCAAAGGGTTAAGCCAAAACAAAAAGCAATATTCCATGCGAAAGCTCAACCAAGGCAACAAGCCCATCTGCCAGAGAAGCAGTCCCCCCTGCTGAACGAGGAGATTGAGACTCTGAAATAATTTTTCACATGGCCAGGAACTTCACGGTCATTGCCAACAGACAATTACTGCCATATATGAAGGGCAGTGACTCCTGTATTTGTAAATATTGTGAAATGTCAGAAACTCATTTTAATGCAATATACACTACAACATTTGTTCAGTATGCAAATCATTTTCTTCTGCAAAAGGTCCAGGCAGATACAAAATGGTGTCATCAAGAACTAGCTATTCCCTGGAGACAGGACTGTCCAAAGTAGCCGGTGCTCAGATGGAAGATCATGAACTGAATAGAATATTTATAGTCACCCACTCTAGCAGAGAATAATAGTGGGGACTATTTATGATACTTCTCCTATTTATGATACTTTACAGTTTACTAGAGAGTATTTTCGTATTCATTATTATCTTGTTTGGGAAAATGGGCCAAGTCTCTGCGGGACTACAGGGAACATCCCAGCGTCACACACCACACGGCCTTAAGAAGCCCACAGAAAAACAATGTTCTCCTCTGCCCTTAGAGGAAAACAACTAACAAAACTTAAATAATTGCATCTTCTCTCGTGCTGAAGAACAGCTGAGGAACAGTAACTGAGAACTATTTTACAGATCACGGTGTTCTTCCAGATTTGACACACCCAGTGCGTGCAGTCAGGGGTACACTACATTCAGTAATCATGACCAGAAAAGGACTGCAAAACAAAGACTAACTATTTAAGATACCAGACTCTTTCTTTCCTTCCTTCTTTCTGTCTCCTTCATCTGTTGTTTTTCAAGCACTGAAACCTAGAAGAATGGGCCTACTTTGCCTTTTCTATCCAGAAATAGCAGAAAACAGACACAAACTCCTCCAAAAAGCACCATGACCCTGCCTCTATTTTGTAACATTAGGAAAAGAGTGAACTTGACAATGAAGTTTAAAGAGCTGGTGCTAAGGACAGAGATCCGACCTAGCAACTAGAAAAGGCAGAAGAGAAACATTCAAGCATCCAGAAAGCATTCCTCCAGACTTGACGGATTGTTAACTGCCTTTCTGGCCAAGGGATTATCCCTAATCCAGTGATTCTGAGCTGTAGTTTCACACCACCTCTAGGGGACTCCAAAAACTCAAAGAATGTGACAAGATTTCAGAACAAAATTTTAATTCAACCAATTTACAGAGGACAATGAAATGTAAGAATGGCTGGAAATCACCTTTCTGGGAACTAGACAACAGTGTACCCTCTTATCTTGAAACCTGAATAACTTCTCACACTTTTCATTCCTCTAGAGAAAAAAAGAAAGATCCTAGTAACAGTAGGGAGGAAGAGTCAATTTAAAAAAAAAAAAAAATGTTCCACTTATTTCCTAGCCTCCTCACAGAATTAATGAGGGAGGAACTCATCTAGTAGCAAATTAGAATGGCTATTTTAAGGACTATTTTTTTCCCAAGTCAGCAAGTCAAACTTTCTATCAACTGAGCATCTACTATGTGGGAAGAAAAAAAAAAAAAAACTACCACTGACAAGTTAACTATTGCTCAAAAGCTGTCCTCAGACCCTGGTCAGGAAATAGTGGCTACCTGGTGCAAATTACGTCAACAGAAATAAACAGTTGATGGAATAATGGCAGAGTTAGCAAATTCCCTTTGGTGTTTTACTTTTTAGACTACAAATTCTTCACCCGAACTCTTCACTCTCTAATATTTTTTTCCCAGATCGGCTCCACCACTTCATTCTTTACTTGAACTCAATTTTATTCCATCCTCCACTTAGAAAAAGTCAAACCTATCTATCTCAACCTCTCCCCCAAACCCATCTCCATCTCTTGATCTCGTCGGAAAAGGAGAAAGAAGTGGAGGTAGAGAAGGAAAAAGGTAGCCCACTCTAAGGAACAAGAAGATTGGGAGACCGACTGAAAATGACTTATCCAAATCCTTTCCAAAAAGAGATTACATTGGAATCATACCCAAAAACAAAAAACTCATCAAGCTGTCTTTGTGTGGAGTAGTAAGCTTAATAAAATCAGGAACCCACTGACAGTCTTGTAACTTGTTAAGAGTGTAAGTAGCGAATAAACAAATGGGGAGGGTTCTTTATTTATTTATGGCATTAGCACTGGGGCTGAGAAGAGTTAACTGAAATAAATCTAATGCATGCTATCCAAGAAAATCAACTGATATACAATCCCAACATTGTGGATAAAAAGACAATGGTTCAGGGATGCCTGGGTGGCTCAGTCAGCTGAGTGTCTGCCTTTGACTCAGGTGGTAATCCCAGAGTCCTGTGATGAGTCCCTTATTGGACTCCCTGCTCAGTGGGGAGACTGCTTCTCCCTCTGCCTGCTATTCCCCCTGCTTGTGCTCGCTCGCTCTCTGACAAATAAATAAATGAAATCTTTAAAAAGAAAAAAAGACAACGGTTCAGTATTATTGAACATCATCGTGCAGTATCTAAATGTCCCACAGGTAAAACTGGTAGAAAAGATAGGATTATTATTTATTAATGACTTTTAAAAACAAATGAAAATTTGCTTTCTTCAACCACTGAAATACAAAGATCTCAATTTGATGCTTAAAACTAAAAACACATGTGACATCAATGAACCTAAGTTTGAGTGTTTTCCAATAATACAAACTTACCAACTAATGTAAAACCTGGCACTATTTGCCTAATATAATTCCGTGGTCTCTCAATGGAAGGCACTGCAATGGCAAAAGTGAAATCAGCAAGCCACTGCTGGGTAACAAAGAACGTTCTCACTAATGTTAACAGCTTCAGCATTAACACTCATTCAAAACTCCTCATTCGCTTCCAGGGGTGGAGCCTCCCAAAGAACCCCAGGCTAACATTTCACCAGACGCAGCGCCAAAACTGACTGATACCACAAAATGCAGATGTCCTCTAAAACAACTTTTACACTCTCTACTGGGAAGAGAGGACAGAGGACAAAGCTCTCATCATTTGTTCTGTTTACACCACATGGCTTCAGGACAAGAAACCGTGGGGGTCACTACTGGCCCACGGGTTGGAGCGCATCCCTGCTCACGGACAAGGCCTCAGTTAAGGACACCTGAAAGCAGCCCCCTGAAGCCAAGAGGGCTGTGGCATGCCTCGTTATTCTGCGCCTCCGAGAAGGAGGCCAGCGAGCAAATGCTCAGAAACCATCACAACACCACCAAGGACAAACACATTCAATCCAGGGAGACGTCTGTTGCTTCGGTTTTTGTGGTGTGATGATGTGAAAACCAGACCATCACCCAAGTTATGGTAAACCGAAGCCTGAAGTGGGCTAATCAGAGGTCCGAGTCAGTGCAGAACTCCACGGATTTGCAGGGTTGTGCTGCTCAGCTGTGGGAAGCTGGTACAAGACAGGGAAGGGAGTGGAGAGACGAGGCAGGGTACAGAATGCTGTATTAGGAAAAAAGCAAGCAAGCCCAGGAGAGACTCTGACATTAGTCATCCCTGGAGAATTACCACACACAGCCTCAGTTGCTTGACTTTTCTCTCCTATCTTTCTATCAGGGGAGCAGAATGCATTTCTTTTAAAAGCATACTATTCTTCTGCTCTTTCTATAAAGCAGCTTATTTCACAATATTCCTTCACTTAAAAAAGAAAAACAAGAAATATGCCCTACTCATGAAAATCTCTACCTAAAAATGGATGGTAACAAAAGGTAACCAGTACGGGCCCCAGTCCAGCTTCTCTTTAAAGAGGCTATCTCCTTACCCGATGATGACATGATGACAACCTGTGGAAATAAACCCTGGCAGCAGTTTAGATGCTACTAGGTTTAACACGTACTATATATAGGGATTTCAGAGTTTCTGGGTGCCACCCTTCTGTCAATCCTTTATTCGTAACTGGGGTGAGGGATTTATCCCTGTTTTAATGGTGTGCTCTGTGTTCTATGAGAACATATTATTAGCCAATGTTAATAACAGCTACTTCTAGATGGTACAATTCTACATGGTTCTCATTTTCGTCTTCATCTTTATGTTTATCTGTTTTTACATTTTCATAAGAATGTATTATTTTTATTAAAGTTATTTTTTAAATATGCTGGGAGAGAGTATTAAATGAGATTTTCTTCATGCTTTGAATAAATACAACTGAATGGATGTTATTGCAAATGATCATCAAAATACAAGTCAAAGATCAAATTATAGTAGCAATTAATGCTGGGCCTTGGTCTAAATCTTTACAACCAATAAGCTCTATACACTTGTAGAGCATGGAGATCCACTGGTACCTCCATTTTTAAATGAAGCCTTAATGTAGTACAGGGGGTACATTATCAAATTTTAGGGATGGGGTCAAATATCCAGACAAAAATGGAAACAGCTGGTTTATCTCCACACACAGTTTAGCAGAGTTCTCCAGATTACAGAAGGGGCACCTAACCCTACAGACCAGACTAATTCTATTTAATTAGTCTGAGAATTAAAAAAAAAAAAAAGAAAAAAAAAAGAGAGATGGGAAGTGTTCATCAGGGATTAGCATTCACTCAGAACACTGAGATTTCATTTGCACAAAGTTAGAAGGCATTTGCTCTTGAGGGGATGGGACAGAATCAAACATAAAACTCCTTTAGGTATTTTTATATTCATTAAGAACTTTGGAATTCTTGACTGAGGTTTTACAAATCACTGCACCCATTAAACAAGAGGTACTGACTGCCATGGAAGAAATAATTTACAGAAAGTAATCTGGAAACCATAAAGTGATGTTAAATTCCCACTAGAGATATACCTTTCATGCCCCCTCTGTTTATGTATTGGCTAATGACCCAATTATTTACACAATATGCAAACTAAGGGTAATAAGGTTGGGTGATTTGTATTTGGTACTGAGGCATGGTCTCTTGGCTCCTAACTGCAGAAAGAGATTAAGTGAAAGGTTAATTGGGTACTAAACAAGTCCTCGTGACAAAGAGGATCACAGTTCTTCATGAACAGGCATTCTTCATAAACATAACCTAAACTACAAATATGAAGGTCTTTGTGATTTATATTAGGGAAAAAAGCTTAACCACATTAATACAGAATTTTTTCAAGGGTATTCATGAAATACTTCACCAGTTTCTTAGAAACTCACTCTAAAATCTACCAACTTAATTCAGCATTAAGTGCTAATAATAATTTTATAATTTGAACACCTGATTTTCAACAACTCCAAAATGAATGCGGCAATATCTAACAAGGAGCAATGCCCTAGATGAACAGAAACAATCTAACTCACATGCTTGCGCACAGATACCCACAGACACAAAAGAGTAGTTACCCGGTGAGCGGTGGCTTTCTTCTACTTCCTGTCAAAAGATGCATTCCTATGAGATGCCCACTCACATATATTCCAAAATGAAAATAAAGATTTATCCATGTATCAAAAGGTCAACTCACATTACAAGTTGAAAATCTGGTCTTTTTGCTATGGATTAGATAAATCTGCTTGTCTTTTTCTCTTTAGAGCAGATATAGTAAGATAGCAAGGGCTGGGCAAGACCCCTAATGCACCATCAGAGAAAACCCAAAGGAAAAAAAAAAAATTAAAAGGCTTACTTTCTATATAAAGTCGTCTTCTTATCTTTAACCTAAATGACTTATAAATGTCTGCCACTTTAGAATGAACATGATTATTTTCAACTTTCTGCTACAAAATAAGTTGAAACAAACTACACTTATTATTTAGTGAAGATAGAAAACAACTTTCACTGGCTTCATGGCCAGTCACCTAGTAGGTCTCAACAAGTCAGCTGACCCTTCATTTTGAGAAGGGGAAGAAAAGGATAACAAAATTCTATACTAAATATGAGAGATATGGAGGAGTGGGACAAGTCAGAAGAAACTAAATAAACACGATATAAACTTCTAGGATTTCCCCCTAACCCCAGTTGTGGTGTGGAGGTTAAGCTAAGGCTCCAGAATTCCCCTTCATGAAAGACAGACAGGCAAGAGTTCACCAAAAGTAAGGATACAGAGCTTGGAGGAATATTCTAAAGCAAACCCACAAAACCAAAACTGTTTTACAAATATCGAATATTCAACGGCTTTCCATTCTATCTAGGGAAGAAATCCATTTCCCCAAATGTATATGTATCCTCTAGAGTACTTTCAAACTCCAAGAACAAGTCTCCCTTTCTCATTCCCTCAATCAGAATAAAGAACAGAAAACATTTAGTAGCATTCCAGATAATTTGTGCCAATTGAGATGATTCATGTACTGCTTTCCCAGACTAAATGGTCTATGGTCAGTGCTTTCAAGTCAACAAGGGTGCGGAGAGCAAGACCTAATTACAAGTCTGAGTCACTGTCTAGCAGTTCTCTCAGCCCCATGGACCATCCCCCACAAAGACACCATTTCATTTTGAGGTATAAAATCAAGCCAAGCCTACCAATCCCTTTACATAAAAAAATAAATAAGAAGATACCATTCCACGCACACACACACACACACACACACACACACAAAACAAAAGCATCAGGTCACAGTACTGATTTCTCAAAGAAAAATTTCAACAGGCTTTTTCCATTAAAAAGCAACTATAATACTAAATTTTTAAAATAAGAAAATGCACATAAATCACACTATAGGATTAAAATGTAAATATCGGTACTTCTTATGTTTATATTTGGCCTGATATATAACAAGGTGCCCACTATCTTTGAATTCTGGTCATCTTCCAATGGGAGAGTAGCTCTTTTCACAAGGGCCTCATTGATTGGGCGTTCTCACTGATGGCTATAATCTTCTCACATTGGCAACATTTTAATTTAAGATCCTGGGTCCACATTGGGGGGAAAAAAGCTAAAGATAGTTACATTTAAATAAAATTAAAAGGAGGACCCATTCTTTTAACAATAGAAAAATGCATGCACACAGCACAAAAACCCCAATTTTATTTCAACAAAAGATGGTATTATTTTTCCTTCCTATAACATGTATACAATATGTATGAATTAAGGGGAAAATACCTTTTGAGCTTACTTCTTTCTCCCACATGTCAAACATTTAAACAAAAATAACATCCTGGAAAAAAATAAAAAGAAAGAAACTCTCTTCTGATTGTCATAAATCTTTCTCTGACACTTTATCAGTAATTATGTCCCCGAGTTGAAAGGATTAATGATGCCTGAATGGAAATGACTATTTTGTTCTGTGGAGGCCACATTCCAAACAAGAACAAAGGGTAATATGAATCCTCCAAGAGCAAGAGACGGAGTTATTTGGTTGCAGAAGTTAAATGACCTGAGATCTATTTCTGACAAGAATGATACAAAATGATCTCCAAGACTCTAAGCTAGGGCACGAAAGGAAGTAATGACCCAGTGCCAGTGACTGAGGTCCCAACCTGGTCATAGGAGCGGACGGCTTCTCTGGAACTGCAGCCACAGTACACGGAACAAACGGACGGTTTAGAATGCACAAAAGGAAACTTTGTAGGTGTGATGGCAGGAAAATGCGGACTTAGCGAAGTCTGTCAAAAGCATGCATTCTGAGCACAGGATGACTTGAGCTTTTTAAACACAAGCCAAGCCTGCGCGGGAGGGCAGAAGCAGGTGAAGAAATGGAACTCACTAGCAGACCAGACACCGATTCGGAGAATAAGATAAAAGGCTGTCCACATGTTGATTAAACTCAACAATTTAAAGTCTTACACATTTAGTATAGATCACTGGGACGTCTAGTGTCTCAGAACAAATTTATGGCCTCTTTCTGTGATCCTGAATTTATTCTCAACTCCTCTGTGATTTTTTTTTTTTTAAAGATTTTATTTATTCGACAGAAAGAGACATAGCGAGAGAGGGAACACAAGCAGGGGAAGTAGGGAGAAGGAGAAGCAGGCTTCCCGCCGAGCAGGGAGCCCGATGCGGGGGTCGATCCCAGGACTCTAGGATCATGACCGGAGCCCAAGGCAGACGCCTAACGACTGAGCCACCCAGGCACCCCTCCTCTGTGATTTTAAAACAAATACATATAGTATCTACATTTACCTGAAGTTAAAAAGCATATAAAAAATCATACTACACAAATGTGGTAAAAGCACAGACAAATGCATGGGAAAAATAAGGAATAATATCAGGATAGCGGTTCCTCGGAGGTAGAGACGGCACTGCCTGTTAGGGGGCATTACCCTGGATTTTTTCCTGTTCCACAGAACTGGTACACATTCGATTTCTCTAGTGTATTGTAGGGAGAGTACATATGGGTATTTGTATTATTCCTTATTCCACTGTTTTTATATTTGAAATATTCATACTAATTTTTGAAGGACAAAAGCAAACGGGGCATCAGGAGCTTGGGCACAGACTGTTCTACGAAAACACAAAGAACAGGTCCATACTGCCAAATATACACCTAGACAAAGAGCTGGTTCTCAGGCGGGGAGGCCAAGACCCTTTTCAGAGTTCACAGCCCAAGTAGGTTGATTAAAAGGCAAAACCTTCCGGAGGGAAAAGAGAGTGAAAGCAATATATTTTATTCTCCTGTCTTTGAATACTAAATCACTCTATCAGTTAACTGTTCAGAGTGAAGAGGGTGCCAGTCAACACCAGCACACCCTGCCAGTTTAATTTAACGGTATTATTTTGCCTTGCTTTGCAATTACTCCCACATTCCCCAGGGAGAAACTAATGGATTACTAAAAATAAAATGGAGATTAAGTGAATCACTTAGGATGTTTTGGCTCCCAATGTAAACTGGCTTAAACAAAAAGGAAATGCGTTGGCTCAAAAGCGTGGACTTCTGGAGGCCTCAGGGCTTACTTCTCGGTCCTCGGCCCTGTGTGGCTTCTTGCTCAGGCTGCAGCCACAGCAGATCTGCCAGCACAGAGCACCACCCAGAGAAAGAGAAAGAGAGGCAGGCCCTTCCTGCAGGCCTGTTTCAAGTCTGAGAAGACTTCCGCCAGAAGCTCCTGGCAGACCTGCCTTCGAGTCTCGTCGGCTAGGACAGGATAACGGGACCGCTCCTGAAACCATCCTTCTGTCCAGGTAATGCCCAACACTGGCTGATGCTTTGCCCATGAGGGGTCCATCACGGACAAAGCAGGGATGGGCTTGCCCCTAACCAGGGCTGACCCTGGAGCTCCTATATGGGAGATGGGTGGGATGCGTGATATGGATCCAATCCCAATGTCCGCTCTGCTGGTATTGACTGGGAATAGGCTGAGCAATAACTGTGTTTATCTGAAGGTGAAATTAATCATTATGATGATGAATTTCTATATAAAGCTACAGACTCAAAAAGTAGATGACCAAATGAATTGATCCCTTTGAGAAAGGCAGATCTTTAAAAACTTTGTTTCTGTATTTCCACTGCTCCAATGAGAAACTTAAAGACACAAAGTCAACACATTTTAAAGCAGGTAGGTCACAGGAAGTAGAGGAGAGTACTTACTATATTCTTGTGCCATGGCTGCAGAAATTTAGATAATAGCATCCATATTAATAGTGCATAACCTGAAAAAAAAAATATAAAATAGTTTAAAAAAACAGTTTAAAAACAGAAAAAAATAGCTAAGTGCACAAGAAATTTCGTTAAAAGAAAATAGTTGCAAAAAAAAAAAAGTTTTATCTTTTTTCTGAAAGAGGCAAACCAGGCTTTTGAAAGTAGGCAGCTGCATTTTTTTTTAAAGATTTTATTTATTTATTTGACAGACAGAGGGACAGCGAGAGAGGGAACACAAGCAGGGGGGGTGGGAGAGGAAGAAGCAGGATTCCTGCAGAGCAGGGAGCCCGATGCGGGGCTCGATCCCAGGACTCTGGGATCACGACCTGAGCCGAAGGCCAGACACTTAATGACTGAGTCACCCAGGCGCCCCAGGCAGCTGCATTTAAATTAGAAGTTAGAGAAAACAAAGGCGCCTGGGTGGCTCGGCGGGTTCAGTGTCTGAGTTCAGTTAGGTCATATCTCAGGGTCCTGGGATCAAGATCCAGCCCCGCATCAGGCTTTGGGCTCAGCAGAGAATTTGCTTGTCCCTCTGCCCCTCCCCCTGCCCTCTCTCTCTCTCTCTCTCTCTTTCTCCAATAAATAAAACCTTTAAAAAAGGAGAAAACATCTGTAGTATTAGAGTATCTCTAAATATCTTCAAGTTCAAATCATCCGCATCTATTGTCAAATAAACTAAATACATTTTTTTTTTTTTTTAAAGATTTTATTTATTTATTTGAGAGAGAGAAAATGAGAGAGAGAGCACATGAGGAGGAGGAGGGTCAGAGGGAGAAGCAGACTCCCTGCCGAGCAGGGAGTCCAATGCAGGACTCGACCAAGGGACTCCAGGATCATGACCTGAGCCTTAACCAACTGAGCCACCTAGGCGCCCACTAAATACATTTTAATCAACTAATATTGCCCTGGACTGCTATTTGTAAAACTGAAACAAAAACACAATTATTAAATGGACCTCAAAAATCATGTAGTCTATCCCCTAGAAAACCCATCTACCCTCTTCAAATCACTGCAAATTAGATAAATCAGCTTCAATTTCTAAATTCAGGGATATGAGGGAATAGGTCTCAGAATAAATACACATAGCGGATTCAAGTATTTGATACTGCATGTTTATTAAAACTTTGAATATTCAGAATACCATGAAACGCTAAAGAAACACACCCACAGAACTAGGGACTCCAAGACCCTGGAAAGGTTTTGAATATTCCAAAGTGAAAGATGAGAACTTCGTCTCTATTCAGACCTTAGGACAAATAACAATATACCAAATCACACTCTAATTAAGAAGGACTTGACATAAAAATCGATCTCTGTTATGATATTTCCTGGGGATGGTCTGCCCTGACAAGGCTGAGGATAGGTACTGTCCACGTATCTACAAATACCATGTCCAATTTCACCTTCCTCGGTGTATGCACGGTTCGCCAATGTTGTGGGCGTTAGTTAGTTTTGTAGAAACTTTTAGAAGAAAAGAACTTTTTCTCTACCTTCTCACGTTCAGTTTCTAGGGGCCTGCTAATTAAACTGACAAGGACAAATTAACAGAAGAAAAGGTATATGTTTCTTTATTGATGTTAGTATTTTTACATCCATGGGGATGTTACAGAAAACAAGTAAAAACCCAAAGAAGCAGTTCGACCCAGGGGCTTAAATACCATCTTAATAAGGGGCAATAAATTGTGCAGAAGTGACCAGACAGGAAAAGGGGATTGGGGCTCCTAAGGATGATAAATTGTGGAAAGATGACCAGGAAGTCTATGGTAGATAGGACCGTTCAGTAAGATTATGCGGACCCAAGTCTCTCCAGTGATAAGAATGGTTCTTCTCTTCCTGGTATGGAGATGGGATGCACCTTTACAAATGGAAATCTATGCCCCAATTTTCAGGCAGGAAGGGGGAGGAAAGAGAACTCTTCCTGCATCTGCTATTTCTCAATTTCCCTCACTCAAAATAATCTTTGTGCCAAGTGGCATGTTTTGGGGTGGCATATTTTGGGGTGGCATATTCTGATCATCTTCAGGTTCACAGAAATAAAAACACCATTAAAAGAATAACAGTGCAAGTCTCGGAAGAAGATATTTGCAATACATATATCCATCAAAGGACTCGTTCAGAATATATAAAGAACTCTGATAAAACAATAAAAAGGCCACCTAAACAAGTAACCCAAATGGTCAATAAGCATATGAAAAGATACTCAACCTCATTTGTTACCCTTACTACAAAATAAAGCCACAATGAGATAGAATTACATACTGATTAAGATGGCTAAAACTGAAATCTGACGATACCAACTCTTAGGATGTACAGCAATTCAGCTCTCATGCACTGCTGGTGGGGGTGTGAACTAGAAAACAGCTGAGCAGAACCTAATAAAGCAGAATATAAACTTACAATGTAGCTCAACAATTCCACTCCCAGGGCAATGCCTACCAGGAATGCACATGCGTAACCCCAAAGACACACACAGCAACAGTCAAGCATTAACTGTAATAGCCAAAACTCAGTGACAAATAAATTGTCGAGTATTCGTACAATGAAATATTATACAGCGAGGGTCAGTGAGCTTTTTCTGCAAGAGTTAAACAATAAATATTTTTGGTTTTTCAGACCAAAGAGTCACTGAGCCTTGTTGCAACTACTCAACTTTGCGTGTGGAGTACATTTACATAGATGATATGTAAATAAATGGGTATGGCTGTTGTGCCAATAAAACTTTATTTACAAAAACAGCCAACCCATATGCTGTAATTTGCCTGCTATATGGTAATAAATACAAATGAATCTTAAATAATACAACAACACAGATGAATCTCACAAACATAATGTTGAGACAAAGAAGCCAGACACATGAGAGAATACACTATACGATCCATTTTATGAAGTTCAAAAATAGGTAAACCTGTGTAAATCAGGATAATAGTTACCTTTGCGGTGGGAGGAGGGGTAAGAAGATATCAGAAAGGGGTGAACAGGGAATTTTGGTGTGCTAGTAATACTGGATTCCCTGATTTGAGTGGTAGTTTCATGATCATGTTCAATTTGGGAAAATTCATCAAAGGGCTCACTTACAATTTACTTATCTTTGTATGTGTTACACTTAAATAAAAAAATAAAATATTTTAGTATTTTTTTATATAAATAAAGAATACAGGCCAGTAGTACAAGGGGATGCTTTCTCAAAGCCCAGGCTCCCTGGACATCAACTACTCTGAGCAGTAGCAAGCCTTGAGCCCCCGCAAGGCACAATCCTGAAACTCCCCCTTATCTAGTGTGATGTCTGCCGGCAACCAAACCTTTGCTCTGAGTTCCAGGTGGGGCTGTGGAGAATGAGCTGTGATTAGACAGAACACACAGGAGTGGCAGGAAGGGAATGCAACCTAGAGGGATGAAGGAGAGTAACAGATGGTGGATGAAGAAACTGGTGGAAATAAGCCCCACATTTTCATATCATCTGCTGGATAATCTATACACAGAATAAAAGTCACATGAGCAGCTTAGAAACACAGTTTGGAAGGTCACCAAATGTGCCCTTTGGACAAAAATAACGACATTTTAAAAGCTAACTAGGGCTCTTAAAACACTGTTGAATAGATTTGTTTCCCAACCATTCTTATACCATACACAAAGATAAATTCTAAATGGATGAAAGACCTCAATGTGAGACAGGAATCCATCAAAATCCTAGAAGAGAACATAGGCAGTAACCTCTTCGACATCAGCCACAGCAACTTCTTTCAAGACACCTCTCCGAAGGCAAGTGAAACAAAAGGGAAAATGAACTTTTGGGACTTCATCAAGATAAAAAGCTTCTGCACAGCAAAGGAAGCAGTCAACAAAATAAAAAGGCAACCCACAGAAAGGGAGATGTTTGCAAATGACACTACAGATAAAGGGCTGGTATCCAAGATCTGTAAAGAACTTCTCAAATTCAACACCCAAAAAACAAATAATCAGGTCAAAAAATAGGCAGAAGACATGAACAGACACTTGTCCAAAGAAGACATACAAATGGCTAACAGACACATGAAAAAATGTTCAACATCATTAGCCACCAGGGAAATTCAAATCAAAACCACACTGAGATACCACCTTAACACCAGTTAGAATGGCAAAAATTAACAAAACAGGAAACAATAAATGTTGGAGAGGATGTGGAGAAAGGGGAACCCTCTTACACTGTTGGTTGGGAATGCAAGTTGGTACAGCCACTTTGGCAAACAGTATGGAGGTTCCTCAAAAAGTTAAAAATAGAGCTACCCTATGATCCAGCAATTGCACTACTGGGTACTTACCCCAAAGACACAGATGTAGTGAAAAGAAGGAGCACATGCACCCCAATGTTCATAGCAGCAATGTTCACAATAGCCAAACTGTGGAAGGAGCCGAGATGTCCTTCAACAGACGAATGGATAAAGAAGATGTGGTCCATATATACAATGGAATATTACTCAGCCATCAGAAAGGATGAATACCCACCATTTGCATGGACATGGATCGAACTGGAGGGAATTATGCTAAGTGAAATAACTCAAGCACAGAAAGACATTTATCATGTGGCTTCACTTATATGTGGAACATAAGGAATAACATGGAGGACATTAGGAGAAGGAAGGGAAAAATGAAGGGGGGAATCTGAGGGGGAGATGAACCATGAGAGACTAAGGATGCCGGGAAACAAACTGAGGGTTTCAGAGGGGAGGGGGATAGGGGGATGGGTTAGCCCAGTGATGGGTATTAAGGAGGGCATGTATTGCATGAAGCACTGGGTGTTATACACAAACAATGAATCATGGAACACTCCATCAAAAACTAATGATGTACTGTATGGTGACTAACATAACATAAGAAAAAAAAAGATTTGTTTCCAGTATAATTTCTTCCAGCTTTTCAAGTTGAGGAAACAAACCTGACAGATAAAATGGTCTTGACCTCCTAGGTCTGCGTACTTAAAACAGTTTCTATACCTTGACTTCATCTTAACCATCCATACCATGTCTAAAATTTAATTAGATATGTAACATACCAGGGATCAGAGGAAGCCATTAAATTACCAGGGTTATGCCCAAATATATTGGGAGAGGCAGAGAATACAAAGATGCCATGAACAACAAGATCATGGGCACATCATAAGGATTCACATTTTCTTTGCAGGTGCTTATATCATGAGTGAAAAAGAGCAAAGGAATAAAGAAAACGTAAGTGAAGAAAAGTGAAATCCATTCACTATACTGCATTTACTGCATAACTGGTATGTGCAAGAAATTTACCTAGATGCTGGAAACACAAATATAAAGTTCCTGTCTTTAAGGAGCTCACAGTTATAAAGAAGCTGACAAGCCTATGCATCAATAATTTAAGTTAAATGTCATAACAGTTACACAATATTCACAAGTGCTATGGAGATAGAAATTAACAGGAGAGAATTATTATGGAGGAGGTGTGGGGAGAAAGGGTAAGGAAAGGAAGTCTTCCCATACATAGCAGGCAAGAGCTGAAATGGGTTTTGAATGACTAAAGGTGAGCAAGGTAAGAAGGAGAAGAGCATCATTCTAGGCAGAGGGAGAGAATGTGCAAAGGCAGGAATGAGCCAGTCATACCTGAGGAGTAACAAGAAATCTGCAGCAGCCAGAACATGGTGGGCAGGACAAGCCAAGCCTGAGATGGCAGAGGAACCTGTCAATGATACTAAGTTGGAATTTTATTCTACAGACATTACAAAGCCACTAGGGTAGAAATTAGGGGGTGGAAATGGCATACAAGGAACAGAGGGGAGGGACGGGTCTCGAAATACACCTTCTTGTCTAGTTTTGACATTCATAAACATGGTAATGCTTCACAAAAATCAAGAAAAGTAAATAATTAAAATCAACCAGTATGTGGGGGTAATTCAAAATGAAACACAATCAATGACAAATGGACTGCATTATAAGTGCACAACATAACCACGCTTAAGGGGATGTAGGGGGAAAAACTAACCTAGCCTCTTTGGAGACCACTGTCTTGACTATATACTGAGGCTAGAGACAAAACAAAGAAAGAAAGAAGAAAGGCCAGAATGATCTCTGTGGTGTTGAACTCAAATCAGAGATACCATGTTTTTTAATATATATATTTCAATAGGTGATGACAGATACAGGCATACCTTGGAGAAACTGTGGGTTCAGTTCCAGACCACCACAAGGCAGCAAATATTGCAATAAACCAAACCAAATAAAGTTTTTGGTTTCCCAGCCAAAAAAAAAAAAAAAAAATTATGTTTACACTACAAGTCTATTAAGTAGCAGTATGTCTAAAAACAAACCCCAATATATGTAAATTTAAAAATACTTTATTGAAAAATGCTAACCATCATTTGAGTTTTCAGCGAGTCATAATCTTGCTGATGAAGGTCTTGTCTTGATGTTGATGGCTGCTGACTGATCAGGGTGGTGGCTGCTGAAGGTTAGGGTGGCTGTGGCAATTTCTTAAAATAAGACAACAATGAGGTCTGCTGCATCGATGGGACTCTTCCTTTCACGAACAATTTCTCAGTAGCATGTGAAGCTGTTTGATAGCATTTCATCCATGGCAGAACTTCTTTCAAAACTGGAGTCAATCTTCTCATATCCTGCACTGTTTTATCAACTAAGTTCATGTAATAGTTTAAATCCTTTGCTGTCATTCCAACAATCTTCCCAGCATCTTCACCAGAAGTAGATTTCATCTCAAGAAACCACTTTCTTTGCTCATCCATAAGTAGCAGCTCCTCATCAGTTCAAGTTTTATCACAAGATCGCAACAATTCAGTCCCATCTTCAGGCTCTACTTCTAATTCCAGTTCTCTTGCTGTTTCCACCACATCTGCAGTTACATCCTCCACTGAAGTCTTGAACCCTTCAGAGTCATCCCTGAAGGCTGGAATCAACTTCTTCAAAACTCCTGTTAATGTATTTTGACCTCTTCCCATGAATCATGAATGTTCTTAATGGCATCTAGAATGATGAATCCTTTCTAGACGGTTTTCAATTTACTTTGCCAAGATCCATCAGAGGAACCACTATCTGTGTGGCAGCTATAGCCCTTACGAATACATTTCTTAAATAGTAAGACCTGAAAGTTGAACTGACTCCTTGATCCATGGGTTGCATAATGGATGTTGTGTTAGCAGGCGTGAAACCATTAACCTTGTTGTCCATCTCCATCAGAGCTTTTGGGTAACCAGGTGCACTGTCAATGAGTAGTCATATTTTAAAAGGAAATTTTTTTTTTCTGAGCAGTTTTCAACAGTGGGCTTAAAATACTCTGTAAACCATGTTGTAAACAGATGTGCTGTCATCTAGGCTTTGTTGTTCCATTTAGAGAACACAGGCAAAGTAAATTTAGCATCATTCTGAAGGGACCTAGGATTTTTAGAATGGTCAATGAGCACTGGCTTCCACTGAAAGTCACCAGCTGTGTTAGCCCCTAACAAGGGAGTCAGCCTGGCCTTTGAGGCTTTGAAGCCAGGCGTTGACTTCTCCTTTCTAGCTATGAAAGTCCCAGATGGCATCTTCTTCCAATAGAAGGCTGTTTACTCTACACTGAAAATCTGTTGTTAAGTGCAGCCACCTTCATGAATGATCTTAGCTGGATCTTCTGCATAATGTGCTGCAGCTTCTCCATCAGCACTTGCTGCTTCACATTGCACCTGGATGTGGAGACGGCTTCTTTCCTTAAACGTCGTGACCCAACCTCTGCTAGCTTCAGACTTTTCTTCTGCAGCTTCCTCACCTGTCGCAGGCTTTATAAAATTGAAGAGTTAGGGCCTTGCTCTGGATTAGGCTTTGGCTTAAGGAAATGTTGTGCCTGGTTTGATCTTCTATCCAGACCACTAAAAGTTTCTCCATATCAGCAGTAGTAAGGCTGTTTCATTTTCTTATCATTCTTGTGTCCACCAAAGTAGCACTTTTAATTTCCTTCAAGAACTTTTCCCTTGCAGTCACAACTTGGCTTTTGGCACAAGAAGCCTAGCTTTTGGCCTATCTCAGCTTTCCACATGCCTTCCTCACTAAACGTAATCGTTTCTAGCTTTTTATGTAAAGTGAGAGACATGTCTCTCTTCCTCTCACTTGAACACTTAGAGGCCATTGCAAGGTTATTAATTAGTCTAATGTCAAAGTGTTGTGTCTCCAGGAGTAGGGAGGCCCGAAGAGAAGGACGGCGATCGGTATGGGCTGGTCAGTGGAGCAGTCAGAACACACAAACATTTATCAGTTAAGTTCACCATCTTACATGGGCAGGATTTATGAGGCCCAAAACAATTATATCAGTTACAATTATCCTGATCACAGATCACCATAACAAATGTAATAATAATGAAAAAGTTTGAAATATTGTGAGAATTTCCAAAATGTGCCAGAGAGACATGAAGTGAGCCAATGCAGTTGGAAAAATGGAGCCGAAAGGCTTGCTCAAACAGGGCTGCCACAAACTTTCAATTTGTAGAAAACACATGATCTGTGAATACTAATAAAATAAAGCGCAATGAAACGAGGTATGCCTGCACTCTTATTCTTTCTTATAATATACTACCACCATTATTTATTTTGTAGCCCAACCTGTCCCAGATCTGGCCAGTGGAAACCCCTTCAAGATGGCTTCCAGGTCATTTTCATATGACCCTAACACTCTCTGAGCATTTCCTTACTTCCTGAAAATAGATGTTTCAGTCTCATTTTGTACTTTCTTTCCTTGAAATGAGCCAAGGAACCCTGGTTCCTTTTATCAGAAAGTGGTATTTAGAAATCAAAATCCAAGTGCTAGATGTGTTCATTGCCAGTGGGGAATACTCCGAGACACACTTACAGTAACAGAGGTGGGGAATATACATGTGTATGTGCTTATACATACACACACGTGCACACACTCACATCTACATCCACAGGATTTTCCAAGGCACAAGACAAGGTGATAATATATAAAGTTTACATGAAAAGTCAAAGGCTCAAGAAGAATCAAGATATTCCATAAGAAGAAGATGGTGGTGAGGCACTTACCCTACAAACTATCAGTTTCAACACAGCAGGAATTGTAGATTAATACAGAAAGGTCGACTTATTTAATACTGGTACTTGCACATATGTCCATTCATGTGGGGGAAAAATTAAATTGAATCTCTATTCCACTCTCTACAGAAAAATCAATTCTAATTTAACTAAAGACTTGCATATAAAAGGCAGAATTATAAAACTTTTAGTAGACAATAAAAGAATATTTTATGGCTTCAGAATAGGTTAGCAACATAAAAAAGAATAACCATAAAGAAAAATAAATTCATTCTACATTAAAATAAAAAACTTCTGTTCACTAAAAGTCACCATAAAAAAAGGCTAAACCACAAATGAGAAAACGTATAAACAACAAAACAATAAGTATCTAGAATATATCTTTTATGAATTTCTAAGAAAGATAATCCAAGAGAAAAGTGGACGAAAGTTATAAAAGAAAATATAAAAGGTCCTTATATACATAAAACGGTATTTCTTTAGTAATTAGGGAAACAAAAAGCACGTTTACACATCCATCAACTTGACTGTCAAGCATGTGGCGCAGTTGCGGAGCAGGGCGAACGTTCAGACTCTCAGGTGGGAATTGTACCTTGGTACAATCACTTTTGGAAAACAGTCAAGCATGGGCATATCTTACTGGCCGACAATCCACTCCTCAGTTTATGGTCAGGAGGAGAACTGTCACCCAGAGACAAATACAATTGTTCCTAACCACACAAAAGTGCAACCAACCCAAATTCCAACAGTGGAACAGGAAAATAAAATGTGGTTTTGTTTACAGCAAAATCAGTGAACTCTGATGCTAAATGCATGAGTGTGGAAAAATTCAAGGGGACAATCTCCCTAAATACTTGTACAACAAGGATGTGTTACATACAAAATTTTAACGAATTAGATTACAAGCTCACTAAAGGCTGGGTCAATACCACTTAATAGTCATTAAAAGCCTCCTACGGTTTTATGCTCCGTACTGCGGATGTTTCCAAGACATAGACCATTAAGTCCTCCAAGAGATAATAATATAATTCTCTATAGCTTTGAACACAATATTGCGCCCATGGCAAACATTAGATTAAACAAAACAAAAACTGTACATCTCGTTTGTTACTTAAAGAAGAGGATACTTATTTCCCAAAGTGCAATTAAAACACTTGAGAAGGCATCATCCACACTGTGGTTTTTCAAAAGAAAAAATATGTAAAGAAAAGACAAAAAAAAAAAAAACGTTATTCTGTCAGTCCACTACCAGGACGGAGGAGACTGCTACTCTTAGGCTCATATCAATTAGACTACTAATTCATTTAAAAATATGTATTACAACAATATAACTTTCTCCAAAAATAAATAACTTTTCAAATCAATACCATGAGATTAGAAACGAAACATCTCTATGAACACAACTGCTCAGAGTTGTAGCATTAAACCTCTAATAGTGATCAACACTGATGTCACCCACCATTTTCTAACCTGACCTGGCCGGGGGTTCAAGTGAGGTGCACCCCTAGGGAACCACCCTCAAAGCAAAAGTTACTTTACACAGTAAGGTTAACATACTTTAACAATGTGGAAAAAATCATAACCTACGTATTTAAATTTGGCATTGAAGATATATTTTTCTTGATTTTAAATGTCATAAATAGTGTTCAGAACTTAGACTCTTATGGTCCATATTTTATATGGGTAGGAATATGTACAAAATCTTTAAAACGAGTCGCAAGTCAAATAGAGACATCAAGTGACAGTTCTACCTGATTCACCTCTAATTCATTTTGTTTGCTTTCTAACGGCGTTATTTTAAAAAGAGCAATTCCACAGCCCATAGAAGAGATTTCTATTTTAAGCAGAGGTAACAATTTTTCCTTATGTAAGAAGCAATTACGGGGGTAAGAGACAAAACAAAGTACAGGGGCGCACACTAGCAGCAGGCCGGGGAAAGCATTCACTTTCATTCTCAAGGGTATGCCCTAAGTGTATCAGTCTACCAGTCACTTAATTTATTAAGCCATAATGTTGCTACATGAATTTGTCATTCTTTCCTTTAGAGAACACTGAATAATCTGAAGGCAATGTTTGCTTTCCTCTCTACAGTAACAACTGTGCATTTGGCCTGAATTCTAAATAACCAGGTTCTTTTGAAATTCAGCCAATATACAGATCTTTTCACTAAAAATAAGCATGAAGGAAACAGGCTCAAATCATAAATGTCATATTTATAACTACTCAAAATGGGAAAGAACAGCCTTCTCCGGTAATTTGGATAAACATGCACAGACCTTACCATCACCGCACCTGCTCCACTACCACTAAAAACGGAATTTTTAAGAACTTGAAGCGTAACTATTCAATCGGATGTTTGATGACCTCAGCATGGGTGGCCTCAAATCTACTGACAGAACGCTCATCCGATCACATGGTGTCTTTCTACACTGGTTAAGCCTACATTAGGTGTGATGGTTTCCTATGTTAACTTGACTAGATAGTGCTCAGTTATTTAATCAAACACTAATTTAGGTTTTGCTGTGAAGGTATTTTGTAGATGTGATGAACAGCTACAATCAGTTGACTTTAAGTAAAAGAGATTATCCCTGATAATGTGGGAAGGCCTCATCCAATTAGCTGAAGGCGTTATTCCCAAACACTGAAGTTTCCTAAAGAAAAAGGAATTCCTCAAACCATCAGCATTAACTTCTGCCCGAGTTTTCAGCCTGCCGGTCTGCCCTACAGATTTCAGACCTATAGCCCACACAAATGCATAAGCCACTTCTTTAAAATAAACCTAAGTGTCCTTCTCTGGATGAATGGATAAACAAACTGCAGTGTGTATCTACAATGGAATATTACTCAGCCACAAAAAAAGAAGAAATCCTATCATATGTGATAACATGGATGGACCTTGAAGGCATTATGCTAGGTGAAGTAAGTCAGAGAAAGACAAAGACAAATACTATATGTGAGATCTAAAACAAAACAAAACAAAACCAAATTCATAGAAAAAGAAATCAGACTTATGGTTATCAGAGGCAGAGGGTCGGGGAGGGGGAATTGGAGGAAAGTGGTCAAAAGGTACAATCTTCCAATCTCCCAGTTATAAGATACATAAGTACTAGGGATGAAATACACAACATGATGACTACAGGTAACACCTCTGTATGATATATGGGGAGGTTGTTCAGAGAGTAAATCCTAAGAGTTCTCATCACAAGGAAAAACATTTTTTTCCTTTTTTTCTCTCTTTTCTTTTGTCTGTTACCTACATGAGAAAATGGGCGTTAGCTAACCTGTTATGGCAATCATTTCACAGTATATGTAAATCAACCACCATGCTGTGCGCCTTAAGCTTACACAGTGATGTATGTCCATTATTTCTCAATCAAACTGGGGGAAAATATATTTTATGTATATGTATAATATGTACACACATTGATTCTGTTTCTCTAGAGAGTCTTGATTGATACACTGGGCAAAATGAGAATCCCGCTACAAGTTTTAAAGGTTTTGGTCATACAAAGAAAAAAACACCTTAATTTAATTCAGTTTACCAGGAAAACAAGACCACAAAAACCCAGTGACTGACACACTCCCCACCGACTAAAATAGAAGCAGACTTGCGAGAAGGGCACCACAGTATCAGTATGACAAAATGCTGCAGCAAGAACAGGGGAATAGGAGTTCTAACTTGGGGTCTGGGGAAGGGGCAGGAGAGCAGGAAGGAAATTGGGCAAAACAGAGAAGGCCGCACCACAGCAGAGCTGTCAAGTTTCCTCAAACTTGAGGAAGGAATTCCTCAAACCATCAGAACTTATTCAGCTGACCTTTTTAATTCAGCTAACAGTATTTCGGGACTTACTATGTTGCAGGTGTTTGACCTTGTCTATCCCATCTAAATGTTCACAACACCATTAAGGGGCAGATACTACTGCTGTCCACAATTCTCAGGGGGTCGGAGAAGCTAAAGGTATGATTCTACAAGGTGACATGGCTACTAAGTGGTACTGGATCCCAGTTTTGAACCTAGGCTTGAGGTCGGACTACTACTGAGCTGTAAGTTTCCCTAATAGTACTTCCCAGGCAGAATGACAGGGCAAAAACCTTCCAAGCCCAAGAACCTTATGAGCAATGCCATAGAATTATCAAAAGTAAATGGCAAACTACATTTGAGGTCTGTTCACAGAGAGGGGACTGAAGGAAAACAGCATGAGCCAAAACAGAAAGGTAAAACTGTATGAAAAGAGAAGATTTCTGGTTCAAAACTGCTAATAACTCACAAATTTACCTTTTGACCTTCCTCCCATCTCAAATTTTGTAAGAAATACTTTTAAAAAATAAATAAATGCACAGAAATTACAGGAAATCCCAGTACACATGGCACAGGCGATCAGAGTGGTGACAAATTCTAAGAAATAGAAAGCATACTGAAGCAGACTGAAAATGGAATTCAACAGAACTGATAGACACCTTAGAAATAAGAGGATAGACCTTCAAATAAATGTTCCCAGCAGACTATAGGAAAACCTAACAAACAAGTGTCAGCAAAAATACACCTTGGATGGTGAGGCAAGTCATTAAAGAATGTGACACCAGCATCGGTCCCTTCTCCGTGAGAACATATTGGGTGGTATTAGCCCCTGGATTAAAGCCATGGAAACACCCACAGTGATCCTTTGGACTTTTGGGAAATAAAAGTAATGAAGGGTAGATCACAGCAGATCATGTAGGTCCTGCAGCTGGATTCTACACCTGAGAGAAGCTAGACAATGTTCCACATAACTAATAATGAAGCTTACCGGCACTCAGAAGACAAGTAACCCACACATCTTATGGAAAACTCACCCTACCATTATGGCTGGCCCACTCACCATGGCTCCTGTAAATCAGAGCCCACACGCACAATCAGGTAAACAGAAACTCTATGACAAATGCCAAATTCAACCTTTTGGCTCTATCATTTACTACAAATAAATCTATGATAAACAACCAAAGGAGTTTAAAACATGACACCTCAAAACACTTCGATTTGGTATACTGACTTTTTTGACTTAAAAAAACCACAAGTGCAAGAAAGGCACAATGACCTCCCCTTTTCTTCCTGAGAACAGGAGATAAAACTCCCATATGAAAACTCCCATTCCTGTGCCTGGAAGAAAAGGACATTCTGATCACCAGATAGGAAGTCGAGGCTGAGAAGAATCTGTACAAACAAATCTTTTTAAAAGAAAGCCTATTATCTTACTTTAGCCTCCCCATACATTTTAGTTTCTTTTCCATAATCATTCTCTTCGTTCAACCTAATACAGAAACGCTTAGGCCCCAGTTCTTCAGGTCTTCATTTTCCTGCTAAAGCTCCCATGTACATGTTTCAAAAAGAAAAGAAAAAAATTGTATGCTTTTCTAATTTGTCTTATGTCAACTTAATTCTCAGGCCCAGCCAGAGAGCCTAAGAGGGAAAGTTTTACCTCCCCTACACAATCACTATCCTCTCCAGAAAAATCTGCAACATGGAAAGAAACATCAAATTCAAGAATGCCAAAGAAAAAAAGAGTTAAAGTGAAAAAGAACATGTTTCTAAAAGGATAATAAATTTCCTCAAGAAATTCAAGGAAATACAATATCTGCACACAAAAAAAGAGAAAATAATTGTTTTTGGCTAAAATAAGATCATTGGGAAATAAAAGTAATGAAGGGTAGATCACAGCAGATCATGTAGGTCCTGCAGCTGGATTCTACACCCTGGATCCACCCCCAGTGGACATCCCGGGCTCTGTCCATTATCCTCTCCCTTTGGCTTCGTCCCTTCTACCTATTTACAAGTCCAAATCTCCCTTCATTCATAAAAAGCTTTTCCCTTGACCCAGATCTCTCTCCAAAATAAAAAAGCAATGAGGTAAGAAGGTGCCAATGATGATTTGGAAGTTCCTCACTTAAATAACTGGGTGGATGGTTCTCGCATTAGATGAACAGAGACAGAAGAGAAGAATGGGAGATGGGCAGGGGAGTGCTTAATAATAACACAGAACACATAAAGTGCCTTTACAGAAAGAGCTTATAAACTAGGAGCCTATATACTGAACTTGGTCCATAGACATATTTTTTTTGGCCCACATAGTGTTTTAAAAAATTCAACCCATCCTTTAAAATTCAGACTGTTTAACGAGCAAATCCTCATTTACAGCTTTTCTTAAAAAAAAAAAAAAAAGAAAGAAAGAAAAAGAAAAACCTGGGAGATCTGGTAACCTTGGGCTCACATTCCCACATAACATCAAATGGCCGGAGCTAAACAGCCTGCATGGGGTCTCCCCTCCACACTGTCCCCAACTCTGTCTTCCTGACCCCGAGCCTATGTCAACGGCCATTTATCACTCCACTTACTCTGTTGTTTTTCTTAGTGTAGAAAAATATTTTTTCTTACCCTGAGGCCTGCTTTTACTCATTGACATTGTTGGCCAGGCGCTTAAGCTTGCAAATCTGCTATAGAAGCAGAGTCCAGAAAGGAGTTGAAAATATGGGTCTCGGGCGCCTGGGTGGCTCAGTTGGTTAGGCGACTGCCTTCGGCTCAGGTCATGATCTTGGAGTCCCGGGATCGAGTCCCGCATTGGGCTCCCTGCTCAGCAGGGAGTCTGCTTCTCCCTCTGACCCTCCCCCCTCTCATGTGCTCTCTCTCTCATTCTCTCTCTCAAATAAATAAATAAAATCTTTAAAAAAATAAAAATAAAAAAAAAAAAGAAAATATGGGTCTCTGGCTATTCATGGGAGACAGAGCTTGAGATGTGGTTTAAGGTGGGTTTGAAATAGGTTAAACGGAAGAGGGCTGAGCTCACAAAAGAGAATATATAAAAGAAGACAGCAACGATGGATGGAACTCTAGGAAATACGCATAATTCAAGACAGTAAAAGAAAGGTAACAACAAGTGAAAGGTAATTTCAAGGAGTAAGATATTCAAGAAGGATTTAACTATGTGGATGGTGCACAGATTACAGCAAAAATTCACTCAGTTGTGACACTAGCACTGCAGAGAGAGATCAGAGTCCCCCATAAGGTAACTTATTTAATTACAAAATCAACAAACAACATCAATCAAAATCTACAACAAAATCAACTTAAACTACCTGGGAAACTAGACTACTTAGCAATTGGTTAAGGTAGAAACAGAAGGATGTGTCTCTGAATTACTGTCAATGTCAATACTATCACGAAGTTCTCAAAAGCCATTTTTCATTGGCCAGAATTATCATAGGGTATCTAAATAACTTAAGTTTTATCTTACCTGTTAAAAAATTTCCAAAAGAAAAGCGAAGGCAGAAAAAAATATTAGGCACAATTCAACAACAAAATTTTCCTCAAAATTATCCATGTAAGAGAATAACTTGTACTACTAAATAAAACTGTTCAGTTAACACAGGGGAAAAGTTGCTACATTTTCCTGCAAATTTCTATATAATGAGGAGAGAAAAAGTCCATTTCACATTAGATGAGTTGTAAAAATTTAAAGCATCAACACTGGCAAAAGCCACCAGACTATGAATAAGCAGGAATACCTCTGCATATATGGTTTAAAAAGATGACAATTTGGAAATTCTACAGTCTAAGATAGGTATCTCTGTTATGTCTTTTGTACTAGATGATGAGATAGAGAAATGGGATATGAAACACTGACATAAATTTTAAAAAAATACAAATTCAATATTAAACATATGCGGAAGTGTACACCCTCATTAACAATCAAGAAATACACATTAAAGCAAAAATGTAGTCATCATTTTAGAACTATCAAATTACCCATGTATACTTATAACTATCTAGTGAAGGGAAGCAGAGTATGTGATCCCAACATATGCCACTTTGCCATGTGAATGAAAGCACTCAAAGCCTACAGACTCAGGAAGAGTTGGGTTTTTCTTGTTGTCTTTTTGTTTGTTTTTTTCACCTATCCCTTAACTACCTAAAAGAATTTCAATACAGGCCCTGTACTAGGAAGAGAGCTAATAGCAAATGTTTTATAGCAGAAAGACTTATCTGCGTGGCCTGGCAAACATTTGTTTACCAAATATCTGCTCTTCACATCTTCCTGGGATTTGTCTTCCCTCCCTTGAGGACCCTAGACCCCTGTTCCCTTCTCCTTAGCTTCTAAGAATGGAATATAAGCCCCAATTCCGACTGCCAGGGACTCTCTCATATACTCAGGGCTCTTAAACATACAAAATTAAATTTGTTTTTCTCCTGTTCGTCTGTCTTACGTCAATTTAATTATTAGACCAGCCAAAGAACCTAGGTAAAAGCGAAAAATTTCCTCCACTGCAGTTTCGGCACCCGACGTCCACTGGCTGGACATCACACATATTCTGGGGCTGCGGAAGCTGACAGGATCCCACAGAAAGTACGAATTCTTTTTTTTTTTTTTTTTAAGATTTATTTATTTATTTGACAGAGAGAGACATAGGAGAGAGGGAACACAAGCAGGGGGAGTGGGAGATGGAGAAGCAGGCTTCCCGCTGAGCAGGGAGCCCGAAGCGGGGCTCAATCCCAGGACTCTGGGATCATGACCTGAGCCGAAGGCAGACGCTTAACGACTAAGCCACCCAGGCGCCCCGAAAGAAAGAATTCTTACCACACCAGTCCCCTGGGTCTCTGCCTGCAGGGTCATGTGGAAGTGAGAGTGGTAAGAATTTTTTTTTTCTGAAATTCAAATCAGCAGGAGAAAATATGAATTCTGTGTGAATCAGTTCCTTGCGTATAGCAACTCTAGTAATGATTTGTTATGAGTACTCTTATTTTCTTTTGATCCCCTTCCTCTCAGAGATGATCACTGGTTTCTTTTATCTCTGTCTTTTGCATTGTTTGTCCTAAGCAGAAAAACCATAGGGCAGAATGCAAGCATAGGTCCTATAAGCCTGTTGTTCAAGCCAGCCTCACAGACTGGTGAGTTCACAGTTCTCACCAGACCCGGGTCTGTTCACACAAACTTTGCTGTGGGTGCCCTATGTAAAAACCAGTTGAGGTTTTCCTTTTGTCTTGCTCTAAGAGAGCTTGGCTTTGTGACCAGTGAGAATGTTCTTGCTGGTCTCCACCATCCAAAAGGTGCAGGTGGTGACCAGTCAAACAGACTAGGATTCCAAGACACAAAATCACGAGCAGCATCCTCTTTGTCTGGCCATGCCAGGTTTTAGGGGTTTGTCATACGGGGTCCTGGTCCATAAGGGGCCTTTGTCTTCTCAACCTTCACTGTCCTATTAGTGCTAGAGAAGTCCCATTCTGATAAAGCCTGCCCCATGTCACAGATTCCCAGGTCTCATTTCTTCCACTATACCATTCTTACTGCCTGTGACAAAGGTCTTCCCTTTCCTAGGCTAACTCTAGGAAAGAACTCTCTGGATATGCTAAGGGCTGCATCTTTTGCACCCTCTTTTGGGACACCTCTTGTTTCCACGGTTAAGCCATAAAAAGTCTTAATGGTTTGTATCACTACTGAGATTAATATAAGATCCTACTTGTCAATGGCCAGGTGATGGCCATACTGAACCAGCTATCTGTGAAAGAAAAAAATTTTTTAGAGCACTCTCATCCTACAGAAAGACAAAATTAATAAGAGAACACAAAGGAATATAATGGCTAACTTTAAAGTCTGCCTTAATAAGATGAAAGAACAGAAATTAGACTCAGTACAAAAACTGGCACCCACATCCAACATAAATCCTCTCTCTTAAAATCCAGCCCCATCTCCTCAGCAAATCCCCTTAGCTCCCAAACCCTTCCACCCTCCTCAGAAAAATCCCTTCAACACCCAGTTGCCTGTTTTAGCTTCCCCTTCCCTGCAAGATTTACAAAGAGCACTCCAGCCCCATCTTGGGGCCCACAACACACAGGTGACTCGCGGGAACGCTCCAAGCCAGGAAGTGAATTCAGCAGCAGCGCCCGCACTGCAGCGAGGCTCACTCCACAGTCAGGCTCTGCCCGCGCCAGGCCTCCTTACGCGATATCCTTTATGGGCATGTCCCAGAGCCCCCAGCCACAAAGAATTCACGTCCCGTGGACAGCAACATCTCTTAAATCATAAAGCCCATCTAACTCCACTTGCAGAAGATCCTACCAGATTTAAAAGGTGAATGGCCATTCACAGTTCCACTCACAAGGATCTTGTTTTGCTGCTAAGAAGCGTTCTTCCCACCCATGATTCTACTGTAGTTACCAGATAAGCCAGGGCCCCCTGGGGCAGATGGGGGAAACTTCACAAAAATCACCATAACAGTGCATGTACAGAAAGTCGCCATGCCTCTTGCTGCGTAGGACACTCAGAAAGATCACCAGAGACATTCAGCTGCAAACCAGGAAAATCTACACCAAACTGGCACTGCCTCCCCTTGCTGCATCTGAAGACGCTTCAAGCCCGACATCTAGAAGTCTCAACTGGCTACTCTCAGAACTCGGAAACTGGGATTACAATCTCCTCCAATTAACCACAGTTTTTTCTTTTGTTTCCACAAAACCGTTTCTTACTAAATACCTGACTGTTTTCCTGACATGAGTTTAACTGACCTGACCTACTGTCAGGACTAACAGACTGACCCAACGAGATGGAGCAATCTACCAACTCAACCTCTGAACCTGAGAGTTCTCAGGGAAGTTTCAAAGGTGAGACTGAAGTGCAGCAGAATCCACTTTGGCTCCACTAATGTGGATTATTTTGAGCTGAAGGCAATCAAGGCCTACAGACTCAGAAAGAGGTGTTTTGTTTTGTTTTGCTTTTACCTCTCCCTTAACTGCCTAAAAGAATTTAGATAGAGGGCCTGTACCAGGAAGACAATATCAAAGATAACTTTTTATATGAAAAAGTTGTACCTGCATGGCCTGGCAAACATTTGTTCACCAAACGTCTGCTCTTCTAGTCTTCCTGGGATTTGTCTTCCCTCCCTTAGGGACCCAGACCCGTGTCCCCTACCCCTTAGCTCGTAAGAATGGACTGTAAGCCTCAATGGGCGCCTGGGTGGCTCAGTTGGTTAAGCAACTGCCTTCGGCTCAGGTCATGATCCTGGAGTCCCGGGATCGAGTCCCGCATCGGGCTCCCTGCTCGGCAGGGAGTCTGCTTCTCCCTCTGACCCTCCTCCCTCTCACGCTCTCTGTCTCTCATTCTCTTTCTCTCAAATAAATAAATAAAATCTTAAAAAAAAAAAAAAAAAAAAAAAGAATGGACTGTAAGCCTCAATTGCCTGACTGCTGAGGAGCTTCTCATATCTTTGGGACTTCCATACATAGGAAATTAAATTTGTTTTTCTCCTGTTAATCTGTCTTAAAATAGAATTAAATTGTTAGAAAAGCCAAAGGACCTAGAATGGAAGAAGGGAAAAGCTTTCCTTCCCTACGTTAGGAAAATAATTCTTGTATCTTTGATACTAGTAAGCCTGAATTAAAACTGCTTGTGGCATTGTAAATTGGGATAACACCTTTAAAAATAGGTGATGTTTAGCAAAATGCTCATCACGCTTGTCACCAATGGCACTCCTGGAAATGGATCTTATGTCAATAATATAACAGAAGCAAAAGGTTATATGAATGGATATATGCTCTGCTACAATGTTTTTTAAACAAAGCACAAAGAATCTGGAGACGAGTCAATTGCCTAACAATAAAAATACTATATAAAAAATTATAGTGCATCAAAACTATAATCTCTAATTTACTGTCCTATAATGTAACAATAAGGAAGACAATGTGGACCCCTAGAAGATAATTGATACCATGTGAAGGTAGACAATAAAACAATATGCCTACAAAAACAAAAAACAAAAAACAAAAAACCCAATATGTCTACCAAGATTACAACGAGGTAAAAAAATAAAATAAAAAAGGGTTTGCATGTGATCAAGCCAAGGATGCAAATATTCAAAATGTGGAAATAATTAATAATACACTAGAGTGACAGATTTATGGAGCACTTTTTTTCATGTTTCAGTATTCCTTTAATAATATAGTAGATGAAATAGGAAGCAAATCTGGCACCATGGGATTATAAAATTGGCACAGAGACAGAAACTGCAGCCCGTGTGTGTGAAGGAGAGAGCCAGAGAAAGCCAAATGCGAGAGCCGTAAAGAGGAGTTTGAACAAATGCACTAAAAAGAGGTTACCAGCTTTAGGAAACCAGAAGGCTACTAGGGACCTCGAGAAAGCAGTTTCAGTCAAACAGCAGAGAGATAAATCTTCTGCAGAGCACCGAGGTATAAATAACGGAGGTGAGAAAGAGTGCCTGTGACTCGGGCAATGCTGGGAAAGAAGCGGATGGTGGTCTGGGAGAAAAGAGAAAGGTGAGAGTAGTTTGGGGAAGGATCAGGGTTGAGCCAAGTGTTTTCAGGTTACAACCTAGGAGAGTGAATAATCAGTAAAGAGAAAAATTAAAATTTCAGGAAAGAAGGAACATAATGGAACGGCTCCTGGAGGCCACATGGGAAAGGACTTGAGTTACATGGAGCGGAGCGTGGCTTTTTCTTCTCGGCCCACGGAAAGCACTCTGCTTGTTTCCAGAGGTAATACTCTAGTGAAAATTTTCCTATCTTCTTAGAATAAGAGACACATTAGAACATGTCTCCAACAGGATTTGCACATAAAAGCCACACAATTCAAATGATTCTCATACTGACTTCTAAAAAAGCTAGAGGTCCTAAGTTACACCCCAAATAAAATAATTGTGTGAGAGTGATGATGAGTATCTTGCACAGATCTAAAATTCACATTTGTCTCCATTTTAACATCACTGAAATCACGACCTATCTTATTATCGGTGGCATCTTAGCACTGTTATCATAGTTTTATGGGTTTTTTTTCCTTGATGACAGATAAAATAATGTGACATAATGAGACATAAAAAATGATGTGTCTTATAAATTGAAAATAGCTTCAATTCAATAAAATGTGGTATCCCTCTGTCCTCACAAACCCCTCTCTCAGGTTACCAGACAATTACAATAGAAGTGAGGAAAGGGAAATAAATCTTGGCAAATGCAATTTTAAGCTACTTTATTTTATAAAAATATAAAACTGTGAACATTTGGCCAGGCAGATTTCTGATTCTATCTATAATTAAATGATCCCCATGGTCCTGATTCAATAAAGTTTATTCATGTTCCTAAATGTAGCACATAAATCACACGTACACACATTTATGTTTCACAGCTCTCCATGTAAGTGATAGCCATTTCACAGCAGAGGGAGAGTGGCATTTAAGAAAAAAGGACTAGACCAGGGGCGCCTGGGTGGCTCAGTCGTTAAGTGTCTGCCTTCGGCTCAGGTCATGATCCCAGAGTCCTGGGATCGAGCCCCGCATCAGGCTCCCTGCTCTGAAGGAGGCCTGCTTCTCCCTCTCCCACTCCCCCTGCTTGTGTTCCCTCTCTCGCTGTGTCTCTCTCTGTCAAATAAATAAATAAAATCTTAAAAAAAAATAACATTTGATTACTCTGTGGTAAAAATAGTTTTTATACATGTAACATACAAACTATGTGTTGACTGTTTATGTTCTCAGTAAGGCTTCTAGTCAACAGTAGGCTATTAGTAGTTACGTTCTGGGGGAGTCAAAAATTATTTGTGGATTTTTTTCAGCTGTGAGGAGGGTTGGCACCCCTAGCCCTTGAGCTGTTCAAGGATCAACTGCGTGTATGTATATGCATGTGTGTGTGTGTGTGTGTGTGTGTGTGTGTACACACATATATATACACACACACACATATATATATAAACAAATTTTAATGGCAATTTCATTGGTGTTTTAACCTCAATAAATGGGTTGTCTGGAAAGAAAAAGTATAAAGAAAAATACTTAATGAAATATTGACATTAAACACCTTTGGAAATTACCATAATTACAACAATTAACCACTCCAAACTGGCATGCCACAAATTCTTTAATGTTTTATACAAATAAGGAAACCAACCTTGCCAGCCAATACATTCATTATACCCCTGCCTATACAACTGGAAACATACAAGATAATCAAGTCAGTGAAATTAGCATCTTAAAATGTCCCTTCAGCACAATCAACTTATGTTAGGGGCCAGTGATTGTCTCATAAAATATTTTAAAGTGATTCTGAATATAAACATGGGTTCAGCATCAATGCCAAAATAGGTACCATGCCAGAAAACTCTTTCCTCACCCTCTAGTTAACTATTATTAACTATGATTAACTGTGTTAATTTACAAAGCACTTTCCTACACTATCAAATGTAAAAACTCCAGATCTTCCAATTTTTAAATAATATTACTTACACCATTTGAGGATAAACTGAGACCAAGTTCATCGTGCCGACATATATTAAGCACATTCTTCAGTGGAGACCACAGGCATCGTGACTATAAAATATCAAGACCGTCAGCCAGAACAGATGTTACATGATCATCACATCATCAAGCAAGAAATTACAGCTAATTTTGTCTTATATAAAGGGGAATATGCAGTAGAATTCCATACTTTCAGGATTTTATCAACTGTCTTCTATAAAATGTAGACAGTCAACATTTTCTTCCTTTTTTTTACTTGCTAATTTGTTTTTATTCTTTTTTAAAAAAACATTTTCTGATTATTTAATATAAGCAATGCATTATGTTAGAAGAAATAAACATTTCCTGCCCTCGAGAAAATTAGAATATACAGTAGAAAGAAATATAAATAACTTTAACATATGGCAGAATATGGTAAGTGCTAGAGGAATTTTATGAGAACACAAAGATGATAAAATTATATTAACCAAGAAGTATATTAGACCATAACTAGATCTGCATTATTCCAAGTGAAAAATATTCTCTCTGGACTAACAGGATCACCAGTAATAAGACTTTATCAACACCTCATTTTAGTTTTCTGTAACATTTTTTAAACATTGACAGGTTTTCATATTTAATAAACCCACTCCAGTTTATTCCTAACCTAACAGCCAAGAAATTTTCTTTCTGACCCTTTAAAATATTCAGACTACACAATAATCCTTATAATAGTACAATATTGTGATTTGTAAGAAATAAGAGTATATATTTGGTCACTCAGATAACCAAATATATATTTCTGATATATTTTTGGTCTTTTTCCAAGGTTCTTGGTTCACAGCTCCCAAATCTTTGGAGTTTCCTACTGGATGAGAGCTTAAAGGTGTCTCTTACATTATGTTCATGAGGTGTCTTTTGTAATGCAATGAAGGATGGGGGCTGGTAGCCAATGGAGCCAACCAAGTAGAGGACTGGAACTTTCAGTCCCACCCCACAACTTCCAGGGAGGGAGATGGGCAAGAGAATGGCCAATGGCTATCAAGCATGCCTATAATGAAACCTCCATAAAAATCCAGAAGGATGGGGTTTGGGGAGCTTCTGGTTGGTGAACACATGGAGCCTTGGGGACAGTGGCATGACTGGAGGCCTGGAAGCTCCACGCCCTGTCCCCATACCTCCCCCCGAGGCATCTCTTCATCTGGCTGTCAATTAGTATCCTTTAATGTTCTTTGTAATAAATGGGTAATCTAGTTAGTAAAGGGGTTTCCTGAGTTCTGTGTGCCACTATAGCAAATTAATCAAACCCAGTCTACCTAGTCTGGGTATAGAGATATCAGAATGAGGTTGAACTGTAAGACACCCAGCTCATGTCCACAGAATTGCTTAGTGGTGTGGGGAACTACTCCCCTCCCAGTGGAATTAGGTCCAGGAACCCAAAGAAATAGTAAAACCAAAATAGCCAAATAAAAGCATCAGTCCTTGGACACCTGGGTGGCTCACTCGGTTGAGTGTCAGCCTTCGGCTCAGGTCATGATCCCAGGGTCCTGGGATGGAGCCCCGCATCGGGCTCCCTGCTCCGCGGGGAGCCTGCTTCTCCCTCTGCCTCTGCCTCTACCTGCCTGCCTGCCACTCTCCCTACTTATGTTCTCTCTCTGATAAATAAATAAATAAAAATCTTTTAAAAAAAAAAAAACATCAGTCCTTGAAGGAAAAAAAGTTTTTAAGAACAAATTATGGCTAACACGAATGAATTCTAATTACCATTTCCCTGTCAGAATGCAATATGCAGATGGAAAAAAAAGGGTAAATGGATTTTTTAAAGTAAACCTTTATAAAAATTGAAATATATATATAAGTATACAAGTGTACACCTTTCAGAATTTTCACAAAGTGAACCCACCTATGTAACTACTATTCAATCAAGAAAGAGCATTGCTAACACCTCAGAGGCCACCCTCATAGGTCATTAGTAACATCCAAAGCCAGCAACCATTATGACTTCTAGCACCTCAGACTGGTTCTACCTGCTTATGAACCAGTTACTTTATGTTTCAAGGAAAGTACAAGGTTGGCAAGCAATTTATATAAATAAGGTCATAGGGTATACTGTCTTTTTTCACACAACCCGGTGAAGTTCATCTATGTTGTAACAGGAAGCATTGGTACTATTAGATGAACATACCACAGAGTGTTTCCCCATTTACTACTGAGAACATTTTCATTTTTTCTAGTTTGGCATTAGTATAAATAATGCTATGAATATTTTTAAACATATTCTTTGGGGCACACAGGTGTGAGTTTCTGTTGGTTCTGCCAGACCAAAGATTGTACTGATATTCCCACTAGAAGTGTGTGTGCATTCCACTTGCTCTACACTTGGAATTATCAGGCTTTTCCATTTGTTATACTTGTGAGAATATAATATTACATCATTATGGTTTTAATTTTCATTTCTTTCTGATTTTGAGAACCTCTTAAAAGGCCTATTGCCAAGTTAGTATCTTCTTTTGTGAACTAACTATTCAAGTCTTCTATCTTTGGCCGGGGGAAGGTAAGACAGAATGGACGGCTTGACTTTCATTGGTTTATAGTTCCTTATACATTCTGTGTATGAGTCTTCTGTTGGAGATGCATATATATCTCCAATATAGTAAATATATATATATCTCTCAAATATCTTCCCCCACTGTGTGGCTTCCTTTTCCGTTCTCTTAAGAATTTTTTTTGATGAAGAGAAATCTTTAATTTTAATGTAGTTCAATTTATCAATTTATTCCTTTATAGTTAATCTCAATGGAATTGTAAAATGTGAAAACATTCAGACTTTCAATTAACATACTGGCATGTTCCTAACATAAAGTTAATCACTTTAAACAAGTTTATATAAAGATTTTAATTTCTAACAAACTAAGTGTAGATAATTGTTCAGTAAAACAAAACAAAACAAAACAAAACTCTTCTGGGTCATTCTACTGCGAAGTGATTCCTGAAAGAAGGAACCGTCCCTCTGCCTTCTGGTGGAGCACATCCATATTAATGATCTCCACCCTAGTCAGGAACATTTATTTTAAATGTCTACTCTCATTCAAACAATTTGGAACAGTGGTTCTTAAAGATAAGTTTTACTTGACTATCATGAAGGAATTTGGGGATTGAAGTAAATGCGATAAAAAGGGCCCCCTCAATAAATAACACTGCTGAATATCTCAAAACTGAAATTAGTATGCTGATCATCAACAACCTTTTTCTTGTGCTTTTGCTTAGATAATTTCTGTTAACATAAAGGAATTACTATCTTACTTCACATCTGAGAACCAAAAATAACCAAGGAAAATAAAGCTGGTAGACTGATAATTTAAGACATGATATCTGCATAACAAATTATCATATTATGATATAATTATACATCCTCTGAACAAGAACTTGCTTGACAGTATGAGGCATGCAAAGCAACAAAGTACTTCGGAGACTTAGGTAAGAATCTGATCAAGAACACACAGGCAGACATTGTGCTTATAAAAAGTACATATATAGGAACGGTTTCCTTGTCTAGTTTTATAATTTATGTATTAAACCACCAAGCCACTCATCCAGTTTATTTATAACAAATGCATCAAAATGACATGATGAATATGATGAATATGAGAAAAGAATCAACCCTGCAGATTTAAAAATGTCACTTATGCAACAATGACTTGGAGAACACACTTTTTCTTGTCACTTTTTAGTTAAGTTTACATTGTTGTTAATAATGCATAAAGACTCTCTCACTTGAAGAAGTCAAAGAGCTTACAAGTATCCTAACTAAAAAAAACACTAAACTGAACTGAACTCAACTAAAAGAAATACTTCATCCTGTCCTGGCTAATCACGAAGAGCAAAACCTAAATCAGGAAGGCTCCAGAAGACAAACTACTCACCCCACAATGGGCAAGAAAAAAGAAAGAAGCAAAAGACGTGGTAGAGAAATTACACTGAAAAACAAAACTATTAAAATGAATCCAAGGTTGCTCAGCAGCACCCGCATTATGTCTGAAAAACAGCAGAATGTTTTGCAAGTTATATTGTTTATTCAGTGCTGAGTGCATATGAATTCACATCCACAGACCCCTCCTATCCATTTCATGGCCCCAGCACTAAAACAGATGTTACCTAGTTACTTTAACTTGGAGAAGAGGAGCTCCTGTGGCATTTAGAGAGGCACTTTACTATTCTTTTTCAAATACAATTCTAACAGGTTTATTCATGATCATTTCATAAAAGCCATAAACCAGAAAGGGAATGGGAAATGGGACTGCTACCAGAATCAGGCACACAAAGGGCAGAAAAGTAAAGCCTAAAAGAGACAGAAGCAGCCTTAACACCACACAGCAGTGCCTGAAAGCTTACTGGTAATTCCAAACCCATATAATAATGATAGGCCATAATAATGACCTCTGTTATCAAGAAGAGATTATATTCAGTGTACTTAAAATAATTTTTCTCAGAAATGGTTAATAGAGAAAATTTAAAGCATCATTCGCCATCAGGAAATGCTAGTTGAAACTATGATGAAGGACTGCTACACACCTATGAGAATGGCTGAAATAAAGAATACTGGCACACCATGTGGTAGCGAGGATGGGAAGCAAGTGGAACACTCAAACATCGCTGGTGGAAATGCAAAATGATACAATCACTCTTGAAAATGGTTTGACAGTTTCTTATGAAGTTAAATATACACTTGGCCTACGACCCAGAAATTACACACCTGGGTATCTACCTAAGAGAAATGAAAACTTATATTTACAGAAAAACCTGAACACAAATATTCAATTACCCAAACTGGAAACAGCCCAAGTGTCCTTCAGTGGGTGAATGTATAAGCAAACTGGGTCATCCACACAACGGAATACTAAGCAATAAACGGGAACAAACTACAGATATACACAACACCTCAGATGAATCTTGAAGGCATGCTAAATGAAGCAAGCCAGTCTCAAAGGGTTAAACACTGTACAACTCTATTTATATGATGATCCGATTCATGAGGTGAAATGATGTCTTCAAAAAGACAAAACTATAGGAATGGAGCATAGATCAATAATTGCTAGGGGATGTGCGTGGGAAGAGAGGGAACTATGAAGGGATAGCATGAGAGGGCTGGGGGTGGGGTGGGTTAGGAAACTGTTCTGCATCCTGACTGTGGTAGAAGTTACAGGAATCTAAATAGGTGTTAACTTTTACAGAACTGTACACAGGTATGATAGTTTACAACTGTGTGCTACTTGTAAGAGGGTTCTCCTTTTACTTTAAGGGGGCATCACTATCATGGATATAAACACAATGTGGCAGGTTTGACAAAATGTATAATAGGATCACACAGTAACATTCTCATATTGATTGACACATGACTGATTCTGATCACCTTCAAAGACAGAAAAACATATACCAGAAACAGTAACCGTAAGAGAGCGAGAGCAGCCATACTGTTATCAAACACTGTGGACTTTAAGACAAAAACGGGAGAATAGTTTAAAACAATAAAACAATAAAAGTGTTATGAAATCAGGGAAATATAATAATTATAAATGTTTGTGTAATCTAACAACAGAGCCCCAAAACAAATGAAAGGAAAAGACAATTCAACAGTTAACTGGAGACCTCAACATTCGACTCGAAATGACTGCAACTACACAAAAAATCAGCAAGGATAGGAACACCTAAACAGCACTAATAACCATACTGACCTAACTGACATCTATAAAGTACTCCACCTGACAACAGATTACACATTCTTTTCAAGGCTCAAGATTAGACCATTTGTTATGTCACACATTTAATTATTGAAATAATACACAATATGGAACTCCAAGAATTAAATAAACAACCAAAAGAAATTTAGGAATCTCCAAATACTCGGAAATTAAACAATAATTCTAAATAATGGGTCAAAGAAAAAAACTATAAGCAAAACTAAGAAATATTTTGAATTGAATGAAAACAAAAAAACCCAACATGTTAAAATTTATAGGATGTAGCTAAAATAGTTCTCAGAATTTTATAGCCGTTAGGAAACAAGAAACATCTCAATTCATTTCCACTTTAAGAAACTAGATAAAGAGTAAACTAAATCCAAAGCAAGCAAATGGGAGAGAATTAGAGTTTAGAGCAAAAATCAATGAAAATGAAAAGAGAAAAACAACAGGGAAAAAACAATGAAACCAACTTTGGTTCTTTTAATTTAAAAAGGTCAATGAAGTTGACAAAACTTTTAGACTGACCAAGAAAAAAAGAAAAAGACACCAATTACCAAAATCAGGAATGAAAGAGGAGGCATCACTATGGACCCTACAGAATAATTATGAAAAAGTGTATGCCACCCAATTAGACAATTTAGATGAAATGGACAAATTCCTAGAAAGACATAAATTAACAAAACTGATTCATGAAAAAGCAGGAAATCTGAATAGACTTAAAACAAGAAATTAAACAGGCAAATTAAAAATCTTGTCACAAAGAAAATCCCAGGCCCAGATGGCTTCCCTGCTGAATTCTACCACATATTTATAAAGAATAATGCCAATTCTTCACAAACTCTTCCAGGAAATAGACAGAGCACACTTCTGAACTCATTCTATGAATTCAATACTATCCTGATACTAAAGCAATGAAAAGAAATTACAAAAAAGGAAAATAAATCAATATCCCTCATGAATATTATACACAAAAAACTCTGAATGAGTAAACCATATCCAGCAACAATAAAAAGGATTAGATACTATCACCAAATAGGATTCACCCCAGGAACACACGTTAGTTTTAACATTTGAAAATCAATAACACAATATCTGAAAATTAATTTAATACAGTATATTAATATAGTAAAGAAAAGGTAAGATCATATCAATATATAGAAAAATTCAACACCCATTCATGATTAAAAAAAAAAAAAAAAGCCCTCAGCAAACTAGAAATAGAAGGGAACATCCTCAATCTGATAAAGGGTATTTGCACAAAACCTACAGGTAATATCATCCTTAATGGTAAAAGACTGAAAGCTTTCCCCCAGCATCAGGAACAAGATAAGGATGTCCATTTTTCACTGAATGTTCGACTGGAGGTTCTAGCTAGCACAGTACAGCAAAAAAACACAAGCAAAAACGTTAAAGGTATACCCATTAGAAAGGAAGACCTGAAACCAATACCTTTCAAAGCCTCAATTTTCTAGATTTCCAATACTCCCACCTCACACACACCACCCAATGAGACAACTCATGTTTAAAAACGAGAGCCAATGTGCCATTTGTGTGGTAAATATTAAACCATGGATTCATTTCCCTTAGCCTGTCTTGTCAACATTATCAGTGATCAGGAGTACAGAAGTTCTTCAGTGAAATTAACAAACACAAACAGCACACTGAATACATCAACTTAAAGACTAACAAAAGAATATATGTGTTGAACCAAAACTTACTCATCTTAAACTGTCTGATATATTCTCCAAGTGTAGATAGATTTTCTTAATCCATTTGAATAAAATTATATGGGCTTTATAACATCCGCTTCACTTCTGACATAACAGGCATAACTCTTATTCCACTGTTTGTTACACAGGAAGCAATAATTCCAGTTTCCAGTATGAGCTCCAGTTATACATTTTGATGAGGGTTACTTTCACAGTGACTCTTATAACAAAATGCTCCCCTTCATTTGTCAATACTATGTCCTTGGAGAGAAATAATGACAGTGTCCTCAGTCACACTGGTCAATCAATTTAATTATTTCACTAGTCTCTAGTCCCATGCAAAAAAAAACGCCAACTGTATTGTTCACAACACAGCACCGGAACAGTACCTGAGACCTACCCACTGACACCACTGACTGTTTTTGAAGGGAGGGCTGGAAGGGCAGCCATCATCGATGTGCTCCTCTGATGAGAACTGAGTTGGATATTAGGGAACAGTACAGAAGGAAGAGGGATCCCAGACCTTGCCTTCCAGGGCAACAAAAAAGGAGATAATTGTATGAAAATGCTATTCACTTCCCTCAAAGAGAAAAGGAAGAAATTTATCTCAAACTCTACAACTAAAGTCACTTACAAACCCACTTATAGTGCAAATAACCACCTTGGTGAATGAAGCTTAGTAACCAAAGGCAGAGGAAAAGCACACTTGAGCATTCACCCACAATTCCTGACCACAAGAGCAAAGACTGAATTGGTTCCTCAAATGCTTCTTTCACACTTGAACTTCTACATCATTAAAGAGTGAATGCACAAGTCTGGTCCTGTCACCCAGTCTACAAGTCTGAACCAGAGAACAAAAATCATTTATACTCAGAGTTTATATAAACATGATCTATCCGAGAACAAAACTGCTATCTGCCCCACTGGATGTTCACACTATTAAATGGTTTTATCTGCCAAGCTGTTTAAAAGTCAAAGATCTATTCTAAAAAAAAAAAAAAAAAAAGGAACCTTGATTACATACTGACAGTGCAACCTGAAATCCCACCTCTTGTTTTTTCCTCTTTTTTTCTTAATAAAGCAGCAAGTTGATCCGTTAATATTGTTGGAAAAAACACGGTTATACTGAGATTTAAAACTTCTGAACTAATACCACTACCACATTCCAATATTCTGGCATGCCTGACCTCCCCCTTAAAACTCCAAGCAATCCACACTGGCTCCTGACTGCCAAGTCCTTCTTGTAGCTATGCCATCAGGCGGCTAGCACCAAAAACTAAGCTAATATACCTTCTTTGCATTTCAGCTCTGGTACTAGCCAATATTCCCCCAAGTATGCAGACAGAGACCTTGTTGTCAAGGACAAGAGTCTGTGCCAACCTGGCTGCCATGGCCCCTCACCATTAGACGGGTCTACTTATAGTCGGACCACCGGGTGACAGAGAAGATGCTGACAGACTTAGATGAGCAGGAAACAGAAGAACATTCTTCTCAGGCCATCAGTTGGTCAATTCAGAAATCTTTACTAAGCACTTTCTGTGTGTCAAACTCTGCTCAAAGTTATGGGCACAGAGCAGGGAAAAAGACCAAACCACAGGACCTCAAGGAGCCTATGCTCTACTGGGGGAACTAAAGCTCATCCAAAATGCAAAAACTAAAAAGTCCAGCTCTAATCTGGGAAAGAAAAAAAAAAAATGCAGTCAACCCAGAGTAACATCACTAACAGATGCAAACTGACTTCCCTGCCTCTTCACTCGCTACTTTCGAATACATTCTGTACACTGCAACCCTTTATAAAAACACAATACACCCTGGCCTAAAGCCATTCAGTGGCTTCTCATTAACACTGGGGATAAAATTAAAAATCCTTGATGCGGTCTAAAAGCCCCTGCATGATAACCCAGCAAATCTTTCCAACTGGAAGGCGAGACCCATCTCCCCAATTACTATGCTCTGGCCACACTAACTTTAAGCTTGTCAAATACACTCAGCTTTCTTGTCAGGGGTGGGGGTTCGTCTGAAACATTTTCCTACTTCCCAAGTCCCAGTCTGGGTAACTCCCACTCATCTTTGTCAGGAGTACTTTCTCCCTCCAATCCCCTATCTTCTTCCTCACCTTTAACCTATACACACCCTGAACTAAATCAGGGAATCAGGTACATCCTCATATTTCCAAATAATTGGCTTTCGTGTACAATCTGCTAAAAATGTAGCCTGCACACCCCCACCTCTTGCTTTGTGTGTGTGTGTGTGTGTGTGTGTGTGTGTGTGTGTGTAATAAACCATCAGGCTGCTCCTTCATACGACTGGAAGACAGAGTTCCATTGTTTCTAGAGCACTTATTACAGTTTCCACGTATGTACTGAATTGTGTGACCACACTACTTGTTCACGTCTCTTCCACTAAGGAATAAATTTGTTGAAGACAGGTACGATGTCAAGTGTGGAAATACAATGTCCCCAGGGCCCAGGATGATTCCTGGCACACAGGAGAGACTCAAGGGAAAACCATGAATGAATGATGATCACCAGCAATGGAAACAACTGTAATTTAAACTGCAGAGAACTGCGCCTTGAGATAGCTCTGCTTCTAAGAGCCATACTTAGTTTTGCTTGAATTTTCTGTTACAATAAAGGGCTTACTGGGGAAAACAAACCCCGGACTGATTAGAGACTGCTGGCACTTCCTTTGCAATCAGTTAGAAATGTACCTAATATGTGGATTTGGTTTCTTTTTGTTTTTAAATGTGGATACCCTATTTGAAAGGATGACTCTGAGGATCAAAAAGGTGTTAATTACTTAAGCACTCAGCAAGCTACAGAGCAGTATAAAAAATTCAGATATTATAAATATTATTTTTAAGGTAAAGGAACAAACCTTCCATTATCAGGAACAGGAATCTTCATTCTTATTAAGTTCTTTATAATATAGCTACTTAATACCTAGGGCTGCCTTTTTTGAAGGAAATTCTACTTTTTACAGCTTCAGCTTTTATATTATGATGAAAAATGACTACTGCAAGTATTTTGCTTTTATCCAAATAGGTATACAACAAAGAAAAAAAATGTGTATATACTTCCACAAATGTTTCAAACCATGTCAGTGTATGACATTTCTATCCTAGTAGTATGACAGGGTAATCATGGGAGATTTCCAAACATTACCTGTGCAATGCACAGTAGACCTCTGTTGGAAACACATCAATTATTGTAACATGAAACACACACACACATACATAGAGTATGTACAATATACTCTGACTTCTTAAAAACAAAAAGCAAGCTTCTTAAAAGACATTTCTTTTGATGTAAAAAATTACTTTACAGACAAAGAAGGATCACAATATGTAATTCTGTGTTGCTAAATGTACCAAAGAGACTCAATATTAAACACTCTGTTTAAAAGTGTAAAAGCCTCAAAGAAGCTTATATAAAGATGTTAGTAAAGATGATAACCATTAAGACTATAAGAAAAGTGGTGTCCAGAAATGAAGACAGATTTTACTGGGTAGAAAGAAATGTCTGTTATACCTTTTTAAATCATGAAGGGGGGAAAAAAAAACTGTCCTTAAGGGTTACTTTTAAATGAAGTCTAAATAATTCAAGTATCTAGAACTTTAAGCTTACCATTTTGTTTCAATCTGGGACAAAATTTTAGGCAGTAATTCATACAACCATGCAAGCTCAATATATGCTTGCTTCCTGATAATTAAAAGGCTGGTTATAAACTTCTTCATACCCTCAACCTTACCCCATTAACTTTTCTGTTGAACACACCTTATGTAAACCTTAGACTTGGGTGTGCTAAATGAGACGTGAAAGAATGACTCCATATTTTGATGACTGATTAATGAACGTTAACTTACATCACTTGATAAACTTTGAGCTACAAACAAAAGAAGCTATCGTATTATTACCTTAAAATTAACCTGCTAGATTTTCTATGTTCTCCAGCCTGGCCTAGTCAATAAAACATCCAATAAAATGTACAGAAATAAGATTCTATTCTATGATGCATAGTCTCTCATCTTGCCATGAATTTACTGGAAAAAACGGATGTATGGCATGAAGACAGGGGTCCCAAGTTACAAAGACACTGGATTCATCTAGCCTAACTGTGTACTGGCTTTCAGAGTCTAAAACAGAGCTGTGGGAATTACAAGAAATACCCTATCAGATCCTCAAGCCCTAAATGTACCAGAGGTCAGCTTTCTAAAGGCAGTGCCTATTTTTAAACTAATATAAGTTGCGTTCTAAATTTGACCTGCATTTAAATTATCATCTGCTGAGGAATGTCCAGCTGGACTCATACACAGTTCAAGTTGCTCGAGGGAGGTCCAAACAAAGTTCATTTTATACGCAACAGAAAAAGCCTTCTCTTAGCAACTGGCATCATCCACAAAGGAAGAGCGGCAGCTGTGAAGAGAGAGCCATCCTGCAGCTGAGGGTCCCTGGGGTTTACTTCTTCACATAACTAATAAAAGCAGGCCATTCTTCATATTTAGAGAGTTTGGGGAAACCAATTTCCGATTGCTCAGCACAACAGAATGAAGTATTAGAGCATATTTTCAATGGCGCGCAGAGTACATGAATATCGTCCCAAAGAAGAAGCCAACAAAAACCTATTTTTAAGGTTCCTCACAGAACATTTCTTTTTAGAAAGTACAAGTTCACAGGGCCATAATGACGAAAATAGTCTCACTGACAATAAAGACAGTTTTCTGTTGCTTTTATGTTCACAAACTGAAAGATAAAAGAAAACCATCAATATCCTTTCATAACATCAGTTAAATAATTACAGCACCAATTGATGATAATTTTGGAAGTTGTTATCCTCAATTCTGAGGAAGTCTCAAAGTACTTAGAACTTCCACAATTTTTTTAAAAGCTCTATTTCAAGGATATCACAGTAGTGTAAGATTGGCACTAGCATATTCTATCACTTAGGAAACCACACCCTATCAAACTTAGTATCCACATGAGGAAAACTGCCCCAGGACAGAGGTGAAAAAATAAGACATATAAATCTCTGAAACATCAGTAACAGACTGCAAATTGTCCATAAATATAAAAATGTCTGTAAATATAAAACTACATAAATGATCTATTTCTGTAAACTAAACTAACCATAATTCAGTAAAATCCATAAAGAAACTATTACAAATCAAGAATAAAAGTAAAATACCGGACATGGCCATATGTACATGTCACACATAAAATCTGTCTCTTCTCATTAGCCTACAACCAGGCTGCCATGCCCAAAGATAAGCCAACTTTGCGATTCAGAGGGCAGGGCAAATCCAAATATTTCATTTTCTAGGTATCTGAAAGACCAATCTGATTTTAAGATTAAAAAACTACAGACCATGAAAAGTAAATGCTTAGGATCTGCACCAAAGGCCCTGATTTGGCCAGGCCTGACTCATTTATTCACCCAAAGAACATTTCTTGAGCTGCCACATGGCTGACAGCTGCTCGTTACTACCCAAACCCACTCTCCTCTTGTTCCTAACAGAACCCCCGCTGATCGGAGAAGCAAGGCGTCTAACTAAAGGACCACCTTTGAGAGCCTCCTTTGCAGCCAGGTGAGTGCACATGACTCAGTTCTGGCCAATGAGAAACAGGCATATGTGTTTTGAGAAAATTAAGCAAAGACAGGTTGCCTAAAGGGAGCTGACTCTGTTCAGAATTTCACCCTTTCTTTCCCTCTTCCTCCTCCTAGAGTGTGAATGTGATGCTTCCAGGAGCTATCTTCTATCAAGCAATCACCTTAAGGACGATCGCCAAGAACGTGAAGACAAGGTCAAAGCAGCGTGTTTTTCATTGTTTGCTGCAAGCAGGGCAGGAGTGGTCAAAGATCCTGACCCTACAGCGGCCATCGTCACCTCTGGTGCTGCTTTTGCCTCATTCTGCCAGCAACAGCCTGGTGTCTAGTACTTGTGAACATAAACAGGCTTATAAAATCTCGGAAAGAACAGGGCTTAGGGAACAATACAGTACTTACCTGCCACATAAGAACTTAATGTTCTTAAAGAGGAAAAAAGAAAAAAATGTAAGACTCACAAGTCCCTTCTCTGTTCATACCTTTAATCCTTCACTTAAGCACGTATACACTAAAGACTGTGTGTGTGTGTGTGTGTGTGTGTGTGTGTGTGTGTCCCCATTATCTTAAAAGAATTTAAAGGCAAGGACTACCTTTACTTTTGCAGCTCTAGAACCCAGCACAAGGCAGATACTCAATAAGTGAAGCAAATGAATCCAGACCTGCTAAACTCAGGAGTCTTCCAATGACAGAGAATTCTGTTTCAGAACTATGCCATGGTATCTGCAAGAGGGCCAGCTCATTCACCAAGACAAAGAGCGGTGGGGAAGCTGGCTCCCTGCCCAGCTCAGGTGCACCTCCCAGATGCAGGGATCCCACTCCCGCATGTTTCCGTGGCTGACTGGGATGAAAGCGGACGCTGGAGAGCTCCTGTCTTCCTTTCCCCTGTCCCTCACTCACACTCACTCACTCATGACCTTCACTGAGCACCTACTATCCACCACACACTGTACAGGGTGCCAGGAATAACTAGCAAACTGAATATGGCAACCCTCCTGAAGGAATATGTCATCCAGAAAAGCAGGAGGAAAGCACAGAAGCGATTACAATACAATGTGAAAAATGGATCTACACAATGTGTGCTTCCTGAGGGGGGCAGGGCACCATTCGGAGCGCCCTACGGACTACCTCATGTACTCCACACTATCACTGTTGGAGTTCCCCTCTGTGACATGGGCAGCAGAGACCCAGAGAACACTCATCAGGAGCACCTAAGCCACCGCACCAGTCAGGAGGTCATGGGGCGCAGAGGGTAGGGGGCAGGTAGGAGGAAAAGCTAAGCAGTGAAGTGCAGCCTGAAGGATGAAGAGAATGTTCCCGGGTTGAAAGGTATAAGCAGAACTTTTCATGCAGACAATTTACCAAGCAGAAAACTCCAGAGCTAAGAAAGACCTCAGGACCTTTGGAGGAGCATGGCCGACTTTGGTACCGGATTGTGAAGACAGACACCCAAAATAGTTTTTACCACCCGATGGACGGAGCTGTCACACATTACATCTAAAAAAGGGGCTCGGTGAGAAAGACCTCACGATTTTTCACAGATATTTCTAAAACATGTGCCTTTAGGAGAAGCATGAAAGTATGTTTTATTCTGAGGCATGTAATAATATCAATCCTGCTCTATTTTTAAGTCCAGATTATTAATATTTATAATTTTAAAAAGATTACTTATTTGAGAGAAATAAAAGAACATTTTACAAAAAAGCACAGCAGTGGACTGAGAAAAAAAAAAAAACCTTCCTAAAACTGAAATATTTCCTTAAAATATCCTTACATAATACAGTTCCCTTTAAACTCTGAAAAGATGGTTAGGCAGATTCATGACTTAAAAAATAAACTTCATATTTGGTGGCAGAGTCAACTCTTTCAAACCTAATGTCCACCGCCCTCCCCTTCTTCTTTAGTCACAGAAATCTGACTTTATTTAGGCTGGCAATGTGCCCACCTAAACACCACAGTTGAGCCTCCCTTGAAGACAGTGGTCGCCAAGGAGTTTCAAGAAGTCAGTGGGTGGAGATTCCAGAAAGTTCCTTTTGCCACTTTTCCCCTCCTCCTGCAGATAGCTTGGCTAGAGCTCCAGCAGTGTCCCGTGGTTTTGTGGATGATGGCCTTATGCTGCTTAGGATGCCAGAGCAGCCTAAGTCCCTCCCTGATGACTTGGTAGAATCACCACTCCCAAACGGTGGTGTTTTACATGAGAAATTTTACATGAGAAATCAACCATGCTGAATCAGATCCATGTTCTTACTAGTCAAACACAACTTTCCTTGCAGATGCTAGAAAATATCTGAAGTATATATGGTAAGATTTAGCAAAACGCAGTTTCAAAAAGTTTCACAGTATTAAAACATATTATTTTATGATTCACTGTGTGTTTGTCATCTAAATCACACGTCCACATCATTACTAAACAGCCTTTTAAATCAAAATACATCCTTTCCAATTTTTTCCTTTAGACACAGAAGACATCCCGTTCTTGAAACATCTGACCCACTCTGGGAGCTGAACTGAGGAGCGAGTGGGGCCAGCAGAACAAACCCGGGAGAGCAGGCATGCAGGGCCCTGTGGGGGGGGTGGGGGGCAGGCGGTGCATTACATACCGGGAACTCAGCACAAGGCAACCTGCTCACAAAGAGCTTTGCTGTGCTTTACAAGCCACGTGAATTGTTAGGTGAGCGTCATTTGGAGATCTATGTATGATCTGACCTCCCCCTGGCTGTCACTGTCACTTGAACCACACTGGGATTTCAATGCAATAGCATTTTTATTCTCCTTCATACCGTCACTTTATGTTTAAGAAGTACAGTTGTTTATAACAACTTGTCTGATAGAAGTGAGATACATTATTTTCTTACATTTTTGTGGAAATGCTACTGCACTCCTTCCTCCACCCCCTACCATCAAAATAGCTAAGGTATCATGTGCAAAGGATGATGCCTAACATAAAGACAGCAATGCCACAGAGCCGGTGGGGCAGGGGTGGGGGGCGCTCCTGTCTTTGGGGAGAACCAGAAACTTACAGACTACAGAAAAGAAAGGTCAGGATCACCTTCTTCATTTTAACTCAATGGATAGGTTTTGTTTAAAGCTAGAAACAAAACCCAAATGGAGAAACTAAACAGAAAATAATTCTACTTCCGTTTTTATCTCTGTTCACCTTTTTAAAAAGATTATTCCTTTCTACTTCAAAGAGGGTCACCAAACTACCAGTAAGCCTGCTGTCAGTTCAGCACTGCCTGACAACCGTGGACTTCCTGCTGTGTGTTAAATTACTACACAAACGTCAGCTTTCTTTATGGGCGACATGGGACAGTGAAATGGACGTAATGTCCAGATTTAAACCTAGATTTGAATCCTGGTTCTAATAAGTTATGAACCGTAGGTAAAACCTTGGGCAGACTAATTTACCTCTCCCTGGCCTCAGTTCCTACAACTAACTATAAAATGAAAATAGTGCCATCACTCCCCTCCTAGCATTGTTAGAAAAATTAGTGCTAATGTACGTATTAGGCATTTTGTAGCTACTAATATGATGCTAATTACTAGAAAGGTTTTATTTATTTGGTTGTCAAAGATGAAAGATAAAAAAACACTTTTTTAAAAAAAGCTAACTAAAAGCATCAAGTAAAATAAAAAATAAAATGAGAGCTAGACTAAATTCTGAATAACAGAGTCCTCTCAGCTCCTCCCTGAAACATTCTCAGGGCTGGGAACTCCGGAGCTGGAAAGGCAACTCTATCATCCACGCATTCACACACTGAGGATGGGATCTACAATGTGTCACTTACTGGAGCAGGCTTGAGGGGACGCCCTGCTCTCAAGGAATTCACAGTACCCTCACATCAATAGACAAATACAATCTAGTGACAGGCAACAAGTCGGGGAAATACAGAGGGCCACAGGAGTGCAGAATCAGGGCACACCGCCCAACAGGGGGTGTCAAAAGAAGGAACCCCTTGAGTAAAATCCTCCAGAACCAGGAGGTGTTAAGGGAGGCACTGAAAGGGAACAGCACAAGCACCCTGAGGTGAGAGACTGCCAGGTGTGCCAGAAGGACGAAGTTCAAAGCAGGCCTGGCAGATGACGTGGTTGCCCAGGTTCCCAGCAGAGGTCTGGAAGGCCACGCATTCACACACACTGAGGACGGCACCTAAATGTGTCAGTTACTGGACTTTCTCCCACAGGCTGTAAGGAGCCTTGGAAATGTTTCAAGCAGGAGAGGGACATGGTTACATATACTTTGTGGCACAGAAATTATGGTGGCAATGTGGAAACTGAGCAGTGTGCAGGGGCGGAATGGGATGGCCAACTAGTATCCAGGTGAGCAAGAATAAGGCTACAGAGTTAGAATTCACATTTTAAGCTCATCTAGGGTGTTGTAAGATTTTTCTAAGACATAACAATGAAGCTGGGTCTTCCCTGGTTTCTGTAGACATTTTGTATTTATGTACTGTCCCAACAATACCAATGGCTCCAGAAGAACAGAATCAAGTGGTCTGGTTTTAAGTGGTCACTAAGTATGGTGCCATGTGAATGAAAGGTGGAATCTGGAGACATCAGAGAGAGGACTGTGCAACTTCACCTCAAGATACCACTGAGCACATTCCTCACTACCAGTTCCACACTTAAATGCCTCTACTTAGGATCAACTGTTAGGAATAGAAATCAAAACTGAATCTCAAACACGCGTCATTTGTCTATGAAATGAGGATAAACTACCGGCAACAAGTATTTAGAGTTAGGCAAAGAATAAAATTTTGATAGCCCTCAAATTTTGACCTTTTAAGACTTTTCCCCCCCAATGATTTTAGTATGTCCTTGGCCTAGAACTATGAGGTCACTTACCAAAAAGACAGCTGAACAGCTCTGCAGGCATCAAGACAAGACCGTATCTGTGCTTGGCTATCAGCCAAAACTGTTCACAGGAAGGAAGGATACCACACAAGTTGTCTGGCTGACTCTGAGCTGGCTGCTGTCTGTAGAGTCACAAAGAAAAATGTGATAAACACGAACATCCAGGCACAAATATCCATCTGGACAGGATGTTAACACCATTCCTCAATTCCTTAAGGGTCTTATTCTCTCTTAGAAGTATAAAATCAACCAATTGGTTTAAGAGCACTTTAATTCATTTGGGTGACAAGAAGGAAAGTCAGAGAGGAGTCATCTCTTTTGAACACTAATAAAGACTCATTTCCTGCTATCACTTGGGAAGCTTAAAAGATTAAGTGTATTAGGACCCTGAATTACCCATATGAAAAAAGTGCCAAGTTCCTATTTCCATGAACCTCAACCCATCCGAGTCTTCCTTTAGACGCAGTCCCCTGGCACCAAGTTAATGAAGCTCACTGTGGCATAGTTCTACTGAGTGAGATGTACTCAGGAAGAGGGTGGTGATAAAAAGTGGTTACTTACACCAAGCTGACATGGGGAAAACTGGCAGAAGAAATGTTCTGACAGAATGAATCATAAAACCAAGACTGTTACCATTCTTTCTTTGGTTTAAGCTGGATAATCACTAAACCCAGGACATGGTTTATGAAGCTCCTACATACCTAGTCAAAATATTCTTTACTTATATAAAATTAATTTAATTTTTAGTATTTAATTTGGACTTCTCAATCCCCTTCCTTCTGAGAATCTTTCCCCATGCAACTCAGTAATCTTATAGCTAAAAGGCTAAAAGTAAAGCAAAGCTCTAGAGCCAGACCACATGGAATTCAATCCTCAGCTCTTACCCACCACCCCCAGGGCCATTCCCTCTCCTGTCAATCAGGACCAGTCTCACAAGGCTCTGGTGAGGAAGACATGGGATAACAATGGAGGGTGCTCAGGACAGGGTCTGCTACAGAGCTCCATAAATGATCACAATCGTTATAGTTTTAAATAGGAAAAACATGGCAACACTAGGCGAGCCAATGGAATACTCCTCAAAGACTTGATCACTTTGTGTAAAATAGATGCCAAAAAGCATAAGAACACCAGTAACAATAACCACTGTGATTTATCTATAAAGGGTATCACAGGATTATGCAACTATCTTCCCTCTTCATATATTACTGTCACTTTCTATAATTTTAATGCCAAAGGAGTTATTCTTAATTACCTTAAACTTGGCCTTTCTAATTGTCTGCTCCTATAACCTGCTGTGCTCCCATTAACAGGGCCTCCTGAGGTTGATTTCAAGAGATTTATGATCACCACAGTTGATTCCTCCCTCACTAATTTTTAATGGATTTCTACTGATAAATAATTACTTAAATTAGCTAATTTCTAGACCATGTAGTTGTTTCCACTAGGAGCCCATGGAGCTATATTTGCTTTTTACCAGCTGTCTGGATAATTATATTTAGTCCACATTTTTTTAAAGTCAGAAGAAAATGAATATGCTAATAATTAGCCACTCTTTTTTGGACTTGCCTAAGTCCTCTGATTTCTCTCAAAGCTTAACAAGGGGTTCAGAATGAAGATGTGTCAACTCACATCTCAGAGGCAACTCAATACTGGATATTGAGGGTATAAAGTCAGACAATTCTTGGTATCACAAAAGATAAGAATTAAAACATAAACAGAATAGTGAATGGCAACTGGCTTCCCAGGTGCATCCAGGTGCAGTAGTGAGCCTAAAATCACAAAGTGCTAAATGTAAATTTGCATACAGTACTAAAATGTTTGCCTTCAATTGCTCATTTTTTAGTAGGGAGGAGGAGCAAGAGAAAAATCCCACTGTAATCTCAATACAGGATATCCACAAAACTGAAAGGTTTACACTCTATTCTCATATCTACAAACGTAAATAAATCAATTCAGCCAAGATACTATGACTTAAAAAAAAAAAAGTCTATGAGAAACAATTGTCCACAGAATACCTACTATTTTAAGGTTTACATAACCCACCCAAAACAGTACTCCAAGTTTTGTATTTAAAAACAACATGGGGGGGGACTGGTTCCAGGTAAGATGAAGGAAGCACACTCCATCCAGCCGCCCCACCGCATGCAGCCACCTGGACAGAGTACCTGAAACAGCTACTTGAGAGCTGCCTCTGAAAAATAAATGACCACAGCAGGCTGATGAGGGAAGAAGAGTAAAACTCAAAGAATGACCAAACCAGTGATGAACTTCCCCATTTTTTCCTCCAAAATCTCCCAGCCTGGAATCAAGGCAGCCACACACCTGAAAGTGAGCAAGCACCAGGATAGAGGCAGAGAGGGAAAATCCAGAAATACTCCAAGTTCTAGCTTAAGAAGCAGGAAAAGGGATTCCTAACACCCTGGAGAGGGGGAAATTCCTCACTGTTCTTCTTTTTTATTTCTCTATGTTCTAGCTTCCCAGCCCAAGGTAATCACAAGGTGGTAGTGGGCAGAGGGAAACAGTCACATAAACTCTCGAGGGAAAGGAACCTTTCTTCCTCACTGAACAGAGGAGCTATGCTCTCACGATGTAAGTCTGCTGCTCTTTTGCTGTCTTCCTTCCCCTTGGTCCAGAATGGAGACAGTCACAGGAAACCCACTGCCCCATTCTAAAGCCCCATCTTTGTGCCTGGAGGACTAAAAAAGGGAACCTTGGAGAAACAGGAAGAGCTGGAGAAACTGACCCACACAAATACAGCCAACTGATTTGGGGCCAAGATGTAAAGGCAATTCAATGGAGAAAAGACTGTCTTTTCAACAGTGTTGAAACAATTAGACATTCGACCTTGACTTAAACCTCAGATCTTATACAACTATAAATTCAAAATAGATCATATGGATCTAAGCATAAAATGTAAAACTACAAACCTTTTAGAAGAAAAGAAAGGAAAATCTTTAGGATGTGAAGTTAAACCTGGACATCATCCCCAAAGCTCAAGCCATTAAAAAGGCAATAAAGATAAACCACAATTCCAAATTTAAAAATTCTTGCTCTAAGAAAAACATTGCCTAGAGAATGAAAAAATTAGGTACACACTAGGAAAAATATTTGCAAATCACATAGGCAACAAAGAATTTTTATTCAGAATATGTTTTTTAAAAAATGAAAACTAAACCAAGAAAAGAAACAACTCAAGTAGAAACAGGCAAAACACTTGAAAACAAATAAAAGAGAGACTTAAAAAACAGTAGAAAAGATCAATGAAACTAAGAGCTTCTTTGAAAAGATAAATAAAAAACTGATAAACCTTTAGCCAGACTCATAAAAAAAGACAGCAAGAGAGAAAGGACTCACTCAAATAAAAGCAGAAATGAAAGAGAAGTTACAACAAATGCCACAGAAATACAAAGGATTTCTAAGAGACTACTACAAAAAGTTATACACTAACAAATTAGACAACCTAGAAGAAATGGATAAGCTCCTTAAAAAACAAAAACAACAACCAAAAAAACTTCCAATATTGAAACAAGAAATAGAAAATCCAAACAGACTATTAGTAACGAAATTGAATCAGTAATCAAAAAACTCCCAATAAACAAAAGTTCAGGACCAGATGGATTCACAGATGAATTCTACCAAACATTTAAAGAATAATAATACCCATTCTTCTCAAACTATTCCCAAAAACAGAAGAGGAAAGAATTTTTCCACATTCATTCTAAGAGACCAGCATTACCTTGATACCAAAACCAGACAAAGACACTACAAAAAAATAAAATTACAGACCAATATCTCTGATGAAGATAGATGCAAAAATCCTCAACAAATATTAACAAAGCCAAACTCAACAATACATTAAAAGGCTCACTCACCATGATCAGGTAAGATTTATCTCAGCAGTGCACAGATGGTTCAATATCTGCAAATCAATCAACACGACACACCACAATAACAAAATGAAGGATAAAAATCACATAATCATCTCAACAGATGGAGTAAAAGCATTTAACAAAATTCAAAATCATTCATGATAAAAGTCTCAACAAAGTGGGTTTAGAGGGAACATACTTCAACATGATAAAGGCTATATATGACAAACCCACATCATACTCAATGGTGAAAAGCTGAAACCTTTCCCTCTAAGATCAAGAATAAGAAAAGGATGTCCACTTCTGCTACTTTTATTCAACACAATACTGAAGTCCTAGCTGCAGCAATCAGATAAGAAAAAGAAATAAAAAGCATTCAAATTGGTAAGGAAGAAGTAAAACTTTCACTATTTGCAGATGACAAGATACTATATACAGAAAACCCTAAAGACTCTACCAAAAACCTATTAGAATAAATGAATCCAATAAAATTGAAGGATACAAAATTAATACACAGAAATGTGTTGTGTTTCTATACATTAATAAAAGACTAGCAGGAAGAGAAATTAAGAAAACAATCCCATTTATAACTGCACCAAAAAATAAAATAAAATACTTGGAATAAGTGTAACCAAGGAAGTGAAAGACCTATACTCTGAAAACTATAAGACAGTGATGAAAGAAACTGAAGACAACACAAATAAAAAGATATACCATGCTCATGGATTGGAAGAATATTGCTAAAATTACAAAACTACCCAAAGTAATCTACAGATTCAATGCAATCCTTATCAAAATACCAATAGTATTTTTCACAGAACTAGAATAAATAATCCTAAAATTTATATGGAACCATAAAAGACCCCAAATAGCCAAAGCAATCTTGAGGAAGAACAAAGCTGGAGGTATTACAATCCCAGATTTCAAATTATACTACAAAACTATAATCAAAACAGTATAGTACTGGCACAAAAAACAGACACATGGATCAATGAAACAGAATACAGAGTTCAGAAATAAACCTACACTTTATATGGTCAATTAATCCATAACAAAGGAGGCAGGAATATACAATGGGGAAAAGACCATCTCTTCGATAAATGGCATTGAGAACACTGCAGAGCTACATGCAAAAGAATGAAACTGGACCACTTTCTTATACCATACACAAAAATAAACTCAAAATGGATGAAAGATCTAAATGTGAAATCCTAAAAGAAAATATAGGCAGTAAACTCTTTGAACATTGGCCTTAGCAATATTTTCCTGGAACTATTTCCTCCATTAACAGAAACTAAAGCAAAAATGAACAATTGGGACTACATTAAACTAAAAGGCTTTTGCACAGCAAAGGCAATCATCAACAAAATGAAAAGTCAACCTACTGAACAGGAGATTTTTGCAAAATCATATCTGACATAAAGTTTAATATCCAAAATATATTTTTAAAAAACTCCTATAACTTGACACCGAAAAGCAAGCAATCCAATTAAAAAATGGGCAGAGGCGGTGCCTGGGTGGCTCAGTCAGTTAAGCGTCTGCCTTCAGCTCAGGTCATGATCCCAGGGTTCTGGGATCAAGCCCCACATCAGGTTCCCTGCTCAGCGGGAAGCCTGCTTCTCCATCTCCCACTCCCCTTGCTTGTGTTCCCTCTCACGCTGTGTCTCTCTGTCAAATAAATAAAATCTTAAAAAAAAAAAAATATATGGGCAGAGGACCTGAATAGACACTTTTCCAAAGAAGACATGCAGATGGCCAACAGACACATGAAACATTGCTCAACATCACTCATCATCAGGGAGACGCAAATCAAAACCACAATGAGTATCTCACAGCAGTCAGAATGGCTAGTAACAAGAAGACAAGAAATAACAAGTGTTGGTGTGGATTTGGAGAAAAGGGAACTCTCATGCATTGTTGGTGGGAATATAAATTGGTGCAGCCACTAAAGAGACTAGTACAGAAGTTGCTCAAAAAAGTAAAAGTAGAAATACCACATGATCCAGGAATTCTACTTCTGGGTATTTACCCAAAGAAAATAAAAACACTAATTCAAAAAGACATATGCACCACTATGTTTACTGAAGCATTATTTATAATGGCTAAGATATGGAAAAACCCAAAGTGTCCACTGATAATGAATGGATAAAGAAGATGTGGTATACGTACAGAATGGAATATTACTCAGCCACAAAAAAGAATGGAATCTTGCCACTTGAGACAAGATAGATGGCCCTAGAGGGAATAATGCCAAATAAAATAAGTCAGAGAAAGACAGATACCATATGATCTCACTCGTATGTGGAATCTAAAAACAAACATACAGCAACAACAACAAAAACAGAAACAGACTCATAAATACAGAGAACAAATTGGTGGTTGCCAGACGGAAGCATGGGGGGGGGGCGGTCACAATAGGTGAAGAGGATTAAGAGGTACAAACTTCCAATTACAAAATAAGTAAGTCATGGGGATGAAAAGTACAGCATAGGGTATATAGTCAATAATACTACAATCTACACTTATCATGGCATTTCATAAAGCATATAATCGTTGAATCACTATGTTGTACACCTGAAACTAATAATACTGCATGTCAACTATATCGATCAAAAATTCTTAAAAATTAAAAAAAAAAAAGACTTGAACAGACACTTCACCAAAAAGGGTATACAAATGGCTGCAGATAAGCACACGAAAAAATATTCAATATCATTAGCCTTTAGGGAAATGCAGATTAAAACCACAATGAGATACCACTTCACATCTATTAGAATGGCTAAAATAACAAATACTGACAATATCAAATGCTGACAAGGATGTCAAACACCTGAAACTCTCGTTCATTGCTTGAGGGAATACAAATTGATAGTTTACTCTAGGAAATGATTTGACATTTCCTTAAAAAGTTAAATGTACACCTACCATATAATCCAGCCTTCTACTCCCAAGTATTTACCCAGAGAAAGCAAAGCATGTGTTCATGTAAAGAAATGTACACAAAGGTTCACAGTTAGCTTTATTTGTAATACCCACAAATTAGAACAACACAAATATTCTTCAGTGGGTTAATGGACAAACACATTGTAATACTTCCACACAACAGAATCCTACTCAGGGATTCAAAGGAACATGCTATCAATACCCACAACCAGGACGACACTGAATGAAAAGGCATGACACTGAATGAAAGAAATCCACTTCAAAAGATTACACACTACATCCTTCCATTTAAACAACATTTTTACAAAGACCAAGCTATAGAGATGGAGAATAGATCAGTGGTTGCCAGGATTTACAGGGTGGGAGAGAATGCAGCATGAGAACACTTTCTGAGGGGATGAAACAGTTGTGAGATGGTTACACAAATCTACACGTGTTAAAACTCACAGAACTGTATAACAACAACAACAACAAAAAGGCAATTTTAATCCATGTTAATCTATTATCCAACATAAAAATGCTTCAAATTTACAATAATATCTTGCATAATTAAATTGTGTAACTAACTGTATTGCCACAGAAATGGGTTTTAAAGACAATGGAACATGTAGTATTAAGTATTATTTAAACCAAGTTTATTTATAAAACTTTTTTTTTTTTAAGATTTTATTTATTTGGGCGCCTGGGTGGCTCAGTTGGTTAAGCGACTGCCTTCGGCTCAGGTCATGATCCTGGAGTCCTGGGATCGAGTCCCGCATCAGGCTCCCTGCTCGGCGGGGAGTCTGCTTCTCCCTCTGACCCTCCCCCCTCTCATGTGCTTTCTCTCTCATTCTCTCTCTCTCAAATAAAGAAATAAAATCTTTAAAAAAAAAAAAAAAAGATTTTATTTATTTGACAGAGAGAGACACAGTGAGAGAGGGAACACAAGCAGGGGGAGTGGGAGAGGGAGAAGCAGGCCTCCCGCTGAGCAGAGAGCCCGATGCGGGGCTCGATCCCAGGACGATCATGACCTGAGCCAAAGGCAGACGCTTAACGACTGAGCCACCCAGGCGCCCCTATTCATAGAACATTTTAAAAGACACCACAAAACTGTTTCTTCCCAAAGTTAACTGCTCAATTACAAAAAAATAGGACTCTTCAACAGCACGAAAACCAATATTCAAGACAGCCAATAGTTCTAGTCATACAGACATCTGGATTTTGAGCTGTTGATGTTACAAAGCAGGTGAATCATCAGAGAACCGGATGCATGATCTCAAAGCCATCCGAAGTGTGTCCACTACTACTCGTCCCATCTCTAGCCCCAGGGGGTTTCACAAACCTCTTCCATTTCCTCAACAGGAAGCACTCAATGCACATAGGGTTTGTTTTAAAGCTCAAAGAGTACAGATCCGAAGGAAAAGGTCAAGAAAACCAGGTTCACTGAGGGCACCTGCATGCCGTCACTCCCATCGCAATCAGCGGGTGCTCCAGTGTGCCCGCGCCTGTCCCTAATCTCCATGCACCTCACCTTGGAACCGCTGCTCTACCCAACGCAGTGAGCAAAGGGAGAACAGCTCTCATCCACCAATGCTAAACTGAAATGATCCAACCCAGGGCTAAAATACTCTGATAAAATCATATTCGAAGACACAGCTCTGCACTATTTCTGTCAAAAGAGGTTAGTCTTCCATTTCCTCAAAGCATTTCTTATGGAGTCATTTTCGCCTATTTCAAAGAAAAACAATAACCATTCAAAGAGTAATGCAGATGTCACCCGTGCCACCTTCAGTGATACGGCTTTTCCTTTCGAGCATGCACTGGCCACGCAATAAATAGTGTAAGGTAATCAAAACTGTGTTACTGGAAAAAGTATTCTTGAAATAGAATTTTTATTTTAATGATGAAGCTATGGATAGTTTCTTTTCCCTTCTATTTTTCTCTACTTTTCAAAGGTTCCCTCTACTGAAACATTAAAATAGCTGAGTTCCCTTTCTTCTACTCCTAACATAATTTGCCGTAAGTTATGGCTTACGACCATTATGTTTTCATTATTAATACTCTTGAGGAAACCCTACTTTTTGATCTAATACCCACCGTCACCACCAAAAGGGGGTGGGGATAACATATACATTAAACTTTCAGATAACACTGTTCTCACCAATTATTACAAAAATAATTCAAACACAAACATAGGGAGAGCCTGGATATTTTTAAATGGGAGAGACTCCTCCTTGATCTGTTTAACTTACTTGAGAACAGTGCAGAGGAACAGATGAACGTTTAATAAGCCAACTCTGATTATACTATTTCAAGCCTGAAGTACATATTACATTATATTTTAGAAAGTGAGAACTTCTTGGGGTTCTTTACATACTGAAAAATACTCCACTGACCATAAGTGACTGAACCCTGATGCACACACAGGGATGTTGCCTTCTGTTCGATGTCAGGAGTGGAAAGTGATGTCAAGTGAGCCGTCACGGCCATGCTCTCTTTCTGCTGCCTTGGATGCTATTATTTCTCTTAGGCTTAGCCAGCAAAGATACTCTGCATTCAAAATAAAATCAATACACAGAACTTCACACACACACAATTTTTTTTTTAAAGAAAACTCATTCATTTTATATGATTTAGAGCCTGAAGTTTTTTAAATTTTTTTTAAATTTTATTTTATTATGTTATGTTAATCACCATACATTACATCATTAGTTTTTGATGTAGTGTTCCACGATTCATTGTTTGCGTCTAACACCCAGTGCTCCATGCAGAATGTGCCCTCTTTAATACCCATCACCAGGCTAACCCATCCCCCCACCCCCCTCCCCTCTAGAACCCTCAGTTTGTTTCTCAGAGTCCACAGTTTCTCATGGTTCATCTCCCCCTCTGATTTCCCCCCCTTCATTTTTCCCTTGCTGCTATCTTCTTCTTCTTCTTTTTTTTTTTTACATATAATGTATTATTTGTTTCAGAGGTACAGGTCTGTGATTCATCAGTCTTACACAATTCACAGCGCTCACCATAGCACATACCCTCCCCAATGTCTGTCACCCAGCCACCCCATCCCTCCCACCCCCACCACTCCAGCAACCCTCAGTTTGTTTCCTGAGATTAAGAATTCCTCATATCAGTGAGATCATGATACATGTCTTTCTCTGACTGACTTATTTCGCTTAGCATAATACCCTCTAGTTCCATCCATGTCGTTGCAAAGGGCAAGATTTCATTTTTTTGATGGCTGAGTAATATTCCATTGTGTATATATACCACATCTTCTTTATCCATTCATCTGTGGATGGACATCTCAGCTCTTTCCATAGTTTGGCTATTGTGGACATTTACAGCCTGAAGTTTGAGGATTTTTTTTTCAGGCTGGAATACATTAGCAATGCCTCCTGGCAAAAACGCAAGCTAGAAAATCAGGACTGAGAACATAACTGTAAACAGCCAAATGAAGAAAGAAAAACCTGGATGCCATTTTGTGATGCTACCCAGTCAGGGGAGAAATTTCGATGGCTCCTAGGTACCAGCAGCATGCCATCAGCATGCACTGCGTGGCAGAGAAGTCCTAACCTAAACAGTAACAGGGTTGGGTGAGATACTAGGAGAATCCCCTACAACTAAACAATTCTCAGTCTATAATGTTAGCATAAGAATGAGACCTTTTTAGACTGTGAGCTCCTGAAAGGCTTTGTCTTCTTCATCACGCTAGCCCAGTGCCTGGTACTCAGTAAATGCTGACTAGAAAGCATCGAAGAAACTGGACTAGTGACAAGGGCCATACCCCGGTGGGTGTTACCCACTGTCCCCGAAGCACGCGGGGCGCTCCTGGGAGTGGCTGTCAGCAACACCTCCTCCACTTGGGAGGGGTTTTGTAATTACAGCAGCAGCCCACAGAGGAGAACAGAATTTTCTTAGACAAAATTCACTCTTCAGCTAATTTCATAGTTGATAATAGCTTGTACTGAGAGAAGTCTCAGCTCTGCCAATTTTTCACAGCTCATTTGTGTTAGCATCATCAACATTACCTTCAACCTATGGTTCTTTGTAGGAATCTTTTAAAGCCAGGTGTCAATTTTGTAGCTGCTGTTTTAATTAACACTGATTAACATAACCTATAAGCCTATTGAACAAACACAGCAAGTGACAACAGGCTGACAGCAAACAAGAGAGGAAGGCCGCCTGCCCCTCTGCACCCTCTGCACCGTGGAGGCCCACACAAGCAAGCCCCAGGATAGCTGTGCCCCAAACAGGACCCACGCAAGGGTCCCAGCTTCGATCCCCACACTGAATGTTAGGAAATTTTAGTTTATTTCTTAGAATAGTTTAATAACAGCTCTACTACTTTGTTCCTGCTCACCAACATATGCACCCGTTCTGGAAAACATAAACCGAGGCTCCTTCTGAGAGCACTTCTGCTCTCAAGTTCTTGTTCCTTTAAGTGAACTCTATACCCCGACATGGGGCTCGAACTCACGACCCCGAGATCAAGAGTCGCGTGTTCCACCGACTGAGCCGGCCGTGTGCCCCACAAGTTCCTGTTTCAAAGAGACTTGTACCTCACCCAGCTTATTTAACCTTCTTCTATCCACAAGCAGTTCCTCAGTTCAGGACTTTTAAGCCAGATTCCCATGACTCCTTCTTTCCATACCTGACTTTGCTGGAGAAAAGACTGGAACGCAGTGCCAGGAGCAATAAGACCAGTAGATTCAGAATCACAGAATCTAGGTTCAAAACCTGCCATTACCAGCCGTGTGACTTGGGGCAGGGGAAATGACCCTTTCTGAGACTGTTTCTTTATTTCCAAAAGGAGGAAAATTCTATTTTGTTCACCTGTCTTGGTCATTATAAAGATTAATAACTATTATAAATGATTAACAAGATTAAAAGCAATTTTATTTCTAGATTTATAAATACTAATATGTTAATTATATATTATAGTCACTTTCATCATTATACAGATGAACAGTAAATTTACTTATCTATGTATGTACTTAATGTAACAATAAAGGCAATTTTCTTTGTTTATATTTTTAATTATAAATGATGATTATTTTAAAGACTAAAAGCAATCTTACCGTTTTTATTCATGTTCTCTCTTAGTAAGTCCTGCTATGATGCACCACCTCTCAACAGCAACCAAGGTCAAAAGGTCTCTTTGTAAAGTTTCAAACCATCCACTGCTATAATAAAGTTACTATGTAATTACAGAAATAACACAAGTGGAAAATTACAAAATTTAAACTAAGTATAAAAAAATAAACTCAAAAGTCACCCACCGTCCTACCACCCAGGGGTAAACTCTTAATACTGTGGTATAGTTTTTAAGAGGTTATGTAAAATATTTTGTATCTTCTGTAATTTCACATTATCCTGTGCCCACTTCTCCCCATAACCGTCTTCTATGTACATGGGTCACCAACCATTTTGCACTATGTGACAGAAGGCTGCACCTAATTTTTGTGTTACAAATATTACAGTGATCAACATCCCTGAACATAAATTTTTATGAATTTAAAAAAAAAAAGTTTTGCCACAGAATAAAGTCCTAGAAGTTACGGTAAGGCAGGACATAATCACTGCAAAGGCTTTGGGCACATACTGTCAAACTGCTTTTCAAAAGTCCACACAGTAAAATGCCACTTAACAAAGGTAATAGGATGATAATTGATTTAGAAACTGAAAAGGCTAATGTAAGCAGAGAACCATAAACACACACACACACACACACACACACACACACACACAGAGCTAAGCCATCTAATTTGAAATATACATTCTTTTACCAATTTCCTGATGAAGAGTGAACATCTCTTCCATGAATAATCGCTCTCCAGACTGACCGCAGGCTAGTCATTCTTACACAAACCACGACCAAAAACCATCACCCACAACTCCCACTCTCCCTGTTTTATTAGAATGGAATACAAACTCAGAGCCTCTCAGGAAACAAGCTGAGAATCCTTACGGAAGTTTAATAACTCCCCCAACCCTTTGCAGTTGCCACGACCATACCTTACTTAAGAACATTCTTTTTGGAGGCCTGCCTTTGGAAGCTTTCAAAAGTATTTAGCATATCTTTGTAGAAACCTAGTATTTAATCATATTACATAAAATTTCAATTATGTAATTACACAGTAACAAGTACTACTGACAAAAACCGGCTTTTGTTACAAATGAAACCAACTCTTGATCAACATTCAACTCAGCCTATCTAGAAGGACGTGAGAGTCTACAGAGTGGCTGCCTGCACGCACGGGCTTGGCAGGAGGAGGTGGTGAGGGAGATGGAAGTCACCAAAGAGAGCTCTCACCTCTCAGCCCTTTGCAAGTACTAGGTACTGTGTTAAAAGGCATTTTTTAAATGTGATGTGTCTGTGTAGGTGCAGTGTAAACTTCCACAGACACAGGCAGTCCCTGAACTCAGAGGAAGAGCCAGAGCACGTGTTAGTGTTTAACAGACTTGCCAAATGGAAGCCAAGAGCAGCCAACCAAGTCCTCTCTCCTACCCACCTCCTCCAACCAACCTCCAAACAGAGCCTAGGCTTGGTCCCCATCTCTTGCCCCTTTCTTTCTAAATCCAGTCATCAGTTGAGCTCATCCAGTCTCAAAGCTTCAAATACCATGTATAAAGTGAAGACTCTCAAATTTAAAACTCTGGATGCATGTCAAAGAGCAGAATGTGGATTCCTCACCCCGCAGACCTGCTCCACTCTCCAGACCAGTAACCACCACCTCCACCACTCAAGCGAAGAGGCTGCTGCCCATGACTTTTCCCATTTGTAACTCCACATCCAATGTAATAGTAATTCCTAGCACCTCTTCATGTGTTTGTGGATTTATTCCTTCTCCTTAAAATGTAAGCGTCTAGAGGGCAGGGACCCTGCCTTATTTCACGGATCTATCTCCAGCCCCCAAAGTCATCTCAGGTACACAACAAATCCTTAATAAACACTGTTGAGTGAAAAGAGCTCCTAAAAACTTGCAGACTCCTCTAGGAAGTTTTCCATGTATAATTAGAAGACCAGGAGAAAATTTTCCAACCCCTTTGAAATACACAATATTCACAGTTTGGGCATGACAATGGACTACTACTCCAACACCCTCACTTTATAGCTGTGAACCTTAAGGTCCAAAAAAACTTAACAAAATTTAGAACATCATGAGAGCACAGCTCCTAATGTAAATGTCTAATGATCTACAAGCAGCTCCACCAAACCATCACCCCTGGCATCGCTTCTCCTTTTGTTTATATACAACACATTTCTTGCAAGTATTTGGAGAACAGAAATGATTAAAAATCAGAGTTGTTTATTTTTTTCATTCTGGGGTATGTAAGAGGCTTCTTGCAATGTCCCCAACTGCACAGCCACTTGAAAGCCCATGTCTAGTCTGGAGACTCCTGAAGAGCCAGAGAACAATACAGAGCAGACAGAAACTCAAAGTCTAGCTGCCTGGATTCAAAATCCCAAAGTCACTGCAGGAAGCTATTGTTGCTAACTTCTACCTTTACAAACCCTTCCCTATTAGAATCTACTGTGAATTTCCAGTACAGAGAGACAGAGAGAGAGAGTAGCTGCGTGTCTCTAATTTGGTACTTGTCATTTAGCTTCATATTTTTTTGTCCAAAGGTTCTTCATAAAATGTAGTAACATAAGCTCACCTCCACACCCCCCACACTAGAAAGCCCCCCAAGGTAAACTTCCCACAGGTATGAAGTAATGTTAGCACCTCACAGACTTTATCCCTGTCCCAATCTGAATACTTTGGTGTTTACAAAGCTTATGGTATCACTTTGTTGGGCTTCCCTGACACCCTGTAAGGGGCTTGCCAGGCACCCCCAAGCTGCTGTTACCAGCTCAGGACCACAACCACTGAGGCAGTCAAGGTCAGGAAGCCCCATATTACCTCCCCAACCCCCCAGCTCCTACTCACCTAACCACATCAACCTCCTGGCTAGGGCTGGGCACGATATGTGAACTTTTCCAGCGTGCAGTGAGGAGTTCTGCCTAACGTGTGTTTTTATGAGAAACAATGAATAGGCACTTTGACGTTAACAAATGGTTTTCCACAAACATCTCATCTCCTCATCCACACCACCCCATAGAGTAAACATCACATCCTCATTTTTCACATGACAATGTGAATGGTCAAAGGGGTCAAAAGGGGGGGTCAATGTCACACTGAAGTAAAGTCCTACTTGCACCAGTCTTTCAATATGGAAGCCCTTATTCTTTTGCCCACACTAAGTACACGGCCTCTTGTGAGAGCTGTAGCCATGTCCACGTTACCCACCTAGCAGAGGTGCTAGACCTTGCAGAGCATCCTTAAGTTCACTGGCTCCTTCATCACAGCTCCCTACTGCCTTGATTGGGGGCGGGGGGGGGGGGGGCTAGCATGCATTAACATAAAACTTCTGACTCCTAGCAGCTCTCAGTTAACGTGGCAGAGGCCAGTGGGTGGGGAGAGGGGGACACCTGTGGAGGGATGACAGGATAAATATACAATAGGTCAAAAAATAATGCAAGAAAAACATGGCAATGTTGCCCCTACGGCTGTGCTCTATGTAGTTCATAATTTGCAAGGTTTCACATATATTTAGCCCCCCACAAACACAACCCAGCATAACAACTAAGTACTAAGTTGAAGCTGGGGCTCAGTTCAGGTGGTTGGAGGAGGTATCTTGGAACTGTGACTGGGGGAAGCTCTCAGAGAGGTTGAGGTGAGAGAGATGGGCATTCCAGAGCACTCCAGAATCAACACAAACCACAACGGCCTGAAAATGTTGGAAGACCTGGTGAGCCAGGACGCTCTAGGCTGGAGTACTCCGTTTTTACTCAGGAGTAACAAGAGCTACAGATGAAAACAAAGGAGACGTTTAAACAAAAACAGGGGAACACATCTAAGACAAATGACTACCTCTGCAAGAGAACAATGAACATCATGAGCTTCCATAAAGTTATGTGGTTCTCATAGACACAAAGCTGAGATTTTTTTTGTGATGGGATTTTACATTTCCCATCCTCCAAGGTCAAAATTCACCTTTTATACTTCTTCATCCCCTCTGTTTTTACTGAAGATTCACACCTTTTCATTTACATAACACTCATTTGTATTTACCTCCTTTGGGATACCTATTTAAATATGGTGCAAGCTTTCAAGGTAGGAATCGTGCTTTTTATTCCTTTTGTATCCCCCAGAAAACCTAGAATAATACTTATCATGAAAGTCATCCTATAAATATCATTGACTGATCAGGACATCACAGACTTATTTTAAAAGAACTGGAGGGGCACCTGGGTCGCTCAGTTGGTTAAGCGTCTGACTCTTGATTTCAGCTCAGGTCTCGCTCTCAGGGTCATGGGATCAAGCCCCAGGTCAGGCTCCACACTCAGCAGGGAGTCTGCTTGAGGTTCTCTCTCTCCCCCTCTCCTTCTGCCCCCACCTGTGCAGGCTCTCTTTCTCTCTCAAACAAATAAATCATTTAAAAAAAAAAAAGGAAATGGAACTGATTGTAGGAGAAGCCCCTGTAACACACACATCTATCTATTTCACCCTTTGCAGTCTTGCTCATTTGTCCTTAGATGTGCCAGGCACTGTCCTAAGCACTTCATTTATGTTAACTTATATCATCCTCCTAACAACCCTATGAGGTACATACTATTATCGCTATTATTACTATTTTACAAAGGAGGAAACTGAAGCACAGAGATTAACTAACTTGCCCAACATCACAAAGCTGGTAAGTGGTACAGGTAAGATTTGAATCCAGGCAGTCTGTTTCCAGAGTTAATGCACTAAACCTCTATGCATGACATAGTCTCTAAGAATAACACATTATATTGAAAGCATACGGGCCAGATTTTGCTTCTTCAGTTTTTAAGCTGTGGCAGCAATCACATTTTTTTTTAATTCCACACAAAGCAATCCACAATTACTTTTTTAAATCACAAAAAATACAAAGATTTTAATATGCTCCTAAATAATGCATTTAGATTTGGGGCTTTGCATGCTGTTTACACTACGAAGTGCATCTGCTCTTGGCATTAAACATGACAAGCTAGTTTATGGTTACACAATAGAATGTCAGTGTCATCATCTGATCAAACAAATAGTGAATGATTAATGCCTCCTCATAGAGAAATTTCTTTTTAAACATATTAACATATAAATAGCTAAGCAAATATTACTTGATTCAGATAACCTAGTATCTACAAAGACAAGAGAGTTCTTTACCTATAAATAATAGTCAACACTCACTTAGACATAGCAGCATCCAATGGTGCATTTGTAAATGCCCACACACAGTGTTGACTCAAAGAATCCCCTACTGACTCTAATTAATGCTGACATAAATCTGGACACAGAGATGGCAATGAAATCAATGGCTGGTTTCACATGACAATTAAAAGTGTTGTTCCAAGCAGTCAGAAAATTTTTCTGTAGAAATGTTCTAAAACCTTGGCTGTTTTATAAGACAAAGCCAGTTTCACTTATATCCTTAAAATTATTAACTACTACATACATCAGTAACCGATTCATACATCAAAAGCACTCAGTAAAACTTCAATCAAAATGGAGAGAACAAATACGAAAGAGAAAACTGTTCTCAAAATATACCAAATGAACAAATAACTAAGTCCATTAAGTTTGGTTCCTGTGCACAATATAGAACAGCTCATAAAAACTAACTGGTCAACATGCTTGAGACTATAAACATCCATTTTAATCAGGAGGAGTAGCAAACATTAAGCAAAACAAATATTATTTAAGAAAATGTATTTAATTTGGTTCATAATGCATACAAATCTCTACTTTAGTCATAATTTTTAGATTAAAAAATTAACATAACCTTGTTAAGAGGATACAATTAAAACATAGTGGCTTTTTTTACTGTTGCTTTCAGCATGGCTCCATTAACACCCGTTGTTTATCTATACAAATAAAGAGCAGCCTGAGAACCGTCCTAGTTTCTTTGAGAGTTATCAGCTGAAGCTAATGTTTCCTTAGTGAGAAGGCCACTCTAAAAGGGTGCCGTGAACCTGGCCAGTTGCCCTTGGTATTTACACAGACACAAGCCCAATCAGCAGCAAGGGCAACACCAGTTTTGCAGTGGAATCTGAGTGCCCATAAGTGATGTGTCTGAGCAGTCTCCGTTATGCTCATCTGCTCAGCTCAAAATAAAGAGCAGCCTTTCTCCCCAATAAACAGCAAGCTTCAAATGAGCTTAATCATACATTCTAATGGATGGCAGCCCAATGACAAAGCGAAGCTCCCTTTAAGAATAACATTTGCTTCCCCCTGTCCTGCTCACCTTCACATCCCAGACACATGAAAGGACTTACAAGAAATCACCATTCTGAAGCTTTTCTAGAGAACTAGAGTGTGATCCCCCACATGCCACCCCCAAGTGTGTGCTGTGAACATCTTTCTTTACTTCTGCTTTATAAGGAGACTGTTGTGAAAAGATAATGCTTGCAGCATGGCTAACACCTAGGAAACACCCATAACATATATCCTCCATGACACATCGATTGCTGAGCATTCTCTTGAGCCTTGGATGCGGGTACTAGTGACCAGTGTCAGAGGAGAGGTCTTAAATGGTGGGAATAAGGGATAACCCTGAGACAACTAAAACCTGACAGCAGAGTTGAGCCCCATACTATAGCTAGTAAAAACAATTAATTAGGCCAGGTGAAATAACTGAATCACGTTGATTGTTTCACTTCAATTTTTTTTTTTTTTTAAGATTTATTTTTTTATTTTGGAGAGAGAACACCTGCAAGGGAGGCAGGGGCAAAAGGAGAGAGAGAATCTCAAGCAGACTCCCCACCCAGCACTCTCACGACCCTGAGATCATGACCTGAGCTGAAACCAGGAGTCGGACACTCAACCCACTGAGCCACCCAGCGCCCCTGTTTCACTTCAATTTCTTATCACAAGATGATTCTCTTAACAGACAAATCACACCAGGCAGCTTCATCAGACATTTGTACATAAACACAACATCTCTCACTGATGAAATACATGCACATCAAGGTTGCAGTCTTGTTCTGCATTTAACATCACTGGTTTCATTATGGGAATGAACCCAGTCACCAAAAGAACATTCGTTTGTCAGTAACAATGTTTTTGTGACAATGAAGATATGTCTCAAAAAACGTTCTGAGCAAAATGGTATATACAAATATGACCTACAATATAGCTTCATTATGATCATCCACAAAAGGTTCTAAAATTATAAATCAGGGGCGCCTGGGTGACTCGGTCGTTAAGCATCTGCCTTCAGCTCAGGTCATGATCCCAGGGTCCTGGGATCGAGCCCCGCATCGGGCTCCCCGCTCGGCAAGAAGCCTGCTTCTCCCTCTTCCACTCTCCCTGCTTGTGTTCCCTCTCTTGCTGTATCTCTCTGTCAATAAATAAATAAAATCTTTAAAAAAATAAAAAATTTAAAAAATTAAATTATAAATCAAATTTACTATTAAATACCATGGCTAGAGTGCCAAATTCTCAGATTGCCAAAATTCTCATTTATAAAATAGAGGTAATAAATATCTCTCTTAAAGACTGAATATCAATAAGATAGCATGTCAAAAAAGTGAATTCAAGATGGATCACAGACCTGAACATAAGCTAAAACCATAAAGCTTTCAGAAGAAATTTCAGGATTGGGGGGAGGGGGTAGGCAAAGGCCTCCTAAGACACAGAAAGTAATAACCATTTTTTTAAATGCACACATTAGATTTAATCCTATTTAGAACTTTTGATTATCAAAAGTTCGTTAAAAAAAAACTGGGGGGAAATCATGCAAAATATAAATCTAAAAAAGAAGGACTGGAATGTAGGCTCTATAAGGAACTCCTACACTCAATAATAAAATGTTCGCTGCAGCTTGTTTGTAACAGCCTGCGTTGGAGGGGACAGCTCAATAGGGGAAGAAGAGATGCTGGAAATCTCCCTCCTGTGAAGAATAAAGGGTTAGCAGTTAGACTGCCTAGAAGACTACTTGAGGGAGAAGACAGGAAATAAAAACTAGACAGATGCCAGCACAGTCTGAACTCCTAAAAAACACATTGTACACAGCGCCAGTCAATGCACATTTAAAAGAAATCTGGATTTAAAGTGGCAGTTTTGTTGTCCTATTACACTGGTTTCAAAAAGCTTTTACCCAAATTTAATGGTGGAAGCAATAATTCTTATTTAGGTTTATTCAATTCTCCAAATCAAGAAACCTATGTATTTGCATGGAAAATATATTTTACTTAAAAAACTAGATTCATATTCATATCACACTTTAGACATTTTCTGTTCTGCCTAAAAATAAACTTTAACGCCTTTACAGCAATAGGCCAATAAAATAAGGATGTAAAGTAATACAAAATGGTACACGGTTGCCAATAATTATTAAAGTTTTTCAACCATAATCCCTGAGCTGTGATTTTATATAATTATACATTTGGTTCTGTCTAGACATGTTAGATTGGTAAAGCATACCACCCTACCCCACAAGCACTGGCAGACCAATACCTAATAAACAGTTATCCACTGTAGCATTACAGGACATGAAATTGATAGTTATGTTTTTATGTTTTTAAAATGTAGATGATGTTCTTGTAACAATAAGAATTTTTGACACTTACTGCAAGGGTGGTTTTTTTTTTATGTTTCAAGTTTTTATTTAAATTCCAGTTCACATATAGTGTCATGTCAGTTTCAGGAGTAGAGTTCAGTGATTCATCACTTACATACAACACCCAGTGCTCATCACAAGTGCCCTCCTTACTGCCCATCACCCATCTAGCCCACTCCCGCCCACCGCCCCTCCGGCAACCTGCAGTTTGTAAGAGTCTCTCTTATGGTTTTATGGCAAGTTTTTCTAATGCGAATCTAAACATGTTATGAATGTGTACCTGTACTTTCTCATTGGGTTTATCCTTCTCTCTGCGATGTGCCTGTCTGTGTACAAGGGGTGCTCTGTTGCTAACCACGCACTGTGCTCTGGGGCAGTTACACCACACAATGACTTGACACGCTATTTCACGCAAATTAGGAGAAGAAGTATCTAGACTCCGGGGTTCTGTCTCTGCCTCAGAGGACTTTAGAACCTGTTTGGACTAAACTGCCAGTTAAAAAAAGGATACCACATGTGAAAACTAAATAATTCCCTTTTTAGCTGTTAAGGGGGAAGAAAACCACACGATTTCTAAGTACCTTTAACACCACAGTAAATGAAAGAATTTTTTTTTTTTTTAAAGATTTTATTTATTTATTTGAGAGAGAGAATGAGAGACAGCACAAGAGGGAAGAGGGTCAGAGGGAGAAGCAGACCCCCCGCTGAGCAGGGAGCCTGATGCGGGACTCGATCCCGGGACTCCAGGATCATGACCTGAGCCGAAGGCAGTCGCTTAACCAACTGAGCCACCCAGGCGCCCAATGAAAGAGTTTTGACCAGAGTAGCAAAGATGTGAAATAAACAAATATTGTTACATAAAGGATTAGTGATAACTAAAAGTATGTTATTTTAAGCTAAAACAGGGATACATCCTATCACCATATATGTGAGGAGAGAAGCATAAATACACAGAAAAAAACAGGGAAGAACAATTCAACACAGGAGCTCAGGCACTGAAGCAGACAGATATGGGGTTCAAATCCCAGCTCGGCCACTTGTGAGTGATGAGACCTTGCCAAAATCGTTTAGCCTTACAGGTAACATGAAGATGTCAGTCAACATCTCACAGGATGATGTAGAGATATATTATATGAGATCGTGGAGGCAAAAGTCTAGCAAATTTCTGAGTACAAATTATTCAATAATGGTTAACTATTATTGTTAGAGTTAACTTAAAATTTCCTCAATAAGAGTTTGGAATTACTAAAAGGCTGTAACGTGAAAGAACCAAATTTCATCATACAAAAAAATGCCAGTTAAAGATTTCTAGTTTAGGAATTTTATCCCATGGTCCCAACAACATGGTGGGAAGCCAAGAGAATTTTAAACTTTAAACTAGCAGTAGAGTCAGTAGGAGTAAGTTCTCCTTTCCTTCTGGTCCAAAAACTAGGAAAAGGAATGAGGGAAAAAACAAAGACAATCACTTGGAACCAACCATTACAGGCACTCATTCACATGACCAAACAAAGCACACATACAATCATAGCTAAGGGTAAAAGCGTTTGCACGTAAAGTCACCAACGTGCACACTCAGTTCCCCTGGTTTGTAAGCCAGCTTGACGCAGTGACACTACAATGACTTTCTGGGGCAGGCTGTGACTAACCAGGCAAGTGCCTGTGCACGATAAAAGTATGAACTTAGTAAAAAGGCACAACATTCTATTTCACTTAATCCTTCATTTGTGCTCCACTCACGAAGGACCAACACGTTCTCACCCTGCGGCAGACTCTGTCAAATATTTACGTGGTAACAAGCGCAATCCCTGCAGGGAAAAGCACATCTACGAAAAATGTAAAGACACGGCCCAGATGTCCTGTCTCACACAGCACACGTTTCTGAACCTCCAGAGTGAAATGGCAGATGAAGGTAGTAACTGGGGGTAACACTAAGTAGACGAGGCCAGAGCCAAAAGTAAAAGGGGCTTTGCCTGATCTTCATCCTAAACATTATGGTTTTACAACACATACCATTTTTTGTTGATAGGGTAAATTTCTTAAATTTTATTTGCAGTACTCATTTAATTAGCATATTTATTCAGAGTTATAAAAAGATAAACTCTGTAGAGGCTTTGCCCCCAACCAGATACCAATTTCTAGGTACCCATATTCTCCTTACCCTTCAAGGGTAGTTCCAAGACAACCTTCTCCAGAGATCATTTCTTGATAGGCTTCAGCTGAAAGTTGTCTTCTGCTATGAATTCCTGTGGCACTTTGCCCGCAACGAACTATCTCCTACCAGTTTCCCTTTCTACCTCATATTAAGGTTGCCTTCCTATACATCCATAAAAAACTCAGATTCCTTGGGAGCAGGTTCATATATGATTTACCTAGGACAAAGAGCCCTGCAGCAGCTGCAGGGTTCAAAATAAACATTAACAAATGCATGCTTTTGTTCCTTTAAGAATGAAGCTCAACCATAAATTTCCCTAACTTCACCACTGCCACTGGTGATATTTACTGAAAAATGTGTCTTTAACCAGGATGATTGCTTGAAAACCTTGACACAGTATGAGAAAGAATGAAGCTACAAGAACAGCTCTCTCCATAAAATATCCTACCTGACCTTCAACTGAGATTTATACACTACCACTCCATTTTTATACATTATTGGTACCCCCAGGACATCTAAAGAATCGACAGAGTTGTTCAATTTAAACCAAAAGCCCTAAATACTATAATTTTCCATCACATAATCGTAAAATCAAGAGTTTGGAAATTTCCACTCACCCTCAATCATGATGTGGCCTCCATTAGACTTTTTCAACCTTAACTTCCTCACATACGAAATAGGTATAACATTCCCTGTCTCGCAGTATTGGTGAGGGTTAAATGAGAAAACACGGATGACAATGCCTGGCATCCAGCCTGACTACACAGGACTTGCTCAATATCAGTGTTACTTCAAGATGGCAGGCCGAAGTTCTACCTTGAAGTCTCTCTATTCTATGACCACTAATTTGATGACTCAAGGATCTCTCTTAGTTTCATAATCCAAAAAAAAATTAATACTAAAAGCTAGGAACTGGATGCTAGTTCTAAAAGCTAGGAAGGATTACCATTCTTCTCCAAATATTCCATGTAGCAATTAGACCCAGGCTTAAGTCTCAAATGCACTTTCCCCCTGCATTAAATTTACTTGCAATTTTCTACTGTGGAGTAAGATTCTTTTAAAAGTCACTCTGAATAAAATAGGATGAGTCATTCTTAATATATTGGTCTCAAGAAAATCAGTGCACTAAAGCCAGAAAGTTTTTCTTTTTGGATTTCTTAAATTGAATTCTTTGGCCAACATTTTAATCACTCATGATGTGAAATGAATAGGTAACTTGAAATATTTCACAATTTCAAACATTCACTCAATACAGAATAGAAAGTCACATAAATTGGATCATCAAGCAGCAAAATTTGGATGCATGACAAGTTGTATCTATTAGGGACTGCCCCACTTAAATGATGCAGAAGAATCAGTGTTGGGTCTGGAAATTAAAGAACCTGGAGTACATACAACACACCCTCAATGCCAGAGGAAGATAACAGGTTCTGTTCCGGTTGAAATGAAGTTGATTAGCACAAGATTTAATAACATAAGATTTCCTCAGAAGGAAACTGATTCAAATCAAAGTATAATTTTCTCCCTAGTCCTCAGGCAAATGCAATCTAAACAACAATGGATACCAGTCCATATGCACTAGAATGGCTAAAAGTAAAAACCAAAAATAAGATGTGGAGCCACTGGAACTCTCAAACACTGTTAGCAACAGTGAACTGGTACAACTACATTAAAAGGTTCTGTGTTATCTACTAAAAATGAGCAAACACATATCCAACCTCAGTAACCCACTCCTAGGTACAGATGCCCAACAAAAGAGTACACGCAGGTACCCCAAAAACAAATACAGCGAGGCTCATAACAGCATTGCATTTTATAATAGCAAAAATGGAAAGGAAAACACACACACACACACACACAACAAACCAGAAACAAAAAAACAGATGTTCAGTAGTAAATAAATAAATTGCAGTATAGTTACATGTCAGAATACTACAGGGGAGAGCAGAGCTGTTATACCCACAAATACAATAGTGAGCAAAAGAAGCCAGACTAAGGAGTATATTGCCACATTATTCCATTTTTATAAAGTTCAAAATCAGACACATCTAGCCCATGGTTACCTTTCCTTTTATTGGGGTGGGGAAGGGTAATGAAATGGGAGAAAACACGAGGGAGCTTCTGGAATTTGATAATATTCTAATTCTAATTTCCTAATATTCTAATTTTTAATTTAGGTAATGGTTATACATGTGTGTTGAGTTTGCAAAAGTTTATCAGTGGTAAAATGCTTAGAGTCTGTGTGCTTTTCTATATGCATATTACACTTTTTATTTATAAGAAAAAATCAGGTATTCATGAGTGCATGTATCTATGTATTTTATGTAAGCATAAAAATACACAAATATATTTGGAAGAATAGAGTGTTTTTCTTCATAAAGTTGGCATTGTGTACAATTCCTAACATGCATTTTTCTCCTATTACACCATGATTATTTTCCCTTCTCTCAAATATTTTAGAATGTGAATTTTTATGGATGCATTATTGGATACACAGTATTGAACACAGCCATGAATTACTGCACATCACTTCCAAATGTTTGCCTTCATAAGCAACGTGGCAGGGAATGCCATGGTACAGACATGTTTGTACATGTTCTCCACTTCAGGAAGACAAATTCCTAGAAATAAATCCCCAGGGCCAAAGTATACATTCAAATATGCTAAAAGTGTACAAGAACTCTGGAACTTTTTTCATTAATATTGTTTAAGAAATCTTAGTAATCATTAGCTTACACTTCACTACATGAAAAACTTGGCTACCCAGAATAAATAATTTCTCTGAAGTTTTGCTTAATTAATAGCCTCTCCTTCTTACAAAGATTTTAGAGCATTTCACATAAATGGGTACAGAGTCTTGGAGAAAATACTCTCTGGCTATATGTGGATACCCTGAGAAATAAATCTACTGACATCAGTACAGGACTGACCAAAAAATCTATAAAGCCCCCAAACAGAAATATAACAGAATATAAAACCCAATAAAAAGTGGTATATATGTATTTTATATTACATGTATACAAAAAAATTATATAAGGGTATTTAACAAAATGTTAAAATACATTGCTAGGTTTAGGCCTTGGGTGATTTTTACTTCATTTTTTGATTTTTACTTTATTTTTTAAGTTTTCTTTTATTGCTTACGTTATTTACAGTGAACACATATCGTTAAGATTAAAAAATGAGCTTAAGATCTGAGAGAAATACGGTCCCATGATAAAAATAAGACAACAGACATCTTCTTCCCTGTTCGCGAAACAAATTAAATTGGCGAAAGACAACTTTCTCAGTTTTAAGATTCTTCTCCCATATACTTTTCATCAATCTTCTGGCATCTGACACAGGGTTTTTCAACAAAGCACATACAGCAGAACAAGGAAGGAAAGGCGAGCAGCAGGAAACTGGCACCCCCACAAAGACACAAAAAAGTCATGCTCAGTTGAAACAGCTCTCCACCTCACCTTCAAACCTGAGCCAGCCAGTGCTTCTGACTTGACTTCACATACGTGGTCATTTTCTGCTAATGAAGTCATTCACAGTTCCTAAGATGGAATTGATATATCAGTATTTCCTGGTTTGCTATTAAAATCACCGTGACTCAGCGCCCGGCTAGCTCAGTCGGTAGAGCATGAGACTCTTAAAATCACCGTGACTTCCAGGTACTCTATATCTGAACAAAAATAAGGACCTAGAGACTTCCCTGTTCCCAGAAGCGTAGCCTCAGGTCTAATGTTCATTATAGCCTAGAGACCCACAAAGGTTAAATTCCACTCCCTAGGAACATAGGAGTAAGTTACTCACCAGGTAGAATTTTAGCCATTATCTCAATTACCCTTCCTTAAGAAAACTAACTTCATTTGTTCAGAGAGAAAAACAAAAGCCAGGTTGAGTTTTCTCTTCCAGCCAATCAAATCATCCACAATGAGTTACAGAATTGAAACCAGAATTAGAATCTAAATTTCCTGATTCCTTCCTGCAAGGTAGTGTCTTGCTTACTAATGGCAATTTCAAACAGGGCTTTAGCAAACCAAAGAAGATCAAAACCCCAGGATCAAAACAGCAGCAGCTTTGTTGGTGTCCCTTTGGCTTCAACCACGGAGAAAGTCACTCAGTCTTGACTCCACCAGAAACACTCCTACTTTGGAATAGGCTGACTCAAAGAGTAAACACCCCACTGATAGTACTAGCCTGTTCTCCCATCCTAACATCAAACAAGACAAGTAAACTGCCACAATGTGTTGTCACTTTTTTTTTTTTTTTACAATTGGATTTTAAATGCAGGCTATTATGAAGAGTCTCTTGGCTACAGTTCAAAGGAAACAGAACATCCTAATGCAAAAACATTTTCAACTTCCCCGAATTCCACTTCTTTCAGCCAATTTTGGAAAGTTCTCTTTATCTCAACTAGAAAATTCATGTTATACTTGTTTTAAATGTTCACAGAATTCCAGTGGCTGGAGTCAGCACAAAGGCCATTCAGGTGTGTCAAAGCCTCAGAACACAACCAGTCCCGGGGAGACGTGCCCCTGGAGCAATGGGGGACAAGGAAGCAGGTGGCTGGAGGATTAGGCCCTCTGGGTTCAATATATCACCAATCTATGCAGATTAAGCATGATGATTTGATTAACCAGGTGATCAATAAGATGATGGAAAGCAAAACTGATTATCAAGTCCTAAACCCCAGAATACAGTCACACCACACATTGGAAGGATCACTCAGCAGGAATATCAGCAAGGTGCTAAGTTTGGACCAAGCCCTGGGGCTACAGCAGCCAGGAAGACACATCCACTGCCCTAGATGAACTCAATGGCTAATGAAGATGAAGACATATAAGCAGAAATTATAACTGGATACATGCTCTAATCATCATAACTACTATCACTTACTGAGAGCTTAGAACCTGCTTAGAATTTCACATATTTTCATTTGAGATTCGCAATAATTATCACGTAAGTGTTACAAACCTTGGGCAAGTTCCTTATCCTCTCTGTACCTCAGTTTCTTTATCTCTAAAAAGAAGGTAACACTACTCCCTGGGAGTGAGGTGAGAATCAATACATGTAAAAGCACACAGAACACTGCCTGGCATGTGGCACCCGATCAATAAAAGTCAGCTCTGATTCTTATTATAATCACCAGTGTGGCTGCTTTTACTATCAATGGAAAGGTAACCAAGTAAAAAAGGAAAGAGCACAAAGAGAAAGAAGAATGGTAGTTGCCATACATAGTCAAAGGGCATTAGACAAACCCCTTCAGCTTCCTCCCGTGTAAAATGGGATGAGACTACCTGCTCCATCCTCCTCCTCCTCCCAGGGCTGTCCTGGGGGCCGCAAGAAAGCATCTTTAGCCATAGAACGCAAAGCTAGTGTCATACCTACTCTGTCACTGACCAAGAGGCCTCCACACACCTTGGAGAACAAGGAACTTCCACAATGAGGCATAAGTCAAATAACTATGGGCATAAAATGAATATTCTGGACATCACTCTAATGAAATAAAAAAAAAATTAAAAGCATGGTAAACTCTCCACTACCTGGTGACACCAAATACCATCCCTGGAGCCTTGCACTGGCAGAATAGCCAGAGCTCTGAAGAAAGTATTTGACATCACTTTTTTTTTTTTTAAACATCAATTTTAAAGGCAATCCCCAAGTGCTGAGAAACCCGACGACATCACGGCACCGCGGGCTCACTGGGGGCACCGCAAGGCACCACGGTGCAGAGGATCTAAGCTGCATTTTATTTCAGCTGTGAACTTCTGAATAAAGTGATTTTCAAGCTTTATTCTTTATTTCATTACGTCTTCCAAAGTTTCCTTTCACTACGATACTAATTGTAAAAGTTAATAGAAGGTGAAGTTTCTAATTCTGGCTTCCACAACTTCAAACACACATACACAAAAGCTTCTGGCACCACTTTCATCTTGTGCTCAGTTCTGTACGCTCACAGACCCCAAACAGACGACCCTAGTCCTGTGAAATTTTCTAAATACATGCCATCTCTATCTGTAGGATCTACTCAGCTCATTAACTGGCAAATGCACTTTCAGATATCATTTGAATATTTTAATTAAGAAAATATTCATATGAGAACATAAATGGGGATTTCTTTTCTTGTCCCCTTCTATTTTCCAAATTATCTAAAATTAGCACCTATGACTTACCTAGTCAACAAAGAGGAAGTCTTTAAAACAGACAAAAAGGCACAGAAAACTATTTGATTTCAACTGAAAATTCTCATAAGTTACCTGATACCTATTTTACTTATTTTGTTTGGCACAACAACTACAATAACTGGGAGGGAAAATGTGTTTTGCAATAGAAATTCAGATAAGAAATATCTGTCATCAACAGATGTCAGAGATTTTTACACTCATCAGTGTTTCACATTGAAGTAAGAGATAATTATACTAATATTAGTATCAAATGCATATCTTCATATAGCACATATGCATTTAGTTGATTAACCACCAGCACAACCAATCAGAGAGAGACTGTCAGTCTCTCCCATTCACAGCTGAGTATGGACAGATTCGGCCAGGCTAAAACCTAATCTGGTTTTAAAACAAACTTCCCAAGAAAGAAACAGTAATCAGTGTAGATAAACAGGATTCAGCTTCAGCTTCAGGCTGATAACTTCTCTCCTCTCATCTCAAGAAAACAAGAGATAAGGGAAAACTGTTTATCTTCCATAATACATAGGGTAGGCAATGATCAACAAATACTTTCTCCAAAGGGAGGAAGACTGTACCTTGATTCTAATCCTAGACTCTCATCAAAGCACCAGGCAACTGAGAATCCTCTACGTATCAGAGAACATGGAGGAGGTCACACTTTTTTAAAGAACAGAGTTTTTCTAACCTACCTCCCACCCCCCGCATTCGGCCCCCGCATTCAGACATCAGAAGTCAAAAGTTCCTACTCATATTTTCAGCTTGGTACACAGATTTTCTTTCTAACCTTGGAATAAATAAAAACTGTCAATGAAGCAATGAGATCGTATGTTGCCTTCCACTAACCATCATTATTTCATATGAACAAGTTTTCTCTCCCCAAGTAGAGTATGAGCCCATTTTTAAAGTTCCCATCACGAGTATTTTATACTTAAATCTGGCATCCACTAGCTTTCGCTCAGCCTTCTAACTCTGGGCACCAACAGGCCCTGGGGTGGAGGTGCCTCCATGTTTAGGAACCGGCTCTTAAGGGCACAGAACAAGTGTAGGCAGCTCCCCATTCCAGGCTTTAGTGGCAAGGACCACATCATCACCTTCTTCAAAGTCTCCCAAAGCTACGGGCATCGTTCACAATCCCCTCACGTTATACAAAATCTGTAACTCGACAGCATGTGGGGGTAAAGTGTAGAGTCACGAACAAGGAGTGGGCGGCACACACCTCTAGGGCCTGGCTCAATGATGCCTGATGTCAATACCCTTCTCCAAGAACCAGAGGAAAAGAGGTCAGCTTTGTTTCTCACAGTCCAGCACAGTACATGGACCAAGTGCAAAAAAAAAAAAAAAAAAAAAAATCACATCTCCTTATCTCCCAGGATGAGTCAAAGAAATACAAACCTGGGAACAGTGGATGGGAAACAGTCTCAGGCACTGAGAAGCTTGGGGCATATTCTTTCCCTATTCTAAGAACTACATTCAGGAGAGTCTGGGACTTTTTTTAGACTTATGTCTTCTGAAGTTGCTCTGATTTCAAAACATTCTCCTATAACCCCAAGGAAAACTACTAAATGGCATACTTCAGAATGAATTCTAATTTGATGGAGAGCTTTATACTAGTCCCACTGAAGTAAATGAAGTCATTCTTTGTGTCCACAGAGAGCTGGGAAGGGCCATAGCTCCCCACCATTTGTAAAGGCTCTGGACACCTAACAGGAGCCCATGGGTATTACTTTCAGAAACATGAATTAGCTGGCTCTGTCCCTAATGCACCTGGCTAAGTATACCCAGAAACTAGAGCCCCAGTTCAGAGTATGTGAACACACACACACACACACACACACACACAAAACCCGAACTTTGTAACACCACTGACATCTAACCTTCAAAAATGTCTTGTTCTGTTTTGTTTTAATGACTATAATAGGATTGCCTGGACAGGAACTGATAACCAAAGGAAAACAATCCAAGACTGTCTGGATTTCACATGTTATTCAACTCTTGTGGGTCCAAGAGATAAAAAGTGTAACTCTAGGCTCTTCTTCTCCCTCCCACCTAGCCAGGTGCCAAGAGATGGACTCCTAGAGCTCATGGGTTGGGGGAGGGGGTCCTGGCGCAAGTTATTTTCTGCAGCAGGAGGACAAGAGTGAGTCATCATTGGGACAGTGTGGCACTACTGCATGGAAGTGGTCCCTCTTGACCCCCTTTCCTTTCTAAGACAGGGGTTGCTGCAACTGTAACTACAGATATATGTATGTGCCATTTAATATTTTGAGCTCAGTTTGGTCTTAAAAATCTAAATTCTATATAGAAATTATTCTACTTACCCTGCTTAGCATAACAAGATTGTAACCATCAGGAAAAACCACTGAGTCTTAACAGAGAGTGCCAACGAAGGGCTCCTGCAAGTACATTTGTTGGTCTTCCAAGGGTTCTGTTGCATAAATCATCTCAAGTATATTAAATATCGGCAACATCCTCTGTGTCACTTTGGCATGTGGCTTCTGTTTGAAAATCAACTTCATCTTTACTCATTCAAAAGCTCATCAGAAGGATTACAAGAAACTACAACAAGTATAAAAAGGTAAAATTCTTTATCAATGATTAAATTTGACCAGTTTTCAAAACTGATATACTGATTAGCCTAAAAGATAATGTCCTTATAAAGAATATTAAAAACACGGGTGCCTGGGTGGCTCAGTTGGTTAAGCATCCAACTCTTGATTTTGACTCAGGTCATGATCTCATGGGTCATGAGATGGAGCCCCGCATCCAGCTCCACTCGGCAGGGAGTCTGCTTGAAGATTCTCTCCCTCTGCCCCTCACACCACTCACGCTCTCCCTCTCTCTCAAATAAATAAATAAATCTTTAAAAAAAAAAAGTATTAACAACAGCAGACAGCACCCAGAATACCACTAAGGCCTTATGTATAATGCATCAATTACCTCCTTCACACTAGATATTGCACTGCAAAATTATAAAACAGAATTATGAAAGTCTAAATATTTTCAGAGACAGAACGACCACTGTGAAATTTCTTATAGTATAAAAATCAAATATCAGGATTTTTAAAAACTCAAGAGCTATAAACATAAAACTTATCTCCCCGCATACTACTATAAACTGGCTCCCAGATGAATGATGCCCCAAGGATATTCCCACAATCTCCTCAGTGTGCAACATGCAATGTTATGATGCTATATTATCTAGAAGAAAATGTAAGGAGTCAGAGAAACATAGGCTCTATTAGGATGATCGAATCTTCAAATAATCACCTTTTCCTCATATTTTGCTATCACTCTATCAGAAAACAAGTCATTTAATATTTATACACATTTATTTCAACTTTCCATTAAATGTTAATAACATTTTTTCATAATTAATTACTAGAATTACAAAAATAAATTCCAAGTTGCCGGGGAAAAAAAAATCTTATTACTGTTCCATGCTTTTTGGCAAACCCTGTAGTTGCATCTATATTGTGGGCTTTGAGTCAAGTAGAATGAAATCTTGGCTAGAAAGGAGATGTATTAATTTAGAGTAGTGACCCTTTCTAAAGAGAATGGGACAGCATGCCAGTAATACACCTTCTGTAGTTTTTTTTTTTTTTTAAAGATTTTATTTATTTATTTGACAGAGAGACACAGCGAGAGAGGGAACACAAGCAGGGGGAGTGGGAGAGGGAGAAGCAGGCTTCCCGCGGAGCAGGGAGCCCGATGCGGGGCTCGATCCCAGGACCCTGGGACCATGACCTGAGCCGAAGGCAGACGCTTAACGACTGAGCCACCCAGGCGCCCTGTAGTTTTTAAATTAGCCTACAGGATTTTGTATTTTTAGTTACTCCTGTTCTATTTGGTTATTTTCTCTTAAAAGAACTTTAAAGTGTTATTAACATTCTGAAACAATATATCAAAAAGTATTTAAAAATCTTTATCTCTAACAGAACCTCTAGAACAGGGAGAAGGGCGCTTTTGTCAGCCTGGTGCATTCACGGCTGTGAGATGTGTGGAAACATGGTATTGGTGTACATCTATTTGAATAGTGGAATGTCTATGACTTATTTTATATATACAGCTGAATTAAAAACGTAAGCAGTTTTTCCATCAACTACAATAGCTACTCCACAGGAACAACTATCCCAGATTCCCACAGCTTTCACTCAACAAGCATGCGTGCAGACTCACTGTGTCCCACACACTCCCCTCAGCCCCGGAGAGACAATGCCGAACGAGACGAACGCAGCACCCAACCGCCGAAGCTGTAGAGACGGCAGCCTTCTGTGCCAGCACCACCGCTGGGCTCAGAGAGAAAATGTGCAACACATCTTCTCCTTCCAATGATACCAACAAATGAGAAATTTTTTATTAAGAGGGATAAAATTATAATCCTCTCCAAATAGCAGTATGGTGGCTGTCTTTTTATAAATAATCTAGCCAGCTAAAAGTTCAAGCAGAACCCTTTGGGAACTTCCGGCAAATGATTCAAGGACAGTAGCCACCAGAGGTCTGGTTGGAGCTGGCTCTCCCCTAGCACGAAGGAAGCCAGCCCAGGAAAGGCCACACAGAGCTCCTAACTGCTTACCAGCCTATATGCCATGGGAAAAAGTCCCCCTCCTGCAGGACCTTGGATCTGAAATGGACCCATAAATAACCTCCATCTGGGGCAGACTTAGTGGCTGTATATATAAAATAAGTCATAGACATTCCACTATTCAAATAGATGTACACCAATACCATGTTTCCACACATCTCACAGCCATGAACTCACCAGGCTGACAAGATTCTGAAAATTCATATAATCAGAATTATAGTCCATAAAACAACTAGTTTTCATGATCTTTCCTAGAGAGTAAACCTTCTATTTTTTTCCTACTGAATCTTAACTTTCCTTGCCCCTATCTTTTAAAAAATTTAGAAATAATTTCAATTTCATTCAAAGATATAAATAAAAGTTAAAAAATTAATGTCAATATGAAAAAGAAATCCTATCAGCCACCTTCACCTGCCCAAAACCATCAAGGGTTTCTCAATAACTAGATAAAAAGGGTCCAAATTCTTTAACTAGACACTCCAAGTCCTAGACGAGTGAGTTTCAAACTGATTTTTCAACTCATTTCCCCCATCCCACTCCACCAGTCATCATTCAGGCAAACTGTGAACTATCCTCTCGTACCTGAACACACTCGTCACTTTACTTCTTTCCACACCTTCTCTCATATATTCCATCTGCATTCAGCGCCCACTGATAAAGTGCCTTTCTGCTGATTACAAGTTACATGCACCCTAACTGAAGGGCCCACCTCTTCCCCAAGCCTCTGTTAGTGCCCCTTCTGCTGAATTTCCACAGGGTGGGCTCTCTACCTGGAAAGGTATGTGCTTTGGGAAAAAACATCATTGAAATCTCAACTCTGCCGCATACAAGTTGGGCTGTGAGCAGGGACTTGCCTCGCTAGCCTCAATCTGAACAACACAGGGGGTTACAATAACGACTCTGCAAGGTTTAGGGGTTTCTGGGCAACACTGCGGCCATGGGTTCGAATCTCAATGCTAACAGCTGCGGATGGACTGACCCTGCAAAAGGAACTGACCCACCACAAGTCTCAGCTTTCTCACTGGTCAACCGGGAGGAGCTCCAACTATCTGGCAGAATGACAAGAGTCAGGAAGCCACTGCACAGCTCGGGCTCCCATGCCCAGGGCCCTGGTGCCCCCACTGTCCTCAGGGTTAGCGGCCCTCCTCTCTCGGGGCTCCCACCACACCCTGTGCTCCCTTCTGTCACAGAATCACACAGGAGTCACCTGTCTCCTCCATCCAGTGGCACATTTACAGCCCGAGTCTAGACTGTCTGGCACTCTGATAAATACATATACTAGAAAGTATTTTTAGGTGTGAAGTGCTTCATAGGTATAAAGCGAAGCACACCCATAAAAATAGGGACCCTGAGAGATTCTGAGGCTAAGAAACAAAGGAAAACACCTGTTGAGATGCTGCTCATTCTTTCAGATCCAATTCAAATTGTAATACTGTGACTTATTAGACAGCGGCTGCCTCTAGGAAGGGCGCTTAACTTGGGAGTCACCACCACAGTTCATCAATTCATCTCTAACACAACACACCAGACTCTCCCCTATACTTTTTTTTTCTAATCATCTTACTCCCCTGATCTGAAGCTCAAGGAGAACAAGGCCTTATGTGACTGGCCTTCCTTTCCAGCCCCTCCTCGCTACCATAGAAAGGGGAATTAAATGAATTTAAAAGGAGTGCTAAAGCTTCTAGAACTACATCATCCAAATCACGAGGTAATCTAACATCACATGATTGCTCTGCCAAGTGATTCATCACCTCTAAGACCCCAAAGTCAAGGTCTGAATAGATCTAGACAACATTCTTACACCTACAGGAGGAATTCAAAAAAATCTCTCAAAATCAAAAGAAAAGCTTTTCCCTGAATAAGGTTTTCATTCATGGTTAAAAAAATCAGAAACAACAGAAAACAGCGAACCGAAACAAAAATGTCAGGGAGGAAAACTCTGTCCTTTTGAACTTTCTAATGTTCATGATACTTTAATATTCTCCTCTCCTCAAGCCAATATTTTTCTTAGAAAAACAAATCAATGCTTTACATTCCATATTCATGAGTACTTATAAAAATAAACTAGCACACACAATGGTAGAGCTTTTTTAAATTATTGATTAATCAAATTAATGAAAGTTGACTTTATAAAATATATTTTGAACTCGCTATTTTCCAATGTGGGTATCACTTCATTAAAACATCTGTTTTCTATCTCTGACATTTCAGAATCAGCAAACCTGTAACAAACACTGAATGTGCCCCCCACTTCTGGTGAGGGGTAATGGTAGTGAAGAAGGAGGGAAGGTCGTGATTCCGGAATTAAATATTGACTTCCCCTCTCCTTGTCTGTGGCACATTCCCTGACAGTGTAAAAAGAAACAGAAGCTTGAATTTCATTCTGAGCTCACTGAAGCGTGAGGAGCCAACTGCGAAAACAAATTCATCGTCGGGCAAACCAGCGATCCTTTGTGTTGCCCTGTCCTCTGTGAAGTCTGCCTGGGAGAGGACCCCCCAACCTCTTGTTAGGATGCCAGAGGTGAGCTTTGGAAATGCTCTCCCCAAGCACTGTTCATCCAATCCAAGAACAGTGAGCAGGGAAGCCGAAAGGGGGGAAACCCTGCTCTCCTAGGATTTTTGTATCAATTCCAAGAACTTTCCTTCTCTCACTGCCAGAAGCACCCATCAATTCCCATAGTAACCAGCCCACGGCTTTCCAACTGGTCCAAAAGGGAGGCAGGCATGCTGCAGACAGAAGCACATGGGAGCGTGACCCAAGCCCCGGGCACCCATCCAGTGTGCCTTAAACACTCCCATTCTATCTTCCTGCTGCCCTGGATTCCCAAGCTACCAGATGGTTCTCTCCGTTCTCCCTTCAGCGTGCTGCTGAGACAATGAAGGGGCTATTTGCCTAGGACTCTGCACAAAACAATTTCCTGTCTTCTGATGCAATCTTGGTTCAGGTCTATTGGGTACTGAAGCAATCATGTCCGCCCCACCACCACACTGTGCATAAATGTTTGCTGAATGAAGGAATCCTCTGGTATAGAAATAAAGATTTCAAAGATATGGGGGTATAGATCTGAGACCGAGGACGGGGACGAAGAGGCTGCACTCCCCAAAAAAATGAAGAGGAGATAAAAGGGTGCTGAAGTGGGTGGAGACCACCTTATCTTTGAGAATTAGGATTCCTTATGCTGAATGAGCAAGAGTGGGAACAGGAGGAGGAGAGCCACACACAGGGAATTGAGAGTATTTCTGTCCCCAACACACTGACCAAGGGCACTGCAATCAGGAACCATGGCTCATGATGGTGATTGGCTTATATGATATGAAAATCATACACGGTGATTTTTGACAAGGAAAGGGAAAATGATCAAAATTGAGGGAAGATATAGGTGATAATTTAAGCAGTTTGAGAGGAAAAAAATATTCAGCTGATTCTGACATGTTTCTCTAAAGGATGACTATGTTGAAGAGATTTTTTTTTAACTAAAAATAGAGAATCAAATTAAACAGTGCTCAGCATGGGCTATGAACCCGTTCTCTAAGATTTCACATCTTCAATAGAATTTAATGGCTGAAAGAAAAGGAGATAATGAGGGTGATAGGGGGTGCCACAGAAAGGAGCCTGCCATTGCCTTTGGAGTCCATTCCTCACCCTCACCGATGGGACACATATGTAGTCATCCGGGAAGATGCTGAGTAATGCACCTGCAGGGTTACAGCACATGCAGGCACACAGGCTAAATCTTAACAGATACTCCAAAGCCACTTTCCAGTGAGGGCCCCACCGCAGTACGGGTGAGTTTTTTAAACATTTACCTTCTGGATCCATGGCACTGTGCCAATAACAGAATATAAAGTAATAAAATAAAGACCCAAAAACATGACTCAGCATCACCAAAAGCAGAGGGGAAATGGAAGGTGAGCTATGGAAACAATAGACTTTATTAGGATAGGAAGGTAAGATTATGAATGACTGCCCTTTATATTATCAGTGATAAATCTCTTTAAAATTAAATATTTTCAAAAAAACAGAAAATGAGAAATATTTGAGCCATATAAAACAAATTCCCAGATGATCAATGCTTTAACAAAAAATCTAAATTAATACAGAAAGGTATCACAATCCCACTAAGATTTACAGGATATTCTTTTGGAAATTCAGAATCAAGTTCATACGGAAAAATAAAGGAACAAAAATAATGAGAGTAATCGCAAAAAAGAAGAGTAATAAAGGAGACCAAGGCCTAAAACTTGCCTAAACGTGTTATAAATACATAATAATTTTAAAAGCATGAAATTGGTTCATGAATAGACCATCAAATCAAAAGATAAAATAAAAATTCTAAAAATACTCTGGAGAGCTTGCTAGAAGATAAAATGTGACATTTAAAATCCGTGCAGAAAAAATAATTACTCTATAATGGTTTTGGCACAACTATGCAGCCACATGGAAAAGAGAATGGGATACCAACTCACACCAAAAAAAAAAAAAAGCTCAAATTGGTCAAAAAACTTAAACATTAAAAAAAAGAAACAAAAATATTAAAAGAAAGTAGGAGACATTTTTCATACTTCTGGAGAGCATAAGACCTTTCTAAGGAGGACATGAAACCCAAATCCCATATAGTAAAACATAAATAAATTTGATTATCCAAACATAATAAATTTATACATCACGAGTTACCATAAATGACAAAACATACACCCAGTAGGATAACTTCTCTTTTTATTTAAAGAGCTTATCTCAGACAAATGGACAAAGGATCACAAAAGTCAATTAATTCACAGAAAGAAAAACTGCTCTTAAACACATAACAGTACATACAACCTCATTTATAATGAGAAATGCAAAGGAAAACGACAAAGAGATTCCCTTTTTCAGCTATGAAATTGGCAAGGATTAAAAGGTTTAATCACATACCACTGGCAGGAAGAAGGAGAAAGGCATACATTGCTAATGGGAGTGTAAGCTTGTATAATGCCCATGGATGGCAGTTTGGCAATACTTATCACAGATATGAAGATACATATCCTTTAACCCGGAAATACCTCTGTATAAACCTGTACACTCTCAAGTTCAAGGACAGCCACAGAGGCATTGTTAATAATATCGAAAAGATCAGAAACGATTTAAAGTCCATCATTAAGAGACTGGATAATAAAGTACACCCATAAACTGGAATGGAACAGAATGAAAGCATAGTGCGGTATGTTACAATTTGTGTAAAAATAAACTTTAAAAAGCATACATACTAAATGCAATATGACATTTCTAGATTGGATCCTGGAAAAGAAAAAGGGCATTAGTAGAACAACTCATGAAATCTGAATAAAATCTATGCCGTTTAGGTTCACTGTAAAACCTTTTGGATTTTACTCTATGGGCATGTATTGGCTATTTAAAACATAAAGTTTAATTTTAAAAAACCTAATAATTTTGTGATTAAATTTATTATCTTCCATGGTATTCATATCCTTCTACATACTGCTAATGAGACACATCAAGGGCAGATACATGGCTTCAACACTTCTAATACTTCAGTTGTTGCACCTAAATACCCACCCACCTCACCTACCAGATTTTTGGTCCTTAGAGGTAGGGGCCATGTCAACTCATCTCTGTACTCAAAGAATCTGGAGAATCTTTGTCACATGGTAAGGATTTAACAAATGAGAGCCAAAATTCCTAGTTCTGGTCCAGTGATCCAATTTTTGATCAGTAAGAAATTTTGTATTTCAAATATCCAACAATCCTTCTAGGGATGTCCTCTGGTCCTTAGTTCACAATGACACCAAAGAGAAAAGAAAGGTAAGTAATTCTCACCAAGGATTCGGCTAGGGAAATAGATAGAGGCAAATACAGCTCTGTGCTGAGAGTTGTAGGGAACAGAATAAAGAAGACACAGCCCTTACAGTAGAAGTCAGGCATAATTAAAGTCAGCACTTAAGAAGGTGAAAGTGTGGTGCTGCCTTGCATTTTCTGAAATGTTTTATGCAAAGGCTATTAAAACACTTTTCAAGGAAAAACTACTTATTTTGCAATTTAAGAAAAATGATAAAACTCCAATTCAGACAAAGTTTTGGTTTTCTCTGATGTCTTCTCAGGAAAAAACTTGGGGTAGCATGCTTAAGAATGTCCAAAGAAAAAATTCTAGCCTCAAGCCCCTTTGATACCTAATTTTCTAAATATTCAAAATGCAAAAGATAAGTAACATAGGAAATACTGAGGTCCCTGAATGGGCAAAGAAATACTACCGAGCTTCTCCCCAAAGCACCAATCGTGCTACCCCCTGCCATCTCCACAAACTCCGCTCTGAGCCTAGGACCAACACCATAAAGTAATATAACTTGGGCAACACTTCTGATCTCTGTGAACACCCATTTTCCGTCCATAAAACACACAGATGGCAACTAAGGCTGCTTCCAGGTCTAAAAGTCGATTACATCTCTTTTCCTTCACACATCCCGAATATAAACGAAGACCTTGGAGTCCTTTGATACAAACACACCCAAAACAGGCATTTGTCTGTATGTACCGGGGGAAGGGGCCACATGTAAAGCTTCCTTCCTATTTCTGGAGTGGCCCAACACAAAAGAAACAAAATACCATTTGGTTACAAACTGAAGGCACACGTAAGTGTTCTCAAATGAATGGGAACAGGATTTACTGAACTCTGTGTTGACATTAAATTGTGTATGCTGTACAACATCCACTCAATTGTGCATTCATTCTTTTAGGGTTACATAAGCTTCAAACTTGGCTTTCATAGATCTTTTATGTATTAGTTAGTCTACATATAACTTCTGTGAGTTATCTTTTTTTTTTTAAGATTTTATTTATTTGAGAGAGAGCGAAAGCTATCAGAGGGAGAGGGAGAAAGCAGACTTCCCGCTGAGCTGAGAGCCTGAGAGGCAGGGCTGGATCCCAGGGCCCCGAGATCATGACCTGAACCGGAGGCAGACGCTTAAGAGTTTAACTGACTGAGCCACCCAGGCACCCCTCTGTAAGTTATCTTTAAGAGTATATACTGCTACTTGATACTTTTATTTTGTTTACCACTTTTCATGGCATGGAAAAAAAGAGAACACTGGGGAAAGTTGCAGGCATACAGGAATATGCAAAGATATATGAATTATCAGTGGATAGTTTTTATTCTAATTTATTTAACATAAGCCTCAACCTTGACCTACTGGCTTGAAAGGTGATTAGGAGCTAACACTGAGAGTTTACCTCTGTCAGTTTAAATTTTCCCTTTCAATACACAGAAATAACATCGTGCCGCTAATAAATAATGGTTTTCTTCTAAAGTTCCTTTTCCCTAAATAACCAGCATTTTATGGGGTCAGGTCTTTTATAAATAACATAGGGATAGAGAAGAGTTTTCCAAGAAACATACAAATAAGTTCAAATTTCCACAGGCAAGATCTACTTCAGTAGATGAGGATATGGATACATCCATCTGTAGGATGAGCCAGTGGCTTCCTGAGGAAACGAACTTGAACATGTTTCAAAGGAGGGCAAGGTGACTGACAGGTGGCAAGGAGAAAGAGAAACTCCAGGCATTAAAAAAAAAAAAGACGTGCGTTAAAGCTGCCCCTGTGGCTGCTCGAGAGGCAGAGCCGCACGGTGACCGGAGAAGACCGGGCCCCAAGGCTTCTCTGGCCCGTGCGGCTGGGAGCCTGCTCACTACGAGGCACAGGGCGCGGGCCCCGGAACCCGGCGGGCGGGCGAGGCGTGTGCTCACCAGCTCCAGCTGACAGATGCAAAGGGCAAGGCTCCGAATTCCCACAAGGCCTTGCTTAAAGGGTTTTGGAAATTAAAAGGAATACTGTGTGATAACTATTGTGGAGAAAGAAGTCCCATTTTAAGACTGACAACTTCAAACCCCAGAGTTCCTGAACATAACCAACAGATAAAACAATTATTACATTCTTTTCTCAAGAGACTGAAGGAACGAGGCACTGTGCCTATCTGCCCTGACCTGCCAGACAACCATGCAAAGGAAAGGAAAAAGGCAAATCCCACTTTTACTGTGAAGAATGTTCCTTACGGGAAACCAAAGGACCAGGCGGTGTGCCTATGCGTGCCCCGGCGGAGGCCCCCACTGCATTATGTATTCCCTCGGCCTGTGGTGTCCGTCATGTGGTAGGGGCCACGCTGAAGACACAACACATTCCTCAGCCATTACAACAGAGATTAGCGGTTCAGGGAGGAGGCCTTCCAGACCTCGGAGACACTTAATACAATCCCCACCCCCAGCTCTGCCCCCAGCGCACAGATTCTAAAACTAGGTGTTATTTTTACACCAGAGCGCGGTGGCGATTATAATAATTTACTTGTTAATCATTTAATTGCAGAATTCTCTACATATAAATAAATTCACATCTGGTAGCAAAATATAGCCCAATAAATAAAACTAGTCTTTTATAAAAAGAAAACTTCAGGGCGCCTTGGTGGCTCAGTCAGTTAAGTATCCAACTCTTGATCTCAGCTCAGGTCTTGATCTCAGGGTTGTGAGTTCAAGCCCCACATAAGGCTTGCCCAGAACTAAAAATAATGATGATGATGATGATAATAAAAACAATTTCAGGGGCGCGTGAGCGGCTCAGTCGGTTAAGCGGCTGCCTTCGGCTCGGGTCATGGTCTCAGGGTCCTGGGATTGAGCCCCACATCAGGCTCCCTGCTCAGCAGAGAGCCTGCTTCTCCCTCTCCCTCTGCCTGCCACTCTGCCTATTTGTGCTCTCTCTCTCTCTGTATCAAATAAATAAATAAAATCTTTAAAAAAAAACTTCAAAGACAAATATTAGAAGTTAATAAGGTCTACTTACTTGTAAACCACAAGTCAGTTCTTAGATTTTAGCTCCTGAACTATCCCATTTCTCTAGATAAATATGTGGAATTTGAGAACCTTTTTCTAGATAAACTCCCTCTGCTAATGGGAGTCACTCTGGTAAAACAATTTGGGAGTATCTATTACAATATCCCCTGGCCTGACAACCGCCGAGAGAAACATATGCCCACGTGCACAGAGCCAAGGACGAGGATATTCTTTGCACCTTATTTGTAACCAGGACTACTGAAAACCACCTAGGAATTCAGCAACAGGAGAATGGCAGAAAAACCATGCTTATATTCCCATGATGAGTCTACATAACAACAGGCAGCTGTTGAAAAGGACAAACTAGGTTTATATGAAGTAACAGAGATCTCCAAAGCATGTATGTACCTGAATGACAAAAAGTTACTGATATTCAATACAGTACAAATTATATGAAGTTTTAAAGCACAAAAATAACCTTCATATTAGAAGTGAAAATATAAACACCACATCAACAAACCGTTTAGCTCTGGAGAGCTAGTAGGGAAACAGGAAGGGGGAGGTAAGGAGAAAACCTTATAAGCAGACTCATTTATTACTCTTATTAAAATTAATTTTAAAAACATCTCGCAAGGACTTTACAGGGTTATTAGGTGACTTTGGATTAAAGAATAAGGTGAAAAAGGGGGTGCCTGGGTAGCTCAGTCAGGTAAGGTCTGACTCTTGATTTCGGCTCAGGTCATGACCTCAGGGTTGTGAGATCGAGCCCCGCACTGGGCTAAGCAGGGAGTCTGCTTGAGATTCTCTCCCTCTCCCTCTCCTCTCTCTCTCTAAAATAAATAAATAAATGTTTAAAAATGAAAAGATTACATTAACATCTCAACTAAAACAGGCATGCTCCCTTTTAACTACTTAAGAGTCCTTTCCCACCAGTGGCCTACACTTTGTGAGAATGCAAACTTAACTTTTTAATAAAGGTCAGCTTATGATAACAATGATAAGGGTCCCCTTCTTGTAGTGGATTCTTCAGAAAATCAGGCCCTGGATGGGAACCAATGAATTCCTCTACTTTCAACCCTGGCAGCGTACCATCAGCCTGGCTTTCAAACAACCCTCTATCTACGTGGCTCACAGAAAATGAAATACACTCTCGATTCCGGGAACTGCATCACCAATGTTCTATCTACCCATAACAGCTAGCTGCCACAGTGGAAAAGAAAAGAAAAGAAGAAGAAGGGAGGGAGGAGGGAAGGGAAAGAGGGAGGAGGGAGGAAGGATGGAAGAAAGGAAGGAGGGAGGGAGGGAAGGAATAAGCAATTTGTTGCTGAAATACCTATCATTAATGTAAGATATACTTTAAATATAACCAAATGCACCTCTCTCATTTTTAGTTACTGTAATGCCATGATTTAACAGAAAATAAATTGTAGAAAAGTAAATAGGAAAACATCCTCCTTATAGCACTAAGTATAAAAATAGCTTACAAAACAGCATGCATAGGATTCCAATTTTGCTTTTAAAACATATACATGGTCACAAAGAACAAAAATGAAAGAAAACTATCAAGATGTTAGCAATCCTAAAAAACAAATGACCTAGTTTCTTCTACAATAAATTACATGAAAAGAGAAGGGTAAGGGAAAATGTTACAGATTAAGCAAAGACTTAAAAGAGACAAATGCAATGTGTTATCCTGCTTGGATCCTGAGTCCAACAAACTAAATTGTAAAATCACAATTTTGAGACAATGAAAGACACTGAACATAAGCTGGGGATTGTAGGACTGGCTAGTAAGTAATATTAAAGAATAATTGTTAATTTTGTTAAGGGTAATGATATTGTGACTTTTTAGAAGTCATTATCTGTTAAAAATATTTACTGAAGTATTTACAGGTAAAATGATATAATATCTAAGTTGTGCTTTAAAACTCAAAAAAAAAAAACCTCACAAAAGCAAGAAGATCAATGTAACAAGAATGGCAAAATGTAATTGTCAAAGCTAGATGATGGGTACATGGGGGCTCATTGTGCTCTTCTCTCTACTTTTGTGTATGTTTAAATTTTTTCACAAATAAAAAGCAAAAATGCTAACAGGGAGAGCTACCTCTGAATGGTGGGGACTGAGTGATCTGCTTTGAACTGGGTGATTTTTATTTTGATCTGTGCACCTTTTAGGAACATCCAGATTTTATACAATAAATATGAATTACTTTGGTTACCTGAGGAAACAAATGTTACCTTCTAGTTGATGGATGGGTGGGTAGACAATGGACGGACGGATGGATGGATCTTTCAATGCCCTGTTCCAATGATGCCATGTCCATAGATTTAATTCTCCCTCTACAGACACCTCAATGCATTTTACTTGTATTTCCACAAAAGGCTTTATTACATTTGGTCATTTGTTCTGGCAATTTTTAATTATGTCTTATCTCTTCCTCTAGAAATACAACTTGATTACAAGAGGCATTTGGTTTTTTTATGTATCTATCCTGGTCAACATCAACCAGGTGTTAAATAGTTGTTTACTTAATTGAAATAACTCCTCCACTAATAAATCCAGAGGGGAGACAAGTGGCTACAGAAGTAGAATATCTTACTTCTTGTAACTACAAAGGCTTTAAGGCTAAGACATACTCAGAGGTCCCTATACAAAGACCAATACCCAACAAATGTTACCTCATCAATTTCTCAAACCATTTGTTTTCCAATTGACTGAGGGGGAAACATCAGTCAGTAGCAAAAAAAAAAAGCCCAGTTACTGAATTAAGTTACAGACTTAAAAAAAAAAAAAAACTCGTGGGGGGGGTGGTCAAAGTCCATTAGCTCTTCAGCAACCATTTCATTACTTAACCTACTGAAGATTCATCTAGAGTAGCAGTGCATCAGTGCATTTTTATTAAGGACACCATCATGGCAAGAACACAGAACCAGCCATGTGCTGGGACAAACAATGGTTCAGGAAACATCCCTAGCTCTGAAGAGGCTGGTGCCATGTGGAAAGGTTACATGACCACACCTCTCTCACATCTTCTTTATCATCCACTCACTTGGGGCCTTGGCATGTTTGGTGCAGGTAGGAGCAGTAGCTTTCTTCAAGCGTAGGACATTCATCTCTATAATCTCTTGCTTAAAAATCATTTCCAAAAAGGTACAATAAAGGCATCCTCCCAGGGGCAGTAAAACCACCAAAACATGGCATACTACACTTCCCTAAATGGAAGACTTCATCCACCATGGCCTTAATTGATGAAAGCCCCTCAAATACTTGTGAAGATATTTACAACTTCCTTTTATATATAAAATACACTTAGGTATTGACAAACATTAAAATAAAGCCTAGGTTGTAAAATAAAACCCCCACCACAAACAGTTTCCCAAACCCTTTGGGAAAGGTATATTGTGAAGAACTGGCAGATGCAAGCTCCCCACAAGTTTCATGTCTAGTTCCACACTGTGATCTGCTCCCAGAAGCCAAGTCTTCAAAATTTCTTTACCAACCCAACCCTTTAAGGCAGGTAGTGGCAGAGGTCTGCACCATCCCCACCCTGACTTCCACCCACATCCATTCAATGTTCATGTTCTTGCTTCTCTCTTTTCTGGTTCTTTACTTTAGACATTTGCTAAATCCACTCTTATTAGCAAATTTTAAATTTATTAAGACAGTCAACTAGAAAACAAATGGTTTGAGAAACTGACTAGGTAACATGGTACCAGTATAAAAAAAACATATCCATACAAATCCAGGGCCCAAAATAAGGACCAGGTACCAAGAAATAAGGCAGTCTTCCAAAGACAACTTAATTCAATTCCTATTAGCATTTGTTCTATTTGTCACTGGAATGCGTTTCAAAGAGGCGACTCTTTATTTGATGTGGACAGCTGTGCTCTCATGTTTAGAAGAACTAAGGGTAACACTTCAGTGAGAACAAGTTGTCCCTACTCCAGAGAAAAGGGGCATGATATTATTAGTAAATGTGAAGGGGTCATACCACAGTTCTAGAGGCTGGCAAAAATATTTCCTAGGCCAAAGGATTTCACAGAATTTTCTTTTTTAAGAATAAAGAAGGAGGCTCTGAATAATAAATAAGCATAGTGAAATAATTCTGAAGTGACCACAAGGCACGCCAAACTCCATTCCCATTAGTCATGGCCAAAGATGAAAGGAAAACTCTGCAATCATCCCTTTGCTACTATAAAATTTTAATATTTTCCTATTGTATTATAGTCCACATTTAGTTAATAAAATTTCGTCTAGTATTTATCCTAAAAAGTTGTCTCCCTTTCGTACATTCAGTGCCACAGGGAGACTTCAACGTAGGCTGAACCACAGAATCTCACAAGTGTGCTCGAGGTAAGCATTTGAGTTCTTCTCAGAGTTCACATATTCATTCTTCTTAGAGTTCGCATATTCAAAGTCCTTTATTAATTAATCTGTTGTCTGTCACTGGACTACCTCTAATGAGGAAACTGTTCGCTTCGGTTTTAAGGAAGACATAGTTTGTTAGGATGATGGGCAGGAAAAAGAAAGCAGGTGCATCAGTGGACATGAGGCTGAACAGCCAGGAAGGAGGTACCACTTTTCAACTCACCTCTGAATCTGCTACAGTCACTCTACTGTCTGGATGGCCGATGTAAGGCATAACGATTATTAGGTTTCTTGCTACCACCACATATAACACCAAGAGAAGTCTAGGAGCATGCACCAACACGTATTTTTTTCCTTTTCTTTTTATACTTACTAAATCGTTGGGACTTCCCATGAACAGTAAGAAGCATGTCTTTACTTTGTGTATCATATCAGCAAACTATTAGTCTATGCAAATGTGACCAGTTATTCTTTTATTTTTTTTTTCAAGAAAAGAAAGACGTGCAGAGCTTTTTAAAATTTCCTCAGCTACTCTCCCATTAAAAGCAGAAGCCTGGGATGCAATGACCAAATTGAAATAAGAGAAAAATTTAAACAACATCTCATTGACCTATGAGCACATAGCTGTCTACGCAAGAAAGGGAAAATTCAAAGCAAAAATACAATACTTGGAAAATTATTCAAGTGTTTCAATGTGTGAAAGCAAATAATTTAGTCAGAGATTATCATCAATTAACAGCGCTCTTTCTCGCTGGGGATTTAGAAAGAATATAGCCATACGATTTTTTTGTAAGGGAAGGAAAAGAAGTATGCTTTCTCAATTCGATTTTGTATTCTAGAACAATGTTACTCAAAAAATAAATAGATAAAAATGTATAAGAATGATGGATTTAATAAGATCTACATAGGACTGCCTAGAAAATATAAGGTTTCGTGGGTTTGTTTGGTTTGGTTTGGCCTTTTGGATTTTTGTTTTCTTCTGAAGAAGGGAATTGATTCGGATATCCCTGAAGTGGAGAGTCTTTAGAAAGGAAGTGTACATTTAGAAGGCCAAGAAAGAGTCATGCCACTAATAGGTCTGGAAAACTGCTCAGTGAAGCCTCCCTTGCCTGTCTGAGCAGACCCAAGCTAGTAGGAATGCTTACGAGAAGAATCTCCCACCTGACCTGACAGATAGACCGTCCTAGCAGCATCAGATAGTATCACCATTAAAAGGCGTGTTTTAAGTGCTCAGGGGTTCAGGTTGTTAAGCTGAACAAAATTCAAAAGACAAGGTGGAGCCGCTACAATACAAAAGCCAAACAAGCTTGGCCTCACAGTAATCCTAGAACTTAAGGCTTCTGCTAACAACTGTCATACTCAAGTTCAATCGGGAGCTGATCCTTCCTTAAGAGTGTTTAAAATACCGTCAGACACACAGGGGCTGCACAGAAGGTGCGTGTTTCTATTGTATACAGGCACTGTGGAGGGGGAAAAGGTGACTCTTGAAAAACAACTTCCAAGACTGAGGTGAAGACCAGAGGGCACTCCATACCAGGGCCTGATTTCTCTTCCTTCTGAAAGTACCCGACCTACCGTCATGGGGCATGCCTGCAGGCTGCTTGCTGCACCGCTAAGCAATTCTTGATGGTTCTGAAGATGCTACGTTCTCAAAGACAGTTTTTCGATTGTGTTGCTAATAAAAGACTCGGGCTTTTCAAATGGCCACAAATTACAGAGACCTAAAAATCCTTCCTGGATTTCACTCTGTTGAAGAACGATGCTGGGTTTGATCAAATAAATGCTACCAGGAAAGTGTCCTAATGTACTTTAAAAACACTGTCAGAGATAAGAATTCCTCAATTCCTCTTACTGAAATTCAAGGAAGGTCGGAGACAGCCAGCCACTTTGAAAGCACTGCTCCGATTACCCACGAGCTTCAGAAAGGAAGCCCTAGGCTCTGCACAAAGGTTTCCTACAGGGAGATGCTCAGATAACCTTGACCGTCCTTTGTAGGCTGTGGTGCTCCAGAAGAGCCCACTCCTCAGGCAATTTGCTTCTGCTTCTAACGAAGCAGCAGGTGAGAAAAATCTCCAGGTCTTCGTTTCAGCAAAACCAAAGAAACCTACACATCCCAAACGACTTGTTTTATCTGAATTTAAGAGTTTAACATATTACAGCACTTGAAGCTTGTGGAAATGTCTCTCTCAATCTGAATGAAGCTGTTACTTTTCTCGATACGAATATACCCTTTTACAACTGATTAAAACGTCTGAGAAATGTCCACTGAAACATTAGAACAGGCCTAAGGTGGGCCTGGGTTCCTACCTGGGAGTAAAAACCAGGGGGAACCATGCTGAGACCAAGGGTGACACCCACATCGGTAAAGGTCAGGCAGTAAGTACATCATGCAACCATCTCAACGTTTTTCAGGATAAGCCTGCTATTCCCAATTGTCCACTAACACACCACAGTTGACATGAGTTGAAGTATAAACTCCCATCAAATTTTAAGAAACACATAGGATTTTTTGAAACGTAATTACTATGGAATGGGACACAAGTAGGTAACGAAAACCTTCTTATTATTAATTTAAGTAGCCAGGAAAAACCCTGAACTATTTTAACTGTAAAGACAACAATGCTGAATTCAGAAATCAGAGTAAAAACTGCACAGGAGCTTCCCTCCCTCTCCAATTCTGTTTCTGCCTCTCAGCAGTAAAACAAAGAAGGAAGAAAAACCAGTGAGGAAAAAACACAGGGTCCACATGCAGTCAATCCAAACCTCCCTGCACAGAGCAGGTCTGCTGAGCACAAGCATCTGAGTGGCATTCCCTTCCCCCGACAGGACTTGGTGACAAATCCACCAACTCACCTTCTTCCACTTCAAAGTTAGCAGCAAATCTTGCTTTTGAGTCCAACTTGAGGTATTCTCTCAAAACCTAGATTAAAATAATTATGGAACTTTAGTATAATAAGGCTATTTTTGAATTCTGAAAAACATACAATTGTACCTCACAATATTAAGGGGGGAAAAATCAGTTACAAATCAAATCCTAACTGTGAAAGGATATACTCTACCTCTAAAGCCCTCTTTAATGGGTAATCTCTTTGTGTGTAGTTCAATGCACATTTACATGTACACCAACCAACAGCCACTCCCGCTTAAACAGATTCTTAAACCCAGTTATTCAGTCTCTACGCAGCTTGTGATGGAGGGCCTCAGCCCATCATCTGTTCACGAAGTCTGAGGAGAAACTCAGGAACCTGAATGTGTACGAAGGCCCCCAACAAAGAGATTTTGATGTAGTGAGCCTGTCCCATGCCTACGGGAACCACTGTTTCGAACCACTGGTTCTTAACAGGGGGTGACTTTCTACCCCAGGGAATATCTTGCAACGTCTGGAAATATTTTTGGTTGTCACAACAGGGGGAGGAGATATGCTACCAGCATTTAGTGGCTAGAAGCCAGGGATGCTGCTAACCCATCCTACACTGCACAGGACAGCCCTCCACTACAAAGAATGATCCAGTCCCAAAGGTCAACAGCAGTGACGTTGAGAAACCCTGTTTCAAAGCAAATAACTATTCTGATCATTTAGAAATTTTACAATTCTCACACTGGTCATTTCAGATAGGTTATAAGATCCCACTACAGATATGAACATTTCCTATGAATGGTAAGCTTATCGTTACCTTCAAGGAATATACATGCATGCCCCATATTAATAATATGCAGTACATGAACCCATTCTAAAAATATTAAAATAAACCAGAGTGATCATGGTATCTCCCCTGTATACATGTCCTTAAGAGTCTTCCAAGAAACTAATTTTTTAATGTTCACTAAGGTGAAACACTATGCCAAACTATGTTAACGCCCCCCAAACTTTGTTCCCAAACATATAAAATGGAAGCTAAGGAGCGTGAAATGAAAAGAACCAGAACTTAGTTTCCCTCACAGATATTCCCCTTTCCCAGTAAGGACAAGAGGGATAAAGTTCCTCTTCCCAGCCTGTCCCCTTAGATAGTAGGACTCCCACCATTTATTCAGCCAAATATACAGACAGGTACTTCAAAACCCACTTACACTGCATTCAAAATGAGACTTACTGAGGGCCGACCGTGTCTCCACACCATGACCTTATGCAACACAGCAGAACAGAGCTTGGTCAGACCCTGTAGCAGGTCTTTCCTACCCTACTGTAGTCACATGGTGTAAACATCAGGAAGAAACCATGGGGAAAAGAAACCTATAAAGTTAAGTATCCCAGATACTAAACTCTGCAGTTTTTACATGACTGGCCTCCACACTGCATCCACAGAACAAGGAAATAAGTACAGAAACCTATAACACTCAAAACATATGCGTTGTCTTATCAAGCTTAATTAATGAGCTGTAACTGCCTAATTACATAACGAAGACATACCTGACAGCTGATGTGCACCAGGAACCTAGCTAGGTACATGAACAAACATGCAACATTTAAACCAAATGAAAGGATACGCTATATGAACACACTTAGAAGATCCCATCAGAATTAGTCCATTCTGACTAGACATTTCCCTGTTGTGGCATAGGAGTTTATGTTCTAATTAGAGACTGATTTCTTCCTCTGAAGCCCCAGTGTGTAAAGGAACTACCTAAATTGAACTCAAGCACAATCACCCCAGGCAACGAGCACGGGGCGGGGCGGAGGGGCAGACTGGCATTCACATCCCCAAACACTGGTCGGGGTGCTGGCAGGGTAGGCTGGATCTGGGTCAGAGGCGGCGCTCCCATCTGGAGCCCCTACCCCTGCTCCGGGAACTTCTGCACCAGCCAAATCATTAGGAAGCTTCACTGAGTAATGTGCTGGTCCAAAGGTAGGGTTAACATACATTGTAGATTCAAGATGTCTGTGAAACCAGTGTAGAGCCCATCACTCCTCCACTATAGAGAGAGAAGAACTGGGGAAGGCAGCCTCAAACACAAGCCAAAGAGCTAATGACCTGGTCAAAGACGACTTCTTAATATCCATCAGTGGCTAAGAGAACCAAGGAGAGTACTTTTTGTTTTATGAAGCAAAATAATTTCCAGGCTTTCCTTTCTTTTTACAAGAAAGGAAGAAAGAGGGGAAGGCCTAAAAATTACCAGGGAGGCTCAGAAATATTAATGCACAATATGAAATCTACTTAACCCAACCTCCATTTTTCTAGATTTAAATCACTCTTCAAATAAAAATTCATAATTGAATTTCAAAACATAAACACTTTATTTTTTTTCTCTCACCAGTAAAATATATTCTGTTCCAAAAAAGAAAGGTTGCTCAATTTCCTGTCAAAAGCAATCCAGAGAAGGCCACCTACACTGTAAAAGCAGCAAGAAAAAAAAAATAACAAAATGCTGAAGAAAAGCCTGCGTGTGTGGGTGTATACTAAGTGCAATGTAACTACCACTCTGGGTTTTTAAAAGCTTTTTTTTTCCCTTGATCATTCTGAGAAATATGAAAATTAGTGTAGCTGCTAAAGAGAAGTTTGTCCTCCAACCTTCCTAAGGAAAACAAGCCCTATGATGGATTTCAGTTCCACCACAGAGAGAGGTATGGGTGGACATTCAATGCCTTTGACCCATGATTCTTTGTTCTCACAGGAAAGGGCAGATTCTACCAAAGAGACAACTTACATGTCATGTTTTCAGAGAGGGAAGGCTGCTCTGACAATTAACCTTCTCCCCCTAGCTACCCTTCCTCCCCCTTGCTCCAAACCTCTGGGAGCTAACCACTCACCACTGCCTAGATTATGGTTTAGTATAGCATCGAATTCACCACGCTGTCTATGAAATTCCCCTTACCTTGTTTATGCTTTCTGAAACTCTAAATTCTAAGATAGCAATCAACCAGCCCAACACTTTTTATTAAAAGCCTACTGAAATATGTTCAATGCTAAGAGAGATACAGTGTGGTGAAATAAAAAGAGAAAGAGAGAAGGAAAGCTTGAATAGCTCACCAGCAAATTGAGGACAAAAGAACGGAACATACAAAGTCAAAATTAAATACAGTATTATTGAATTGTAACAGTAAAAGGCCCTATTTCTATAAATCATACTTTCCATGAGGAGTTTGACACAGTAAATAACGAGCAGGGAAAGGAACATATTAATGAAATGATGGTAAATACTTTTTTATTTTATTTTAGTTGGCTCCACGCCCAATGTGGAGCCCAACGTGGGGCTTGAACTCACAACCCTGAGATCAAAACTTGAGCTGAGATCAACAGCGGATATTTAATGGACTGAACCACCCAGGTGCCCCATGAAATGATGGTAAATACTCTAAAATCAGCACACCAAAAGACAAATCAAGATGTGGCAGAAAGCCTACTTTATGGGGCAGCTGCAAGACAAGACAGCATGAGAAAGCAAACCTCTTAAACCTTGCAAATGATTTGTCCGATAAGCTAACAATTAACTACTAAGTCAACTAACAAGAGGGGCTTTTTGTTCTGTTTTGCTTAATAATCTCAGATCAACCGACGCAAAAAAAAAAAAAAAAAAAGGCGAGACTAGTTAGTACAAATAACTTCATTTCTCAGAACCACTTGAGTAAGTAGCCAATATGATAGCCTATCACCCCTACAGAGTTTAGACAGTAGTTTCTATAATCATATAAGGGCATTCCACAAAACTGTAATTATGGTCCTGAAAATCATCAAAATTACATAGTACTATCAATCTAATCCACAGACCAGATCTTACACTCTCCAACTATCCCAGTAACATCCCTATTAGTAAAAGGGTCCAATCCATCCAGGATCTCACACTGTACTTAGTTTTCACATCTCATTAGTGTATTTCAATCCAGAATTCCTGACTTTCCTTGACTTTCATGACCTTGACAACTGTGAAGATTCCAGGCCAGTTTTGTAGCACGTTCCTTAACTTGGGTTTGTCTGATACTTTCTTATGATTAGCCTCCAGTTATGAATTTTCAGCAGGAATGCTCTTATGATTAGGTTCCAGTTATGAATTTTCAGCAGGAATACTAAAGAAGAAAGTTCCCCTCCTTGTATCCTACCAGGTGGTACATTAATCTTTTTCCCTTACTGGTAACATGAACTTCTATCACTTGATTTTAGGGGGACTCGGCCAGATTTCCACTACAAAGTTACTCTCTCTACTTTGTAATTTATAAGTACCTTGTGATAGGATACTTTCAGATTATATAAATATCCTACCAACCAACATTTGTGTCCAGTGATAATTCTTGGCCAAATTAATTATTTTATGATGGCTGCCAAAAAGCGAGTTCTAGTCTAATAACTCCTACCATTCTAGAAGCAGAAAAAACGGTATTTAGAAACCAAGATCTGGGTGTGATTATTGCAACTGGTTAATTGTTGCTCCTAGCCAGGAGAATAGAAGAACATGCAGAGATGCACACACCCTTCCTTCTTTATTTCTTTCTATATCTATGTATATATTGCAGACCAGGAATTCATACAGATGCCCTGAATTCCTGCCCAATTATGGGGTCTTTCTAGCTTTCCCCTTTCCCTTCCCTATAACAGTAGTAAATGTAGCTCCCTTAACCTCACTTTTCCTTCTTGGACTTAGCCCCCCATGTCACCTAATGCTACCCCAATCTCTGATCTATCATCAGAAAAAGCCCACTCTCTCTAAGGGACCAGTAAGGGAGAAGCCCAGAGAGACAAAAATGTTATTAGAGACTATATAGGATACCATTTTTGCAGAGTCCAAACAGGCAAAGCTAAAAATATACTGTTCACAGATACACTCATTTTTAAAAGCAAGGGAATGCTCAACATAAAATTCAGGATAGTAGTCACCTCCAGAGGGAGACAGAAGGATAGAATCATAGGGAAACACACAACTTCAAAATACCTGTGTTCTATTTCTTAGTGAGAACCTACAAGCCCTAAAAACAAGTTCCTTGGCATACACAACTATGCCTCACTAAACCACCAGGAGGTCATTAGCAGAGTCTCAATTTTACATTTAAGATCTGAGGCCTAGAAAGGTTATGCGTGTTGCCTGGGGTCACAAAACCAACAGGCCGGAGCTCAGACACAAACCAGGTCTGACTCAATCCTCTATCTACTGTGCCCTCAGCTATTCCTCAAACAGAAGAAAGAAGATGGGCCGGAGAGATGGAGCTATGGCTCTAAGGCTAAGATTCCTCTGTGCCTCTGAACCATTTCCAGACTGTTTTTAGGGTATAGGCAAGTCTAGGGGCAAAACTGGCAGGCGGGGGGGGGAGGGGGTGCAAAATCTTCCTAAGGGCTGCAAAGGGGGTAGAGGCACCACTCTGGGCCATACTGAGACTGCAAGAACAATATAACCAATCCTTTAGGGAGAGTTTCTAGTACATTCCATAGGCCACAAATTCTGGCTCAAGTAAGTCACTAAATAAAATCTCCTCTCCCCAAAGGCTCTGGTAAAATCTTATTACTAACTGTTTTGTTTTGTTTTGAAATCAGGAAACAAGGGAGAGAAAACCAGCAAGCCATTCATGAAGTTCCAAACAAAGCCTAAATAGGGCGAAATTATACATCACTTAGCACACTGCATGAAACATGAAATTAGTGACAAAATGTTGAGCCCTTTGAAAGAACTTGTATAATGGGATACTGAAGCAGAGCAATAATACTTCTCTGAAGGAAAGACTGGACATCCTGGGAAGCTTAAATCCCACTCTGCTACCTGGGTGTGGTTTAAAATTGCTAAAACCCAAAAAAGATGGATCTCCATAAGAAGAAAAGAAAAAAGCATAATTTATCTTCTCAAAACATCAGATATAACAGCATTCTAACTGCATTTTTGGTAGAAATACCTCCAGAGTCATTTAGTGATTAATAACAACTCATACAACCTAGAAAAGTCTCATGATCAGCACTAATGATTTTGTGATCTTAGTTCAAGCTTTCTCTGTCTTTATAATGGAGTATGTTTTCCCACTGCTGACTTCCAAGGGGTGGAGCATAAATTGAATCACAAGTAATTTTTGGCTTAGCCTTCTCCCCAACTCCCCCCAAAACCTGCTAATAAGTTCTATCTTCCCTTTCTTTTTCTTTCCAAAGAGGAAAAATCTAGACCTAGCCCACAGACTGAAGAAAATACCACAGAACAAAAGAAAACAAAGGACGTGTGCAAGATGGTGCAAAAATAATTCAAAACTCATGCAAACTTCATGCTGGAGCCTAAAACAGTCTACAATACATAAAGGTTAAGAAATGCAAAGTAGTCCTGTAAAGACAATAAGCGCACGAGAAGCACACGAAAGGATAAATCTCATTAGATAAAAAAGAAAGCTATTTAACAGGACTCTGCAGGGGCAAGGCTTCCCCCCCCCCCCCGCCCCCAGCTTTTTAGTTACTTTCTTTATGAAAAGCAATCAGGTGCTGTTGAAATCAGCATCTAGTATTAGAAAGACAAGAAGTTATCCTGAGGTATTTCTAAATGAATATGACAAAAAGAATAAATTAATCCATAGGCACTTGTTTCTTACATCCTACTGTATTAAACTTACATGATCACAAGATGAGCAGTAATTATCCTAGAGAATTTAGGGACAACAGCCCAGCTTTAAAAGAAATTTAGAATCTAGAGGCACCTGGGTGGCTCAGTTGGTTGAGCATCTGACTCCTGACTTCAGGCTCAGGTCATGACCTCAGGGTTGTTAAGATGGAGCCAGATGGCAGGCTCTGAGCTCAGCGGGGCGTCTGCCTCTCTCCCTCTCCCTCTCCCTCTGCCCTTCCACCCCCGCCCCCGCTCATGCTCTCTCTCTCTCTAAAGTAAATAAATCTTTTTTAAAAATTTAAAGAAATTTAGACTCTAAAAAATAAATACGAAAAAAATGTATTATTACTTTAATGTTGGAAAGGGGAAAACCCTGAAACATATTAAAGAGTTTCCTTGTAAACTCCCAGATAATGAATTTGGGGCAAAAATCAGTATGGCTATTTAATAAATAAATTCTCCCAAGCTAATCTAATTTAGTGATATTGAGACAACCCACTTAAAAAGGGACTGCAAGACGTGAATTTCTAAACATTAATGGATCTGACAACTCATGAAGACACACACAAAAAAATCTTCTTCCCCTGGAAAGTATATACAATGGTCCTTTGATCCCAAGTTGTACAAACTACTACTTATTCTTCCTTTCCCTGAAACTCTAAACATGAAAGTTAGAAGTAAGTCCTTTTGCAAGCTAATTATCTTCATGTTGAGGCTTCTCCAACTTAAAGTCACTTCTATCTACCCATTTGCTTGAGCCAAAAACCTACGATTGACTATCCATTCCTTTCTTCCACAGCCCACATGCATTCTGCCAACACCTGTAACTTCTACCTCCTGAAGAACACCCTGGAGCCTTCCCTCCTCTCCGTATCCACTGGCGATACACTGGTCCCAGCCACTATTCTCTCTCAACTAGGCAACTGCCCCAGATTCCTCATTAATTTCTACCCATGAACTTTTTCCACAGAGTAGTCAAAAATGACTTTTTAAAAGGTTAAACTACATGTTTTTATTCCCCTGCTAAAAACCTACCAGCGGCTTTCCATATCCTGAGATGTCAAGAAGTGTGAAAGATATAAGATTTTACTCTAATTTCCAAGCTAATAAGTTAGACTGTCACAGGTGTATGGATACCACTGAGGATATGAGACATGTGGGTCAGAGACAAAGGACTTCATTACTCACAGCAATAGCAGTAGCCAGAGTACCAGCTTTTTTTTTTTTAAGATTTTATTTATTTATATGACAGAGAGATAGAGAGAGAGCACAAGTAGGCAGAGTGGCAGGCAGAGGGAGAGGGAGAAGCAGGCTCTCTGCTGAGCAGGGAGCCGGATGCAGGGCTCGATCCCAGAACCCTGGGATCATGACCTGAGCCAAAGGCAGATGCTTAACCAACTGAGCCACCCAGGCGTCCCTGGAGCAGCAGCTTATTTGGCGCCAGTCCCTTACGTCCTGATTTCCCCCAGGTAACACCTGCACAGCAGTGGGCTGTGTCACAGGAGAGTAACCCGAACTTAATGAACCAAAATCTTTTATAATGGGCAGTATGCCTGCCTGAACTTCACCCCAGAAGGAGACACTGTCCTTATTATATAGACACTAAGTGTGACTGATCTTTGCTCTGGAGGGTATCTTCCAAGGCTGCTGACTATACAAATCATCCTTAAAAAAGACAGTCTAGGGGGGCGGAGCAAGATGGCGGAGGAGTAGGAGACCTGGATTTCGTCTCCTCTCAGGAATTCAGCTGGATGGGGATCAAACCATTCTGAACACCTACAAACTCAACAGGAGATCAAAGAAAAGAAGAGCAACAACTCTCTGAACAGAAAAGCGACCACTTTTTGGAAGGTAGGACGTGCGGAGAAGTGAATCCGAGGCGATATTCGGGAGGATAGACGGCGGGGGAGGGGCCTCCGACGGCTGCTTCTGGCAAGTGATAGAGCCACGGAGCACAAAATCGGAACTTTTAAAAGTCTGCTCCGCTGAGGGACGTCACTCTGGTGGCGAAGTGGGGGGTGGAACCCTCGCGGGACAGTGTGGTTTCAGGACCCTCGGGATCACAGAAAGACCGGGGGTGCCTGAGTGCGGCAGAGCTCCCAAGTATCGGAGCAGCGAAGCCGGCTGGAGAGACGGAGCCCAGGTGCGGGCTCTCAGCTCGGGGTTGTCATAGACCGTGATCCGCGGCACAGTCAGGCCACTGCTCCTCCAGCAGGGACCCAACAAGCGGCAGATCCGGGGAGACTCACCTTCTTCCCCCGGGAGGAGCGGCGCGGGAGCGCACCGCGGGGATCTGCTGGGTTTGGAGACTCCACCCGGGGTCGGGTGCCAGATAGAAAGGCGCGGTCACAGGCCGGGTGAGTGCGGAGTGTGGCCGGAGACCGGGGAGACGGGAGTGACTGACTGCTTTTCTCTGGGGGCTCGCTGAGGAGCGGGACCCCGAGTTCTCGGCTCCGCCGGGGCGGAGACTGGGAGGCTGCCATTTTCACTCTCCGCCTCCAAAGCTGTACGGAAAGCTTGCAGGGAACAAAAGCTCCGGAGAGCAAACCCGAGCAGATTACTTAGCCCGGACCGGCAAGGGCGGGGCAATTTTGCCTCCGGCAAAGACATTTGGGAACCACGGCAACAGGCCCCTCCCCCAGAAGATCAGCAAGAACAGCCAGCCAAGACCAAGTTTACCGATCAATGAGAACGGCAGAACTCCAGCACTAGGGGAACACTGCACATAGAATTCATGGCTTTTTTACCATGATTCTTTAGTCTTTCAAAGTTAATTATTTTTTTTAACTGTCTTTTTTTCTTTTTTCCTTTTTTCTTTTTTTTTGAATTTTTCTTTTTCCCTTTTTCAACCAACATCTTATCAATCCCTTTTTTAAAAAAAAACATTTTTATTTTTCATTTTTAAAGTCATATTCTATCCCTTCATAGTAGTTACCCGTATTTTTGGCATATATATATAAGTTGTTCTCTCTTTAAAATCTTGAGATAGTTTCTTCTAACAGATCAAAATATACTCTAAATCTCTAGTGTATGGTTTTTTTCTACTCCCCTGCCTGATCATATTCTCTCCCTTTTTTCTTTCTTTCTTTTTTTTTTTTTAATCCTCTTCTTTCTTTTTTCAAACAACTTATCAAATCCTTTTTTAAAATTTTTTATAATTTCCATCTTTACAGTCATATTCCATCCCTTCATCATATCAACCCTTATTTTTGTACATATATAAGTTTTTCTTTCTTTAAAATTTTGGGAGGGACTTTCTTTTAACAGACCAAAATACACCCAAAATCTAGGGTGTGGCACTGATCTATAATCCAGCCTGATCATATTTGATCACATTCTGTTTTTGTTTTGTTTTGTTTTGTTCTGCTTTTGTTTGTTTTTATCTTTATCTTTTTCTTTTTTCTTTTTTTCTTTCCTTTTCTTTTTTCTCTCTTTCCCTTTCTTTTCCCACTGCTTCAGGTCTTTTCTGATTTGTTTAGAGTATATTTTCTGGGGACGTTGTTACCCTGCTAGCATTTTGTTCTCTCATTAATCTATTCTCCTCTGCACAAAATGACAAGACGGAAAAAATCACCTCAACAAAAAGAACAAGAGGTAGTACCGACTGCCAGTGACCTACTCAATACGGACATTAGTACGATGTCAGATCTAGAGTTCAGAATCATCACTTTAAAGATACTAGCTGGGCTTGAAAAAAACATGGAAGTTATTAGAGAAACCCTTTCTGGAGAAGTAAAAGAACTAAAATCGAACCAAGTAGAAATCAAAAAGGCTATTAATGAGGTGCAATCAAATATGGGGGCACTAACTGCTAGGATAAATGAGGCAGAAGAAAGAATCAGTGAGATAGAAGACCAAATGATGGAAAATAAAGAAGCTGAGAAAAAGAGAGATAAACAACTACTGGATCACGAGGGCAGAATTCGAGAAATAAACGATACCATAAGACGAAACAACATTAGAATAATTGGGATCCCAGAAGAAGAAGAAAGAGAGAGAGGTGCAGAAGGTATAATGGAGCAAATTATAGCAGAGAACTTCCCTAATTTGGGGAAGGAAACAGGCATCAAAATCCAGGAGGCACAGAGAACCCCTCTCAAAATCAATAAAAATAGGTCAACACCCCGACATCTAATAGTAAAACTTACAAGTCTCAGAGACAAAGAGAAAATCCTGAAAGCAGCTCGGGAGAAGAGATCTGTAACCTACAATGGTAGAAACATTAGATTGGCAACAGACTTATCCACAGAGACCTGGCAGGCCAGAAAGGACTGGCAGGACATATTCAGAGCACTAAATGAGAAAAATATGCAGCCAAGAATACTATATCCAGCTAGGCTGTCATTGAAAATTGAAGGAGAGATAAAAAGCTTCCAGGACAAACAAAAACTAAAGGAATTTGCAAACACGAAACCAGCCCTACAACAAATATTGAAAGGGGTCCTCTAAGCAAAGAGAGAGCCTAAAAGCAACATAGACCAGAAAGGAACACAAACAATATACAGTAACAGTCACTTTACAGGCAATACAATGGCACTGAACTCCTATCTTTCAATAGTTACCCTGAATGTAAATGGGCTAAATGCCCCAATCAAAAGACACAGGCTATCAGATTGGATTAAAAAACAAGACCCATCGATATGCTGTCTGCAAGAGACTCATTTTAGACCCAAAGACACCCCCAGATTGAAAGTGAGGGGGTGGAAAACCATTTACCATGCTAATGGACACCAAAAGAAAGCTGGGGTGGCAATCCTTATATCAGACAAAGTAGATTTTAAACCAAAGACTGTAATAAGAGATGAGGAAGGACACTATATCATACTTAAAGGGTCTATCCAACAAGAAGATCTAACAATTGTAAATATCTATGCCCCTAACATGGGAGCAGCCAATTATATAAGGCAATTAATAACAAAAGCAAAGAAACACATCGACAACAATACAATAATAGTGGGGGACTTTAACACCCCCCTCACTGAAATGGACAGATCATCTAAGCAAAAGATCAACAAGGAAATAAAGACTTTAAATGACACACTGGACCAAATGGACTTCACAGACATATTCAGAACATTCCATCCCAAAGCAAGAGAATACACATTCTTCTCTAGTGCCCATGGAACATTCTCCAGAATAGATCACATCCTAGGTCATAAATCAGGTCTCAACCGGTACCAGAAGATTGGGATCATCCCCTGCCTATTTTCAGACCACAATGCTTTGAAACTAGAACTCAATCACAAGAGGAAAGTCAGAAAGAACTCAAATACATGGAGGCTAAAGAGCATCCTACTGAAGAATGAATGGGTCAACCAGGAAATTAAAGAAGAATTAAAAAAATTCATGGAAACCAATGAAAATGAAAACACAACTATTCAAAATCTTTGGGATACAGCAAAGGCAGTCCTAAGAGGAAAGTATATAGCAATACAAGCCTTTCTCAAGAAACAAGAAAGGTCTCAAGTACACAACCTAACCCTACACCTAAAGGAGCTGGAGAAAGAACAGCAAATAAAGCCTAAACCCAGCAGGAGAAGAGAAATAATAAAGATCAGAGCAGAAATCAATGAAATAGAAACCAAAAGAACAGTAGAACAGATCAACGAAACTAGGAGCTGGTTCTTTGAAAGAATTAACAAGATTGATAAGCCCCTGGCCAGACTTATCAAAAAGAAAAGAGAAATGACCCAAATCAACAAAATCATGAATGAAAGAGGAGAAATCACAACCAACACCAAGGAAATACAAACAATTATAAGAACATATTATGAGCAACTCTATGCCAACAAATTAGATAACCTGGAAGTAATGGATGATTTCCTAGAGATGTATCAACTACCAAAACTGAACCAGGAAGAAATAGAAAACCTGAACAGACCTATAACCACTAAGGAAATGGAAGCAGTCATCAAAAATCTCCCAAAACACAAAAGCCCAGGGCCAGATGGCTTCCCAGGGGAATTCTACCAAACATTTAAAGAAGAATTAATACCTATCCTTCTGAAACTGTTCCAAAAAATAGAAATGGAAGGAAAACTTCCAAACTCATTTTATGAGGCCAGCATTACCTTGATCCCAAAACCAGACAAAGACCCCATCAAAAAGGAGAATTACAGACCAATATCCCTGATGAACATGGATGCAAAAATTCTCACCAAAATACTAGCCAATAGGATCCAACAGTACAGTAAAAGGATTATTCACCACGACCAAGTGGGATTTATCCCTGGGCTGCAAGGTTGGTTCAACATCCGCAAATCAATCAACGTGATACAATACATTAACAAAAGAAAGAACAAGAATCACATGATCCTCTCAATAGATGCAGAAAAAGCATTTGACAAAGTACAGCATCCTTTCTTGATCAAAACTCTTCAGAGTATAGGGATAGAGGGTACATACCTCAATATCATAAAAGCCATCTATGAAAAACCTACAGCGAATATCATTCTCAATGGGGAAAAACTGAGAGCTTTCCCCCTAAGGTCAGGAACGCGGCAGGGATGTCCACTATCACCACTGCTATTCAACATAGTATTGGAAGTCCTAGCCACAGCAATCAGACAACAAAAAGAAATCAAAGGCATCCAAATCGGCAAAGAAGAAGTCAAACTCTCACTCTTTGCAGATGATATGATACTTTATGTGGAAAATCCCAAAGACTCCACCCCAAAACTGCTAGAACTCATACAGGAATTCAGTCAAGTGGCAGGATATAAAATCAATGCACAGAAGTCAGTGGCATTCCTATACACCAACAACAAGTCAGAAGAAAGAGAAATTAAGGAGTCGATCCCATTTACAATTGCACCCAAAACCATAAGATACCTAGGAATAAATCTAACCAAAGAGGCAAAGGATCTGTACTCAGAAAACTATAAAATACTCATGAAAGAAATTGAGGAAGACACAAAGAAATGGAAAAACGTTCCATGCTCATGGATTGGAAGAACAAATATTGTGAAGATGTCAATCCTACCTAGAGCAATCTACACATTCAATGCAATCCCCATCAAAATACCATCCACTTTCTTCAAAGAAATGGAACAAATAATCCTAAAATTTGTATGGAACCAGAAAAGACCCCGCATAGCCAGAGGAATGTTGAAAAAGAAAAGCAAAGCTGGCGGCATCACAATTCCAGACTTCCAGCTCTACTACAAAGCTGTCATCATCAAGACAGTATGGTACTGGCACAAAAACAGGCACATAGATCAATGGAACAGAATAGAGAGCCCAGAAATGGACCCTCAACTCTATGGTCAACTAATCTTCGACAAAGCAGGAAAGAATGTCCAATGGAAAAAAGACAGTCTCTTCAACAAATGGTGTTGGGAAAATTGGACAGCCACATGCAGAAGAATGAAACTGGACCATTTCCTTACACCACACACAAAAATAGACTCCAAATGGTTGAAAGACCTCAATGTGAGACAGGAGTCCATCAAAATCCTAAAGGAGAACACAGGCAGCAACCTCTTCGACCTCAGCCGCAGCAACTTCTTCCTAGAAACATCGCCAAAGGCAAGGGAAGCAAGGGCAAAAATGAACTATTGGGACTTCATCAAGATAAAAAGCTTTTGCAAAGCAAAGGAAACAGTCAACAAAACCAAAAGACAACTGACAGAATGGGAGAAGATATTTGCAAATGACATATCAGATAAAGGGCTAGTATCCAAAATCTATAAAGAACT
>NW_022589710.1:42258774-42264755 GCF_004348235.1 Phoca vitulina | reverse complement strand
GGTATATATATATATATACAATGGAATATTATGCAGCCATCAAAAGGAATGAGATCTTGCCATCTGCAACGACGTGGATGGAACTGGAGGGTATCATGCTGAGCGAAATAAGTCAAACAGAGAAAGACATGTATCATATGACCTCACTGATATGAGGAATTCTTAATCTCAGGAAACAAACTGAGGGTTGCTGGAGTGGGGGGTGGGGTGGGAGGGATGGGGTGACTGGGTGATGGACACTGGGGAGGGTATGTGTTCTGGTAAGCGCTGTGAATTGTGCAGGACTGTTGAATCTCAGATCTGTACCTCTGAAACCAATAATGCAATATATGTTAAGAAAGGAAAAAAGAAGAAGAAGAATGTAGCAGGAGGGGAAGAATGAAGGGGGGGAAATCGGAGGGGGAGAAGAACCATGAGAGACGATGGACGCTGAAAAACAAACTGAGGGTTCTAGAGGGGAGGGGGTTGGGAGGATGGGTTAGCCTGGTGATGGGTATTGAGGAGGGCACGTTCTGCATGGAGCACTGGGTGTTATGCACAAACAATGAATCATGGAACACTATATCTAAAACTACTGATGCAATGTATGGGGATCAACATAACAATAAAATCATTTAATAATAATAAAAACAAAGAACGCTTGCTATTAACAAAAGTAGTCAGTGCAGAAACACAAGACACAGGGAAAATTGTCTCCCAACATTAGAATAAAAGCCAAATTTCTTACCATGGTCTACAAGGCCCCACATAATTGGCCTTTTTCTCTTCAATTTCATGTTGAACTCCTATCCCTTCACCTTACTATGCTCTAGCTCCACCGCCATCTTTGGTGTCCTCAAATAAGTCAAGTTCTTTCCTGACTCAGGACCTTTGCATATGCTGTCCTTTTGTCTGAAATGCTCTTTCTCTGGCTTAGATGTCACTTCCTCAGAAAAACCTTCTCTAGGGGCACCTGGGTGGCTCAGCCAGTTAAGCGTCTGCCTTCCAGGGTCCTGGGATCGAGCCCCGCATCGGGCTCCCTGCTCCGCAGAGAGCCCGCTTCTCCCTCTCCGTCTGCCTGCCACTCTGCCTTTCTGTACCCCCTATCTCTCTGTCAAATAAATAAAAATCTTTAAAAAAAAAAGAAAGAAAGAAAAAAGAAAAACCTTCTCCAGTCAATCTATCTATATGGGACCGTACACTCACTGTTTACTCCCTTTTTATCACATTGTTCACTTATTCAGTTAGTCAGTAAACATTTATTGGGCACCTACTATGTACCAGTCATTATTATTGTAGGCACAATAATTACCTTATCTACTTATTTACTTACTAACAGTCTTCCTTGAGGGTAGAAATCTTGTCCTTACATTCATCCACAAAGACCGAGAACTTAAAGTTGTGCCCTCAACAAAACTCTGTTCAATACGAAGTACCGAAATGCTTCCACATCAATACGGGGAAACAGCATAGCACTGAGCAAAAAGCATAAAATTAGAAGCTAGAAGTCCTAAATTCAAACCCTGGAGTCATCATTTAATGACACGTGAGCAATTCTACCCAAGTTCCCTACAAAATGGAGAAAATTCCTCTCCTGCCTAACTCACAAGATTATGAGGATCAAATGACAGAATCTATTAGGAAGCCCTTGCAAATGCTAAACATAATTTAAAACTAGTAACAAATCAATAGTTAATAGTCACGAGATAGTCATTCATTCAATAAGAATATACTAGGTCTTTGAGAGTAACTATTAATGAAAACTAAAATGTATATCAAAATGTAAAATAAAAATGTATAACTTAAAGTGAGATTAGAATATGGTTAGTTCTTTAATAAACTTGAAGGAGAATAGTTTTTCCCCTTGAAGTACCCTTTGGACATGCTTTAAAAACTCTCAGACAAAAGGTGAGTCACCTTTACCAGCTCCTGATCCCAGAATATTAAAAGAATGTCTTCTGGTTACTTATTTTTAAGCAAGCATTTCAAATGCCAATTTAGAAAATTTTTAGACTGTATTTACACCCCTGAATGCCAATCTCCAAAACAGACATTTTTAGCTTTCTGGCAAAATTTATGAATTTATTAATTTTGTCTCCTTTTACTGACTCCATCTAAAACCAAATGCAGTCTCTTTACTTCAAGGCGGGAAGTGTGTGTGTGTATGTATGTGTGTATTTCTGCATTTATGCGTGTGTGTGTGTGTGTGTGTATGTGTGTTTGCATGCACGCATGTGCAGTAAAGAGAAAGTAAGCTCCATCTTACATTTTTTATAAGTAGAGCAGCTTCTGAGTCAATGCACAGGACTGCCAACAGGAGGAAACAGAGTGATCACACTGAGGTACAAGCACAGGGCTGCAACCTGAGCACAAACAAGGACAAGTCAACTCAGACAAGCCACACACCTGGCAGGAGTTCACCAACCAACCCATCATCTCCCATAACCCTGCCATGCAATTTACACAGAAACTCAGTAAAAGGGGTACTGCTTCTATAATGTAAAATGATGACATGTAAACTGATAAAAAGGAGGGTCTAGGCGACATTCATTATAAAGGAAATAGAGTGGAATGTGAGAACAGTATGATCAAGATTTCTTTTGTACGACCGTTCTCAAATTCGATGCACACATATATAAATAACTAACAGAGGTACATCATGATCATAAAAAGGAGGAATAATAACATGAACTGGTGCTTCTAAATATTAAAGTCAAGAAGAAAATATGAAGATGAGGGAAAGTACACGGGAAAGCTCTTGGGAGCTAGAAAGACATGCAGGCTGAGAGGGATGGAGGCAGACAATCTACAGCCTATACATAAGAAACACTTGTAGAGGTATATATTTCAGCACGTATATACAATTATATCTGGTAGTTTTTCATTACACATTGAAGAGCTCTCAAAACTGCTTCCTTACAGGCTGTTTTAATGACAGCTACTGACTCCAAATTTGGGAACAAGGAGCAGTAATAGCATACTACTCACGAAGTCCTCAAGAACCGCAAGTACTGGCATGATAAGAAGTACAAATACAATCTAGGTCATCCAGAAGCTTCTACCTTGATTTAGTTTAAATAGACAATGTCTAAACCTGTCTTTCAATTAAGTAATTCCCCTTATTAATAACAGTGATGGGGCGCCTGGGTGGCTCAGTCGGTTAAGCGTCTGCCTTCAGCTCGGGTCGTGATCCCAGGGTCCTGGGATCGAACCCCATGTCAGGTTCTCTGCTCTGCGGGGAGCCTGTTTCTCCCTTGCCGTCTACCCACTGCTCCGCCTGCTTGTGCTCTCTCTCTGCCACATAAATAAATAAAATCTTTTAAATATATACATATATATATATAAATGATAGTATTTGAGTGCCCACAATATGCCAGTCACATAATAGTCTCTATCTCATATAATCGATATAACAATCTTAGCAGATGGATATTATTATCCCCCTTTTTTTTATTATCCCCTTTTTATAAGGAGTACAAGTAGGAATAAGTGAAGTTCTAAATCTTGCCCAAAGCAAATTAAGAAGTGATAGCATTAGAATTCAAACCCAAGATGATTGATCCTTTTCCAATATTCTTGCTCTTTGTATTCAATGTCATGTAACCTCCAATAGTAACAGTTTAATATGTACTGTGCTCCTGGCACAATATGGATGAATGAGCTGTTCATTATTTCATTTAATCTCTAAAATAACCCTGTAAGATGGTTATTATGAGCCACATTTTTTTCGTTTGAGGAAACAGAGTAGTTACATGACTGCCAAGGTAACACAGCTAACTAAGCAGGAACCCAAACCTAAGTCCATCTGAAACAAAGCCTGTGTTTCCACTACTGTAGTACATAGCTTCCACCTTATAGTATTTAGAGTAATTATAATTTAGGAATTACTTATAAATTACTAGTTTACTGTTTATAATATTACATGAAAATGCACATGATAAACTATAAACTATGTTAAAATATGTTATAAATATTTTTCAGAAAAAAACTAGAAAGATAGATGGCAAAAAAAATTATATGAGTGATAGGATCACTGGCAAATCTTTTTCTAATTTGTTTTCCTAGTTTCTCCTTAATTATGATACATAACTTACATAAAGGTTTTGTAAAACACGCACATACACACAAAAATCACATTTTAGTAGATTTTTTTCCCTCTGTTCTCTGGAACCTATCAAAATGAAATTTCAACTAGAAAACGTGATACAAGTTTAACATACCTCCAGAATTGAACAAATGGTGAACAACAATGAAAACTATGCCGCAGAATTAAATCACACAGCATTAAGGAAAAATAAATAGCTTTTCGATTTTTGTATCATACTTACCCAAAAAAACAAAGTAAGTAAAAGAGACAGGTATTCAGAATTCCTTAAGTTGGATGAAATGCTTGGAGGAAAATTACCAAAACCAACCAAGTTCATGCAACTCAAGAAAAACACACTTGAAAACTACAGTACAAAATCTTCACAGAAAAAAGTCCATTTTAGTGACCATCCAGGCATTTGAGATTAGCAATTAATCTGAAGAAATGACTTAGTGACTCTAAAATGTCATTTAAACTAAACAACTAACCAGAATGTGAATGCCCACATTTAACCAAATTTACTTTTCAAAATATATACGCTTATCTTGCTCACTGACCCCACATCACCTCTGTAAAACCTCATCAGAAACAGTTTAATCATAGCCTGCAAGTGGGAAGTGCATAAATTTCATTTCCCTAATGGAAACCACCACTCAACTACTCACTGATAGAAATATAGTATCAATTTTCAAAGCCATCAAATACTGTGCATTCCAAAAGAAGAAAACCCTGTGGGATTAGGAGGGAGAAAGGGGGAGCTTCAACTTTTTCCAAAATGTTTTATGATCTTAAACAAATATGGCAGAAGGTTAAGATTTGATGAAGCTAGAAGGCATTATATAATTCTCTACCCTTTCTAGCCTACTTGAAATATTTTTAAAATAAACAGAGTAATAAGTTTAATATCTGTAAGTCAACACAACACTCTTCCTCTTAGTATACTTGTACTGATTAAAACACACCCACACCATCTCAACATCCCTCCAGCCCAACCTGTGACATTTTACCACCCAGGGAAGCCACTGTTGACATGAATACCAAACAATCCCTAATATTTAGTTTGTTCCTTTGCAAAGCATGAATTCAGAAAAATTACCATATGATGGGAAAAAAAATTCAAAATTATTTATGCAATGATGACAAACTAGTCATAAATCCCAAGATGTTTTCTGCGTACACCTTGAATCCATTTCTAAATTGAAAATAATAGGTTTACCTCTCAAAATAGCATACTTCCAGAACAGACAGTCCTAATCTCCCACAGGAAAGCACAGGCTCAAGACACCTTACAAAGTGTGCCACCTACTCTTCACACCAGAAAAGTCATTTTTGGTATTAAAGTGACAAGAGAATATATTAATGACAAGATTGAAGCCTGAAAAAAGCAAAGAGATGTTAAGAAAGTTGAGCACTTAACTTTCTTCTCACTGAAAAAACCAGAATAATATTTGTATGTGCTTTTGACCCCATGGGCAAAGGCACAAAGTGGAAATTGCTGTCGTATACAGGAAACAGATGGGGTGGATAATGCAACTAGATAATCAACTGCCCCCTCTTCCCTTTGCTAGAATGTAAAAAACATTCAGTTAATAACGAAACAAACTAGAAAAGCGGAAGTTCATAGCTGACGCAGGACTTGAACGCATGAAGGAACATGTTACGAGCACCACACACTGGTTAGAGCTAAATGACAAAGAAAGTTACAGCTACGTGTTTCCTCACTCTCAAAAATGACTGTTACACTTGCCACAGCCTCCTCAAAGCCGAGACCCAGCTATACGACACTTCACCAACCAGGTCCCCTTAACTGAGGTGCAATTATTTGCTGTATTTAAGAACAAGTATTTACTTTAGGTAAATACACTTTCTTTTAAGGTGTTAATTCCAGTATAGTTAACATAGTCTTATATATATA
>NW_022589710.1:42176258-42258674 GCF_004348235.1 Phoca vitulina | reverse complement strand
ATATATATATATATATATATGATTCACCAGTTCCATATATTACTCAGGGCTCATCAAGGTAAGTGCAGTCATAATCCCCATCACCTATTTCACCCATCCCCCACCCACCTCCCCTCTGGGAACCATCGGTTTGTTCTCTGTAGCTAAGAGTCTGTTTCTTGGTTTGTCTCTTTTTTTTTCCTTTGCTTATTTGTTTTGTTTATTAAATTCCACATATGAGTGAGATCATACGGTATTTGTCTTCTCTGATTGACTTCTTTCACACAGCATTATACTCTCTAAATCCATCCATGTCATGGCAAATGGCAAGATTTCATTCTTTTTTATGACTGAGTAACATTCCATTGTATATATATACTTCTTTATCCATTCATCAGTCAATGCACATTTGGGCTGCTTCATATCTTGGCTATTGTAAATAATGCTGCAATAAACATAGGTGCATGTATCTTTTCAAATTTGTGTTTTCATATTCTTTAGGTAAATACCCAGCAGTAGAATTATTGGATCATATGCTAATTCTATTTTTAATTTATGAGGAAGCTCCATACTCTTTTCCAGAGTGGCTGTATCACTTTGCATTCCCACCAAGAGTGCACAAGGGTTCCTTTTTCTCCACATCCTCGCCAACACTTGTTTGTGGTTTTGATTTTAGTCATTCTGACAAGTGTGAGTTGAGATCTCACTGTGGTTTTGATGTGCATTTCCCTGATGATTAGTGATGCTGAGCATCTTTTCATGTGCCTGTTGGCCATCTCTGTGTCTTCTTTGGAGAAATGTCTATTTATGTCTTCTGCTCATTTTTTAATTGGATTATTTGGGGGGTTTTTTTGGTGCTGAGTTGTGTAAATTCTTCATATATTTTGGATACTAACCTTTTATCAGGTATGTCATTTACAAATATATTCTCCCATTCAGTAGGTGTCTTTTAGTTTTATTGACTGTTTCCTCTGCTGTATAATTCAAACACTTCTTAAACATCAACTGGGTATAAGGCTCTGAGTTTCAAAAAGCTGCAGAGTTCCAAAGATCCCAATGGCAGACTTTCCTCTCAAGAAGTTTACAGCCCAATTCATGGTGAAGGACATGTAAAAACAGCAATAATAAAAGCCAAAGTGCTGGCCAGCACGACCTCAAGAAATGGCAAAAGAACATAAAGCTTCTAAGATCAACTCAATGGGATCAAGGAAAGTTTCCAACGGGCAAAAAAGAGACAGAGGAAAAGCAACTGGGGGAAGAAACAGAGAATAGAAACAGAAAAGGCCGCAATGCACATGGTGTGTGAGTAAACAAAGAGTATAAACCATGGAGATACACTTTAAATATTAAACATACAAAGAAACACTTAAACTCTGAAGACTGCGTGGAAAGTTTCCTCGAGAGCCACCGGAGACAGACTGGCTTTCCTATCAACTCAGTGTCTCATCTAGCTTTGGCCTCAGAGCCAGGGAACCAGATGCCTCCCTCGACACCATTTCTGGCATCCATGACCTTGTGTGGGATCGATCACCACGCGATTACAAAGATGACTAGCGAATCCCGTCATCCTAACAGCGTCAGTTAGGGCACAGGGCATGTCATTCGGAGTTGTTGTAGTGCGAATGCTCACCTTCAAATACAGAGAAGCATTCAGGTGAACTTGGAATGACTTGCAATTCTATCAGGCCGCTGAAGTAGGAGTATTTTTTTTTTTTTAATCTATGTTGCTGCTAATGCCTTACGAAGTTTTTGTTATGTTCATTGTACAAGGAGAGGTATGCTAGCAGAGTGAGTGAGCGTGTCTGGTTTTCCCCTCCCAGCTTTACTGAAATCTAATTGACATACAAAATTATATGAGCTTAAGGTGTGCAATGTAACCATTTGATAGGTGTATATGCTACAAAATGATCAGCACAATAATTTTAGTTAGCACCCATCACCTCACGCAGCTACAAATAAATATTTATTATTGCAAAAGAAAATGCTACAAGTCTAATGATGAACCTGAAAACGTAGTAGTACAATATTAGATCAGAACTTTCAAATAGTGCCTACATTGGAAAATAATAATCTTCAACAAATTAGTCTAAAGAACAAAAATTAAATTTCAGTTTTTTAATGCTATTTAAGCCATAAGCTTTTCAAGAAAAAAAAATGTTAATCTATGTGGGAAATGGTCACATCTTCTAAAGCACAGAAAGCAAACTCTCTAGCTTCAATGGTAGACTGCCTCATGGTGCCCCTAGGTGAGGTGTTCAAACAAGATGAAATTGTGGCTTCTACATTTAAAAGGCTACCTGGACAAAAGAAAGGCTGAATACCATACATGGCAAATAATGTCAACCAAGCACCACTAACAACCGGATTGCAAAGAAAGTCGTTCATTGGCTGGAACCAAGAGCAAGGGCAAGGAGAAGGACTGAGGGGTTGGTGGTGGAAAGCTGGAACCACCCCACAAAGTTTCCAAACAACCTGCAGGCAATGAGGAACTAGGGAAAGTTCTCGAGGAATCATCATAATCAGAAACAAACGTGCCTTTATGTACGTGTGCCCACACATACCCATATGCATATTTTTCTCTTTTTCCCCCAGAATCTTCAACAGTAATGTGGAAGAGAGCCCGAGAGAGGAAGGGCACGGAATAAGGAAAGACTAGTAACAAGGCTGTTGCAGCTTCCTAGGTGAGAGATGACTGGGGCCTGAACCCGGAGAGTGGGATTAGAGAAACGAAGGAATCTGAGAGAGACAGGGACATAAAACTGACAGCACCTGGAAAACAATTAGGTGTGATGACTGGGAAAAATGGAACCGAAGTCAAAATAAGAAAGTGCACCACCATAAAATGAACAACTACACTATTCTCAAAAATAGTATTTTTATCAAAGTTCCATTAAGTCATCTTTGAGGTTATTAATATTTATCTTCAACACAGTCTGAAACCATCCATTAGCCACACAGAGACCAGTTCAAGAAACACTCAGCTCTAGATGGGCATTTTGAGATGTATCAGTCTAGTTCCACTTGAAAATCTGTCAGTAAGTAGTTTAAATTTATCAAAAGATAGAAGATAATCCACAAAAGAAACATCCCCAAAATAGAACTAACTCAAGATTCTCCACAATGAATTACATTTGCTCAATGAATTTCAAAATAGGATCTAAGTTTCATGCTCCAGTTAATGAGTTTTGGCATTAACTCATTACCTCACACTGTAAAATATAATAAACCTTTTAAAATGACATGCAATATAATATATGGTAAATTATTAACAATGACATTGAAAACAATATAAAAGTATACACATACAGGGGCGCCTGGGTAGCTCAGTCGGTTAGGCATCTGCCTTCGGCTCAGGTCATGATCCCAGGGTCCTGGGATTGAGTCCCACGTCAGGATCCTTGCTCAGCGGGGAGCCTGCTTCTCCCTCTGCCTCTGCCCCTCCCCCCTACTTGTGCACCTGCCTCACTCTCTCTCTCTCTCTCTCTCTCTCAAATAAATAAATAAATAAAACCTTTAAAAGAAAATGTATATACAATGTATTTAGGATTAATGCCTATACAAGAACTAAAAAGATAACATTTTAGAAAAAAATTATGCACTTTTTATCATACCACCTTCTTTTTCCAGCTTTGAGGTATAATCAACAAATAAAACCGGGGCGCCTGGGTGGCTCAGTCACTTAAATGCCTAACCCTTGGTTTTGGCTCAGGTCAAGATCTCATGGGTCATGGGATGGAGCTCCATGTCTGACTCCACGCTCGGCAGGGGGTTTGCTCAAGATTCTCTCTCCCCCTCTCCTTCTGCCCCCTTCCCCACTCACGCTCACTCTCGCTCTCAAATAAATATATAAATCTTAAAAACTGTAAGCTATTTACAGTGTATAACAGATGATTTGATATACATATACACTGTGAAATGATCCACTCCATCGAATTAATTAACACAAACATCACTTCCCATATTCACTTTTTTTTAAAAAAACTTAATTGAACAATACAGTGTTAATCAGCTACAGTCACTGTGTTATACATTAGACCCTCAGAACTATTAGTCTCATAACTGAAAGTTTGTATCCCATACTGCCTTCTTAATATTCAAAATCAGAATAATTGACCACTTAGATGAAATCTCTTTGGGGAACATGTTGGTTTCTAAAGATTAACAGGCTGATCTGGAACTGAGAAAAACACACAAACCCAAGTCAACAATTCAAAGTACAACCATAAATGAACAAACAAGAGACAATATTTGACCAGGCACATAAAAATTAGGTAAAAAGAAGTGGGGCAAAAGAAACACATTTGTTGAGGGCCTCCTAGAAGTCTGACATTGGGCTAAGCAGACACTCTCTCCCACCCCATACTCACTGTATAATGAGTCTTTGGATAATCGGGTATAAGCTTCATGAAGGCAGAGAGGGCTTGGTAACCAGCATATCTGCAGGTTCTCAAACAGCACCTGGCACACAGTAAGTACTCAATAAATATCTGTTAGCTGCATGGATGAATGGATGAATCGCTAGATGGCTGGCAGATGAATGAATAGCTATTTTCAATAATAACAGTGGTCTAGCTCATGTACACCAAAAGACATCCTGGCAGCTTAGGAGAAAGGGAGCAAGAAATGTGCTCCAAGCCACTGTGTTCCCTTGCCCAAATACAGGTTATCATAGGTTATCACAGGAGAGTGGACAAAGCATGGGCTCCACCATCAGACCTGGATGGGAAGCCAGGTTTCAGACTTACCTTTAGTGGGTCCCTGGACAAGTTACTACTCTATGACTGAAATGCATAGACTAATTCTTTAATCTTGAAGTTGTAAAAAGGCTTAACTGAAATAATGTAAGTGGAGCACATAGCAAATGCCTAGCACATAATTAGTACTTAATACAAATCTCTCCACACACTGGGCCCAGGGAAATGACCCTGGTGCTCATACAGTCTGGGTCTTAGGGGTGAAGTCCAAGGGAGAGGTCTCAGTGAAAGGAATCCTAGTGCAGTCCACAGCAGGACAGCTCTGGAGTCATTTTAAAATGTCAATCCAAAGGCCTGGCTCATTATATCACGTTGGAGGGAATGACAATCATAGCAGGGGCCTCCGTAAAATTCCAAGAGGATACTGGCCTCTGCCAATGCAAGGAAATACAAAACGAAACAATCAGCGTATGTTCTGTGCCTGACAATTTCACACTTGCCAGAATTAGTATACTTTTCTTTACTATTATGTCAAATCCACTTTTCTGACAATACCTGAACTATACAGTTGATCCTTGAATAACATGAGTTTGAACTGCGCAGGTCCACTTATACACAGATTTTGGTCAATAAATACAATACAGAACTGTAAATGTATTTTCTCTTCTTTATGTATTTTCTTATCAATATTCTCTTTTCTCTAGCTTACTTTATTGTAAGAATACAGTATGTGATACATGTAACATACAACATCTGTTAATTGACTATTTATGTTAACGGCAAGGCTTCCGGTCAACAGTAGGCTATTAGTAGTTAAGTTTTTGAGAAGTCAAAACTCATACTCAGGGGCGCCTGGGTGGCTCAGTCGTTAAGCGTCTGCCTTCAGCTCAAGTCATGATCCCAGTGTACTGAGATCAAACCCTGAGTCGGGCTCGTGCTCTGTGGAAGCCTGCTTCTCCCTCTCCCACTCCCCCTGCTTGTGTTCCCTCTCTCGCTGTGTCTCTCTCTGTCAAATAAATAAATAAAATCTTTAAAAAAAAAACTCATACTCAGATTTTCAACTGTGTGAGGGATCTGCACCCCTAACCCCGACGTTGTTCAAGAGTCAACTGTATTTTTTTGATTTGATGAAATTATGGATCATCAAGGATTCTTTTCAAGAAAGATTTCCCAAGGGCCCTATCCAGCTCCATCTCTAAGAGACCAATATAAATGCGCATTTGGCTATAATTATGCCCTTGTGTATTCTCTCTTTCACACTTCCATCATCATATCATACAGTGCAGCCCAATTATAAAACACGACTAATATCCCCAAACTTTGTATCCATAATTGAAAATGTAAAAAAAATTTTAAGTAAGTTCTAATAGTTTCCTCTTGAGTTAGTAGCAAAGTAAATTATAAAATTTGTATATTATCTTTCTAATTATTGCTTATCCATCAGGTGAAGTCCTCTTAATGAGTCAATGAGAAAATTATCTTAACTTTAGAAGGTGCTTTGAGTATATTATTCAACTACAGTGTCAGGAATATCTAAAATGTCTATTTTTTTGCAACATGAATCCACATCATTTAAATCAAACCTGAATCCAAAATCATTAAATTCAAATATGCAGTTGAATAGTTTGCTTTTGGACAAAGGTCATCTTAATCACTGCTGATTTTAAATGAACATTTTACAAAGGACGTATATAGCTGGGGAGGTGGAAAATAAGAGAACAAATTAGGGTAGAGGGAGACAGTCACACCAGAGAAAGTCTCTCAAGTAAGAAAGTTCTTTCTTATAAACAAAAATCTAGGTATCAATCATCAAGTCCAGAGAGTATAGCAATGAAACAAGAGATTGATAGCACAATATTCTGAGAACTTAAACCAATTTACGAAATCTCTATCTACAAAGTAATAGTCCCTTACAGATGGTTCCAGTTAATGAATCAACATTTGGAAAGGAATACAATATAATTTTGTGAACAGAGGAACTGAAGCTATTTAGAATAGCAGGGGAAGGCACACCCTGTTTTGATTGGAATCAGCCAGAAGCTATGAGAAAAAGGATTTGTGCCCAGTAGAACAACTCCCTGAAGAAATCTAGGACGGTATGTTGGCAGGAACAAAGAAAAAACTTGGGCAGCAAGTACTACGCTTCACCCATAGGATTATCAGCAACTCTATCCACCCTTGCCAGCCTTATGTCACATACGTATCAGGGAGCTTTCTGAAGATTATAATGCAGGCTTCCCTTGCTACTTAAAACAAGAGTACTCCTACGAAACCTTTCGTAAGCCGAAACAGTGCAAAGCAAAGAAGCAGCTGCCATTTCATAAAAGCGAAAATCCTCTTTGGATTTCTTCAGTTAGCGAAAACAGGTTCTAACACAGGTCTTTTGTAAAAGTGAAGTGGCATAAAGCAGACTTTGCCACAGTGGAAGAAACTGACCCTGCCCTAGTAATCTATCACCTGGGAACAGGATTCTCTTATCACAGTACAAAATACTTGTCTCCTTGGAGATACAAGTCTCATTGTTAACAACTGATGTTCCAGTAGACATCAATGTTCAGAAATTTCTGTTTAAGCATATCAGGTTTCCCACAGTCTGATCAGCCCTGGTAACCAGACTACTGGTGCTGATGAACTACCAAGCTCCTTTTAAAGCAATCCCTGCACACATAAGCCTGGTCAGTTATAAATCAGCTTTTGCAAACTATGTGCTCTACATCATATTAGAATATGGTATGTTCCTGAGTTGCCCACAGTGTACATTCAATTTTATTTGGAACATATCTTAGTACAGATTTCCTTCACTCCCAAATGCTAATGTCATCTTTCTGTAAATGCCTATCACTTCTTCACCACAATTATCAAAAAGATGATAATTTTCAATTTTCTCTTAGCCTCATTTCTTAGTCCTATAGTATGTTCACTATAGGTGTCTTTGCCATAGACATCTTTGCTGCTGCAAGCATTTTCACCACATCTTCACCTCATAACTAATTGGCCATAAGGCAATTTCTATAAAAGATAAAATAACTGGTTGACAGTTTGGTTTCATTTAAGATAAGACAACTTGGGGCGCCTGGGTGGCTCAGTCAGTTAAGCATCTGCCGTCAGCTCGGGTCATGATCCCAGGGTCCTGGGATCAAGCCCCACGTCGGGCTCTCTGCTCAGTGGGAGCCTACTTCTCCCTTTCCCTGCTTGTGCTCAGTCTCTCTTTCTCAAATAAATCAATAAAATCTTTAAACAAAAAAATATAAATAAATAAGATAAAACAACTTGTTGACAGTTTGGTTTCATTTCTCCATTGAAGAATCAATCTCCTCCGGCACAGTTAATGTACTGAAAGCTAGTTGTCAGTTTGGTTTCATTTCTCCATGGACAAAGTTCCCATTTTTTATTATATAAATGTTACGTAGCCTTCATAATGGTCTATACACCAGTAGCCATGGTGGTCTTAAAATAGTGGATGATGACTACATATACCGACTTGACAGAAAATGCTGTGATAGGGCTTACGGGAGGGGTGAAATAAAAGCGTAATGCCAAACTGCATACTGCACTATACTAGAAAATAACAACACATGAATTACAACGATAACAAAGCCCCGTTGGTTACAATATTATATCAGCATTTCTTCCCCATTTCCCGCACAACTCTGGATTGTGTATTAAGGGATATATGACAATATGCCAAGAATGAACAACAGCGTAGAAGACTCTCATGATGCAATACAAAACCCAGGTACAAATACATATCCTAGTATTTGGAAAACTGATACCTCTTAATGGAGAAGAAACTAATAAAGAATTTTATCAATTTTTTCATGTTTCATTATGACCTTTTTAACATCCCTCTTCTTTCATTATTTTATCTCTTATGACAAAACTACCTTATAACCAATGAGTGACACAGCAAAAATGTTTGTGGCAAAACTACCTAGAACCCTGATTAAGATGTGGTTCTTCTTTAAGAAAAAATGTGATTCTTCTTGAAAATATGATTATGATTACAACAATTTGACAACTTTTTTTTAACCATTTTTTAATTTAAAAAATTTTTTTATTTGAGTATAGCTGACACATAATGCTACATTAGTTTCAGGTCAATTTGATAACTCTGAAGAAGTTTTAAAAGGTCACCCAAAATACAAAGTGGTCTTGTGGAAACTAGGAATACCTCGCCATATAATGACACCTTCTCTGTTGGCATCCTTAATAAAGGATTCAGGAAAACTGTACTCCTGATCTTCTAAAGTATTAATTGGCCAATCAAAAAGCTCAGCTATTAATCTCACAAATGTTAAGTGCCAAAGCCACAATAAGATGTCAAATGTGAATTAAATTCATTCACTCAGAGGGCGCCTGGGTGGCGCAGTCATTTAAGGGTTCGACTCTTAGTTTTAACTCAGGTTGTGATCTCAGGGTTGTGAGATTGAGCCCTGCGTCGGGCTCTGTGCTCAGCGAGGTGTCTGCCTGTGACTCTCTCTCCCTCTCCCTCAGCCCCTGCCCCCCATGCACACATCCTCGCTCTTAAATAAATAAATATATATATATTCATTCGCTCACAAGTTACTGAATACCCTGGATGTGCCATTTAGGGAGTGCTGTTCAGGCACTGAAAAGTCAAATAGACTACATAATCCCAAATACTTTACAACCCAAAGGAGCAAGCTAAGCAACTAAATAAAAAATTTCTATAATACTATAATAGGTGGTATGTGTTATAAAGTAACTAACTCTAGGAAGCCAGAAAAACTCTACAGATGGTAACTTTTAAGCTAGTCCTAAAAAAGGAATTTAAAAATTTTTATTTAGCAAGAGAAAGGAGTGTCTTAAAAGAAACAGTAAGGGCACCAAAGGATAAGAAGTCACCTTACGAAGAAATTTCCCCATCACTGGAACAAACAAGGCTGGGTGACAGTACAGGGAGAGGAGTCAGAGGAAGCAAGATGGTCTTCTGCCATGTTAACGCCTTCAGACTTCCTCCTATGCGTCATGAGAATCCCTATAGTGTTTGCCTGCAGGAGCTTGTCCTCAGGAGATACCAGTCATTGGGAGTCACAGCTTTCCCTCGGGTCCTCAAGCTCCTGAAAAGTGGAGATGGGAGTGGTTGCTGTGCAAGGAGATGGGTGGACACTCTTCCTCTCCATCTAAATTTGCATAGGCTGACAACAACCCTCAGGGTCCTCTTGGTACCCACCAGATTTTGAATGGCTTCAGATAATCTTAAAAGTGTGGAATCTTAGAATGCAAAGGGAACCAGCAGAACAGTCTCACTTCCCATCAACTACCAGAATTTCTTCTCTACACCCTGATGAATGGCTCCATATTGAACAACAAGTAAAATGTCCTCCCGGTATCCTCTCTTCCTCAGAAGCACTTACTACAGTTTTTCTAACGAGGCCTCATTTGAAATCCTTTCTAAAATCTTCTCCAACGCGGGCCCCTCCTTATAACGTAGTCTTGTTGGTCAGAGCTGAGCACAAAAAACCCCAGTGCCCTCCAACCACAGCAGAGCACTGAACGACGTCAGGTTCTTTGTGCGGACAAAGTATCTCTCAGTTGCACAGACCTTTATAAAAGTGCAAGGCCTGGATCACATTAAATCTGTGGTCAAATAAAACACCTTGTCCTTGTTCATTTGAACTGTTCTCATAAGCACTGTTTACCTCTCCTTTAAATCACTGAGGATCATTGTGAGTTAACATTTATTTGTGTGATTACCTAAATAACGTCTTTGTATCTCCAGCCCAGGCACCAAATAACCTGAATGCAGGCACAAAACTATCTTACCGTATTTTGCCTTTTATTTCCTTTCCATTACCACTGTATTATGAGGTCCTGGCACAGTACCTGTTCCAAAGGAAGGGCTCAAGAGATGTCAGAAGAAGAATTTGATGTATATACAAAAAAATTACATGAGCAAGATATGGTAAGTATGATAGGAGCATTGAAATCAACCTTCTGGAAACTCAGTGGAGATTCTTTGACTTCCTCTGTGAAGGAAAGGCATCATGTAGGAATAAAAGCATCCAAGCCAATTCCTGAGTGGTGTTTGAACCAAAAAAATCAAAGCAAAGAAAATACCTGGACAACAAAACAACCAATGAAAACTGTATTTTTGAAGAACCATTATTTATGTGGGAAATTATTCATAATATTAAGTTAATAAAAAGGATATAAAACAGTATGCACCCCCCTCCCACACACACATACACACAAAATACCCTGAAAGGAAATAGTTTAAATATTAACAAGAGTTATTGCTGAGTTGTGGGATTACTGGTCATCTTTATTTTCTTCTTTATACTCTATTGTAGCTTCCAAAATTTTTTTTTTTTTTGATTTTTTATTTATTTATTTGAGAGAGAGAGTGAGAGAGAGAGAGCACAAGAGGGGGGAGCGGGAGAGGGAGAAGGAGACTCCCTGCTGAGCAGGTAGCCCGATGCGGGACTCGATCCCGGGACTCCAGGATCATGACCTGAGCCGAAGGCAGTCGCTTAACCGACTGAGCCACCCAGGCGCCCCAAAATTTTCTATAATAAAGATCTTCATAATCAGTAGGGGAAATATTAGGATTTTTAAACTCATTTAGGATGAAACTGCAATAACATTTTAAGTCTTTAGGCTTTATCCGAAAAGGTTTCTGGAGTGTTTGTTTTTTTTTTTCATGGCCATATTTACATGAATGTTGTAAGCAGACGGAATGCTAGAGAACAGGTTCCAGTCCCAAAGAAATATTATAATGCTCCCACCCACCCAAAAAATTACATTTATTCTCTGATCTATTTTTTTGCATCTTGATAATGGGTATGAAGAGACTTGTATTTACAGGTTAATACAGGAAACCAGAAGCCAGCACTGCTCCACAGAACATCGATTCCCTCTCACGCTCTCAGCTGGGCCCTTCGAACAATGAAATACACACCGACATCACTACACTGCAGTCAGCATATCAAACGGAGGAACACTGGAGTTCTGAGAACAGCTAAACAGTATTATAAACAAAGGTCCACTCGTGGCGCCTCGGTGGCGCAGTTGGATGAGCACCCAACTCTTGGTTTCGGCTCAGGTCATGATCTCAGGGTTGTGAGATCGAGCCCCACAGCAGGTTCCCCGCTCAGCAGGGAGTCTGCTTGAGATTCTCTCTCCCTCTGCCTCTCCCCCTGCTCACAAGCACTCGCTTGCTCTCTCTCTTTCTCTCTCTCTCAAATAAATAAAATCTTTAAATAAAGGTCCACTCTTTGAACTAATAGATACCTTAGTCTACAGTTAACAAGTTAAGAAGTATGCCACAAAATAATGTCATTACCAAATAAAAGAAGGAAACTATACCAAGTCTTCCAAAACATGAGCATCTAGCTTGTCCCCGGCAAACTCCTGGAAATCTGAGAGTCTAAAGTACCCTTCTGTATCTAAGACTACATAAAATATAGAAACAGTGGTGGAAAAACTACCACTTTCAATAGATGTCAGACTTCCTACAAACAGTACTATCCTAAAAACAATCTAAATGGAAGTGAAAGGTTCTCTGAGCAATGGTCATCAATCATGTCTCTTCCTTACTCTGACAAAGAATGGCAAAAGGGAAACGTACAAATTATGAAGAAATGCAGTTTGCAGATAGTTAAACCCACAGCCCCCTGAGCCATCTCAGAGAGACTCCCTGCATGACTCACCTCTTTCTCCCCCCTTACAGGCTCTCAGCTTTGGCCTGCTTGCCCCCTTCTTTCCAGGTGCCACCACCTACCCAATTCTAGGGCTCTGCTCCCCTCAGGACTTCTTGCAGAGGAGCCTGCCCTATTTCACCCTTTACCCAAGCTTCCCTGTCTCTGAAACAAACAAACCTTCCTGAACACTTTGGAGATTCATCAGAAATCACTACTGATAAACAGGTATGGTGGTAAAAAATCATGGCACACCATGATTAGAGATTTAAGAAAGCTCTTCAATGGGAAATTAAGATCCTAGCTGAAACATAGGTAGTACTGGGACTCTTGGGTATGAAACAGATGGGTCTGGGCAGCTTTAGGGTCCTAAAGCTCCTCAGCTGATTCTGATGTTGAGCCAATGCTGGAAACTGCTGTCCCAGACCCTCAGTTTTCTGTCCTTTATACACTAAGTGTATTCAAGATTCCACCACCTTCTGCAGAGAGGACCTCTGTTCCCCAGCCATTCAGATGCTAGGCTATCTGGTTAGGAAAGAAGAGCAGATGTGACTTTGCCAGCCCCTGGAGTCCAGAACCTGGCACAGAAAGGGTCAGCTTCAATTATGTTAAAAATTCACTTATATGAATTCATAGCATTCCCCAGGCTATGAAAAGAGAAGCTGAAGTATGTGCAGAAGCTATCCACACTGAAATCCTTAGCGAACCTGGTAGATAATGATAGTCCTGTGGTTTTGTAGAAAATTCCTTATGAATGATCTCCCAAATATGCAAGATAAATTAGAATTAACTTCCCTGCTTACAGCTTGGATCAATTAAAATCTAAGTGGTGGCTTTTGCTATGACAAAGACCTGCATATCTATTTTTTGCTGAATAACTTTTGCATTACTGTTTTCAAATTCATGGTACATTATCTTAAATTGAGAAACAGTGAACAAAATATTTTGCAGTATCTTCTGACTGTGGGAAAACCTTAAAATCACATTGCCGTTTTCTTTTTTTTTTAATTTTATTATGTTATGTTAATCACCATACATTACATCATTAGTTTTTGATGTAGTGATCCATGATTCATTGTTTGCGTATAACACCCAGTGCTCCATTCAACACATTGCCGTTTTCTGTAAGCTAGAGTTGTTTCTCACAAACCCAAATATTTGAACACCTTGTATAAAGTACTTACTGTGCCCTGATATCTCACTACACACTATGCTCTGCAGAGTAGGATTTAGATACAAAGGTGATCAACGTTGGCTTCTATCCAAAAAGAGGTTTCCATAACATCATACTGATGCTCTAGAAATTAACCTCCACTTCTCTTTTAGCCTTTTAGCCACAACAAACTGAATCATATCAAAAGTATCTGCTTTAGGGTTTTATATAAACATTAAGCACAAGGCGCCTGGGTGGCTCAGTTGGTTAAGTATCTGCCTTTGACTCAGGTCATGACCCCAGAGTCCTGGGATGGAGCCCTGCATCGCATAGGGCTCCCTACTCAGCGGGGAGCCTGCTTCTCCCTTTCCCTCTGACCCTCCTCCCCGCTCATGCGCGCTCTCTCTCTCTCACTCTCTTAAATAAATAAATAAATAAATAAATATCTTTTTAAAAAAACATTAAGCACAATAAAACCAACCATTTTAATGGCTCAAGAAACAAGAAAGCCACAAAATCCAGTAACTTATGCACTGGAGGGTTATTATGCTGGTGAAGTCACTTTCACTATGTGAAAGAGACAAGACATTTTTCCATGTGCTAGAACAGAAAATCATGACACATGCCTAGCAGAGGACAATCTGAGAGATAAAACGGTTATACAGAGGGACAGTTTCAAACACATGTATGCATACCTTGTCATAAACCATCTTTTCACTCACATTTGTATGCACCTTCTATAGCTCAGAAGACCCTAACAGCTAGGGAAGCCACATACACAAAACTTTCCTGGCTACAGTACCCACTCCTATCTTTGATTAATAAATTAAAAACAAACGTTAAGATCTGACCTTTACTATTTTTTAAGTAGCTCTGTATTAAAAATATTTATTCAGTCTATCTTTTAGTATCTACCCATATCTAAGAGCCAACCAGTGTTCACAGGGAAGTATGGGCACACCTAACATAAGCCAAATGGGAAGGTACCCAGTAGCGAGCATAAAGTACTGCACTAGGACTCAAAAGACCTGAGTTTGAATCCTGGTTAAACCACTCACTCACTGAACCTAGCTAAGCCTCAGCGAGGTCACCCATAAATTAAAGACAGTAAAACTTGACCTGTCTAAACAGTGTTGTTGAAGATATATATCTGTAAGATAACACATTTGCAAATGATCTTCAACTAAAAATGTGAAGCATCATTCAGCTGCTGTTCTAGTTAGAAACCACTAGGACACCCCAAGACAAGTCAGTGTTCCTCTGTTTACTCATCTTTTAGGTTTTGCCATTTCCTCCTTCCCTCCTTCCCTCCCTTTTCTTCCTTCATGTAACAGATATTTGCCAGGCTTCTGCCATAGACCAGACACGGTTCCAGACTTGCACTGTCCAATACCATAAGCGGTAGAAACATGTAGCTATTAGGCATTCAAAATGACTCTAGTCCAAATTGAGACATGCTATAAATGTAAAATACACACTGGATTTTGAAGACTTGGTGTGAACAAAAGAAAGTAAAATATCTCAATAATTTTTTATATGGATTACACGTTGAGAAGATAATATTTTGGGTATTAGGTTAACCATATATATTATTCAAATTAATTTCTTGTCTTTCTTTGTACTTTATTTTAACATGGCAACTAGAAGTTCAAAAATTTTTAAATACACGGAGGCTCACATTATATTTCTATTTGACAATGCTATTCTAGACTCTGGGGATATTTCAGGGAACAAAACCATGAAACTTATGTTTCAACATGTGTAGTCCTAAGATCTTCAGTAATCAGTAGAAAAGGAAAACTAAAACCAGCAACTGTGTGCAGAGAGGACCCTGGGATGGAGGCCGCACACACAAGAGACAGACCTCCCCTCTGGCCCTTCCTTCTGCCCATGGTAGGGCCCACGGTCCCCAGAATAATCAGGCAGTACAATGGTGAGCTATGACCTCAAACATCTTGGAGAAGACAGTCCCTTCCCTGTTCGGCACTCCTAAGAACACGACCACTATCCATCCAAACTTAGCGAGGGACAAAGCTTTTAATTTGGGGCCATCACTAGTTTTCTGGCATCATTTGTGCTACTTTGGCTCGTGCCTCAAAAGCACTTTTAGGGGTGTGTGGGTGGCTCAGTGGGTTAAGCGTCTGCCTTCGGCTCGGGTCATGATCCCAGGGTCCTGGGATGGAGCCCCACATCAGGCTCCCTGCTCTGCAGGAAGCCTGCTTCTCCCTCTCCCACTCCCCCTGCTTGTGTTCCCCCTCTTGCTGTCTCTATCAAAAAAAAAAAGCACTTTTAAAAGGTTTCCGATGGCAGGTAGGAAGAGTTTCTTAACAAAGACACCCTTGTCTGGATTCCAACACTCTCCTTCATTATGAGAGCTCTTCATCACCTTCCCCTCCATGGGCCCAATGAACCACACCTTCAGCTCTCGCATCACAGCCACCATGCTTCCAGATAAAGGGCAAGAGGCTGAATTCAACAGCACAAGTCATGACCCCAATCTCAAGGTCCCTACTGGTCCGAGGCAGTCAAAAAAAAACTTGAGTCAGGCTGACCACATGCCAGCTAAATGTGAGGTTACTTGTTGTAAGATTTTAAGGAATTTCTGGAGGGTGAACTGTATAATTTAGTACGAATGGGCCTATTTTTTAATAGCACTTTTCCTACCAAGTAGGCATCATGTTCGAATTTCATATTCCATGTGTTAGGAACTTACCTTAAATTCAAACCACAACATGGCAAATGTTTTGCTGGCCCATACAACTTTCTGGCAGATTATAAAGAAAATTGGGGCTTTCAAGAGATTCTTTATGCTGTAAAATGCCCTAGTGGGTGTAGCAGGAAGCGGCGAGGCTCAGGTGTCAAGGCAGGCAGTGTTCTTTCATAACTGACCCCATCTATGTCCTCCGCTCATGCTGTTCTCTTTGAGGGCGTGCCCTGTCCCCTCTGCCAACTTAAAGATTACACCTCAATGAGGGCCCAGCCCAGAGCCTGGCCCTCCCAGAAATTGTCCCCAGCAACCCCAAACCTGATAATCTCTCTCCTTCTTTCTCAGAGGAACCCAGTCAACCAAAACCTTGTATCATCTATTTATCTCTTCTCTGGGTATTCAAACACCTGTAACTCAGAAGGAAAGCAATTTAAAAAGTCAGTATGATGTCTGAAAATTTATTACTCTCCCTTTCAATCAGTTGGGATTTATCTGAGCTTTATTCAGCAACAAAGATGAACCTAACACCAGGGATACAAAAAGGATACACAATCCCAATACTCACATAATTCACAGTCTAGCTGAGAAATAAAGTAAACAATGATCCTACCACCTAATGAACATTGTATTAAAGGTGCTGGCAAAGCACCATGGAAGCCCACAGGAGGGCTCTTCTTCCTGGGTGACTGAGGAAAGCCTCTCACAGAAAGGTGATATATAAGCCAAAAATTGAGAACTGAGTAGAAATTGACAAGGCAACAGGGGAAGGGCCTTTCAAAGGCAATAAAGCATGGCATATTAAAAGAAACGAGACAATGTGTTTAAAACCCCTATACAGAATCACCAAAAAAAAAAAAAAATCTTCCAATATATTAAATTATTTATGTGGGCATTTGAGGATCTACATACAGACTCCAATCCACCTTTTCTACATTTCCCAGAGTATAACATAGCAAGTAAGGGTAGGCTCTCCAGAACCAGCCTGGGGTCAAATTCTACTAACTATGTAGCCTTATACAAGTTTCTTAACCAACCTCAACTTTTCATCTGTAACATGGGGATGACAATCTGCCTACCTCATAGAGTTATTATATTATTGTTATGAGAAAATGAATTGAAACAAACAATAATTATCACAAATTAGGCATTCAATAAATGCTTGTATCAGTATCATTATGACTATTACTATTTACTTTTCCATGCTAGACACAGCAGCAAATCTGAAGTTCTTGTCCCCAACACCTGCCCATGCCTCCACATGAAGAACTCTTCCTACATCCAAATCCCACCCAGCAAGACATTGCTTAAATTCCACCACCTGCATGAAGCTGCACTGAGCCTGCTCGCCTCAGGCATTAGGGAAATGAGCGTCTCTCTTCCTCTGAACTCCAGCGCAGTCTGCAGGTCTTTCTTGGGGCACTCTTCACTCCAGTGCCATTATGCCCACATGTGATTTCCCTACAGGCCTACAGCTCTTTAAGAGCAAGGACTACACCTTCCCAATCTTTGCTTCCCCAGAGAACTGACAGGCCTTTTCACATATGGGCAATCAGTGTTTGCTGCTGAACAAATTAAAATACTCTCCCCTTTAATTAAGTCAAGAACAGACTAGAGCTTTTAAAATTGCTGTACCATCTACCAAGCTATTCTTCCTAATAAAAACCCTTCCCCAGAGAGAAACTCGGTTCAAGGAATCCTAAGAAAAGTCAATAATAAGATGTTCTTCAAGTGACTGACAACTGACAAAATGGAGTAAAAACAGTAAAAACTGCTGGGGAAAACAATCGCTCTCCTTTCTCCATTCTCTGAACAGGTTCTAATGTAAATTTGTTTAGGCTACTGTTGCTTTTCTGTTCCATATTTACAAAAGGTGGGACAAAGTTTCAACAGTAATGCCATTGTCATTGCTTATCTAGATTCTGAAGCCTATTCTGTCTGGTTTTACCACTTTCTACCACCCATGTAAAGGAAGGCTAGCCTGGAACCACCCAGACCACTTGGTTTACATAATGACAGTGTCAATACCAAACACAGGACTCTTATATTTGGTGCCCCTGTCCTTAGTGAAAATACACTAGAAAACGAGAATCACCACTCTTCTCCAAAACCTACCTAACTCAAAACATAGCTATTGCTAAGTACAACTTGATTAAAATCCTAAACTTTAATTAGCAGAGAAAAAAAAGTTAACTAGGATTGGCTTCCTCTTACAACAAAAATATTTTGACATTCAAGCAATTCAAAGATAGTCTTCATGTACTATGCCATATTGGTGACTTTTCTAAAAGAAAAGCCTTTATTAAAAAATATGGTTTAACAAAGCAAAAAAAAAAAAAAAAAAGGAGAAAATAAAGCAGAGCTCAAGGGGTACTTCCCTGTATGCAACTGTTTTCCATCATATCCCACTGGATTCAAAATGAAGGAATTAGGCAAATAGAAGTGAGGTTATCAAGCCAGAAACACATTCAGAGACAAGGGTACCAAGAATGTACAACCTGACCAGCACACAAAGAAATCCACAAAATCATCACACTGCAGTTCCCTACAAAGTAACAAAGTAGGATTGTTCTATTCAATAATAATGCTACCTTAAAATTAAGATTATTTTAAATATTTCTAGGACCAAAAAGATCATGATCATGATTTTTCAAACACTTAAGTTGTTTACACCTTTTGTCAACAAATGTAAAAGTTCATAGCTACATGACTCTAATTTTTATTTTTAAAAAACACCATTTCTAGTGTATTGATCACCATTGTCCCAAAACTGACAAAATCACTACAAATTTACCATTTCCTCTATAATCTAGGTGCTCCTAAATACACTCAGCAAGAGCAGAGGGGGAGGGGAGGATTCCAAATTAAGTAAGTGACACGCCAATAAATGCTTTACACTTTGCCCAAATATAAACTGTGTTATGGTAAGAGCTCATTATTAGTATCTTTTTTTCCAGATCTCCCCATTAAAAGTGGGAAAACTTCCATTTTTCTCACATCTGGAACATGTTTTAAGAGGCTTATGTGAGCAGCATATAAATGCTGCAAAGCCACTAGCAGTTAGATCTTTGGTCTTCAAGTGCCATGGACCTTATGTTCAAATATGACCATAACCATGAAAGTATTATGGTTATTAAGAGATCAGACATGGCTGGATCTAAAAGCACTGTGAATCAGCCATATTATCCATATTCTACTTGAGATCACTGCCTTGCTTCCCAAGGCTAACAGCTTTGCCTCTCTATCAAGGCCTCCTGTCCCTGACACTGCTCTAGATTTTAGATTTGTTCTTCCCTCCCTTCTAAAAAACTTAATGGACCTATATCCTATTCCCTTATGGTCCCATTCTCCAGGTAAACTATATGCAGCTGGAATGCCAGAGGCAGATGATACCTCAACATGTAACTTCTTCAGTGATAATACCAATACTTAACAGGAGTCTTTAGAAAGCATCCCAAAATACCAGGTCAAACGTGGAGCAATTTAGAGGTAAGTTCATGAGCATCTTTTAAATAACAACACTTAGCAATAACAGGATTTAAAGAGCTGTCTGTTCTACCTTTATGCTGGACTAGAACCATGCTATGAAAGTGTTATGAAATGAGTTGTTTGTTTTTTTTACAATTTTATTTTGCATGCTTTTATGACTCCCTAAAGCTGGATGAGTATGACATGAGGTATGTAGTTTGCCATTTCTTTCAAGTCTGAGGTGCGGCACAGAGAGCACACTTGAGATTTATTTTTGTTGCTTTCACAGTATGATGACTTTTCCTGCCTTTATATCCGACCCACGGACAGGAACAAAGGCAACACAGATCTGCACACTTTGAAATGTCAACAGAAACCTGCGAACCCAGATTCTCGGAGGAGCTAAAGTTTAAGGACCAGAGTGACAAAAAGGGGAGGCAGAGAGCAAGTAACCAAAAAAAGACGTCATGTGTCTGAGCTGGCCACCTTCTCTACCTGTCAGAAGGAAGCCATGCCTGACGGGAGGGAGCCACACCTGAACCTGATCTCTCTGTCTGGGCTGCCCTTGAGCAGAGCAGAGGATGTGCTGAGCTGGGTGTGGGTGTCGGGGGGAGATGGGCACCTGGCCACAGATGCTACCTGTCAAGTACCATGTAGGACCAGCTCCTGGTCCTCAGCTAAGGTTAAACAATAATTACATTTAATTACATATTTACTGTGACAGGAAAGGTGAAATGAGCATTATTTTGCAAAGCACAGGACAAGTTTTCCATTATGAAGAATATTATACTAAAAGTTATTTGCAAGAACCATCCAATTACCAAAAGGTATAAATACAAATAGTTTACTTCCTGACTGTCCCAAGAGCACATTAATTATTCAATACACTGTCTTACACAGAAGCCCCACTTTATAATTTTTTAAGGACTTTCTGTCTTTTATCTTACAAGTAAGGTACCCTTAAAAAGACTGTGAAGTTTCTATTTCCCATTCACAGGTGAAGCAAGGCAGTGTATTCAAACGACTTACCCAAATTAAAACAATAACTCAGTGACTTTTGAATTCTAGGTCAAGGAAGCATCTATTTCATATAACAGGCATAATGTGTTCATTTCCAAAAAGAAGGCACTCGAAAGAATACAGCAACAATTGGGGTACCTGGGTGGCTCAGTCAGTTTAGCATCTGACTCTTGATTTTGGCTCAGGTCATGATCTCAGAGTCATGAGATCAATCCCCACATCAGGCTCTGCACTCAGCACCAACTCTGCTTGTCCCTCTCCCTCTGCTCCTCCCACCATTCTCTCTCTCTCTCAAATAAATAAAATCTTAAAAAAAAAGAATATGGCAACAATTAATAAATTCTCAAAATTCAAAGGGTAATCAATCATTTATACATGTTATATAATTGTTAGACCCCTCCAACAAAAAAATGACAGTACTAGGAAAATTATAAAATGGAAAATGTACAAACTGCTGCTCAATGTCTACCAAACCAAACACAAAGAAAGTAAACACCACTAACACTTTCTAATGTAAGTGAAATCCACAGCAGGAAATACATTAGTTTTCAAATCACTGAAATATAATAGACACCCCTATACACACACACGCGCGCGCGCACACACACACACACTTTCTTCTTTTCCATACATTGCAAGAAGTTACACTGAATTAGGGTTTTACATACTAAAGATCAGTTTAACAATAATGTACGTCAATTAAAAAGCTTCATGTAAGTAAACTAGAAAGTAGATGGACAAAAGAATAGGACAAAAGTAGATGACTGAATATATGCTTACTTCCATTCCCTCCAGAAAAGACAATAAAAGAAAAATGTGATTAGAGACAAAAGAATATTAGAGATGTCTACAAAATTCCAAAAGATGAGAAACCAGTGCATAACTAGAAACTGATTTAGCAGACTGGAGAAAGCTAAAACCTAACTGACAAAGATAGGAGTGAAGAAGCCACCAGGAAGAATATCCAACTAAAATAAAAGGTCTGTTCATGATGCAGAATTCCAGAAAGGCTAAGCAACTGAGGTACTATGTAAGGGGTGAGGCTGAAAACAAAAGGAATTGGATTTAAGGGTCTGCATAAAGGACCAATTCCCTAACCCAACAACTGAGCAGCTTACTAATAAGCATGAGAACAGGGTTTATTCTGCATGCAACTAATGAGAGGGTCTGGCCATGCATGACTGAAGGTAGGAATGAGTCTCTGCACTGAAAACCTGAGATATCAAGTTAACAGTAGAGAGCCAGCTCCTTCAGACTCAGACTGAAAGACTCTTCTACAAAAAATGACTAATCTGAAGGAAAAGACAAACAGAAACTGGTACCTGGGGACTCCCAATGAAGTAGCAGGGCCCAAGCGCATCATCCAGAGGAGAACAGCAGACACTAGCCCCCCAAGCATTCTGAATTTCTAACCAACTTCTAAGACAAAGAGCATGACCAGAGAAAAAAGAACATTATAATTATAAAAGGAACAATTTATCATGAAGATATAACAATTACAAATGTATACACATCTCAAAATAGAAGCAAAAATAGAATTAAGGAAAGAAAAGGACAATGACGTGATTATAGTAAGAGATGTTCACACTCCATCTCAGTAATTGATAAAATTAGACCAAAAAAAATGAGGAAAGACATAGAAGGTCTGAACAACATGATCAGCCACCTTGATCTAACTGACATTTGCAGACAATCTAAAACTGAAGAATACACATTCCCTTCACATGGCACATGGCACATTACCAAGATAGACCATATGATGTACTATAAAGTAAGTCTCAATAAATGTAAAAGGATTGTAATCACACAAAGTATATTCTCTGACAACACAGAATCAAATTAGAAATCAGTAACAATAAGATATCTAGGAAAATTCCAAATGTACAAAAACTGAACAATACACCTCTAAATAGTTCCATGGATCGAAGATAAAATTAAAAAGGAAATTCAGGAAATAATTTTGAACCAAATAGCAACAAAAATAAAACATATCAAAATTTGTGGGATGCAGCTCAAACAGTACTTAAAGGGAAACTTTAAACTTTAAAATACTTAATATAAGAAAATAAAAAGGATCTGCCACCATGACCCTAAGGTTCTCCCTTCAGAAATCATAAAGAACAGAGCAAACTAAACCCAAAATAAAAGGAAGAAAATAATAAGGAGCAGAAGTCAATGAAGTAGAAAACATACAGACACCAGAGAAAATTAATAAAACCAAAAGGCAGATCTTTAAAACGACTGTCAAAACTGACAGACTTCTAGTTAGATCAAAAATACAGACAAAAGACAAATCACCAGTACCAGAAATGGAAAAAACATATACCACCAGAGATCTTACAAAATTTAAAAAGATAGTAAGAGAATATAATGTGTAACTTTATGCCAACAAACTGAGCACAACTTACATAAAATGGACAAATTTCTTGAAAAATAGAATCTATCAAAATTGGCACAAGATGAAACAGAAAATCTAAGTAGCCCTTTATCTTTTAAAGATAGGAAACCTGTTATCAAAAATATTCCACAAAAAAAAAAAAGAAAAGAACAACTCCAGATGATTTCACTGGTAGATTCTATCAAACATTCAAGAAGGAAATTTAACTTTTTCAGAAAATAGAGGAGGAAGGATTACCTCCCAACTCATTTTATAAGGTTAGCTTTATGCTAACACTAAAACCTGAAAAAACATTACAAAAAATGAAAATGACAGAGCTGTATCCCTCATAAATATAGACATGAACAGCTTTAACAAAGTTTTAGCAAATCAAATCCAATAATGTATTAAAAGGTACATTATGAGCAAGTACAGTTTATCCCAACAATTGGTTAACATCTGAAAATCAATCAACATACAGACTAAAGGAGAAAAATCTCAGGATCAGGATTAGATGCAGAAAAGGTATTTGACAAAATCCAACAGCCATTCATGATAATACTCCCCACATAGTAGGAAGAGTTCGAGAACTTCCCCAAACAGATGAAGAACAACCAAAGGCCACATCACACTCAAAGGTGAAAAACTGACTTGTTTTCCCCTGAGATGAAGAATAGGCAAGAATGTCTCTATTTACCACATTTTAAACAACACTAACCCGAGATTCTAGCCATTCAGGAAGGCAAGAAAATGAAAAAGGATAAAGATCTGAAAGGAAGAAGTAAAACTTCTTATCTGCAAATCATATGATCATTTACGTACAAAATTCCAGGGAATGTACAAAACACCTACTAGAACTAATAAATGAATTTAGTGAGACTGCAAGATACAAAGTTGATGTAAAAATAGTCAAGTATTTTCTTATATATTAGCAGCAAACGATTAGAAAAAAGGTTTTTTTAAAGATTTTATTTATTTGACAGAGAGAGACACAACGAGAGAGGGAACACAAGCAGGGGGAGTGGGAGAGGGAGAAGCAGGCTTCCCACCGAGCAGGGAGCCCAATGCAGGGCTCGATCCCAGGACCCTGGGATCATGACCTGAGCGGAAGGCAGACGCTTAACAACTGAGCCACCCAGGCGCCCCAGAAAAAGTTTTTTTTTTAATCCCACTCTTGGGCATATGGATATTGGGGTGTGTGGGGGTGTGTGTGTACATCCCACCAAAATGAGAGAATCAACAGAGATGACAACACAAAATCCAGAAAACAGAAGAGCAATCAAAGAAAAAACAACCTAGCCCCCCCGACATGGTGATAAAGAGGAGTCCCAAAATGGCAGCTCTGTGGCGGCTGGACAGCAAGCCATTCACCAACATGACATGGAACTCTGGGATTGACAACGCCGAGAAAAACTGGAACTGATAGACACCCTAAGATGTTTTACCATTTGAGTCTTTAAAGTTCTATCAGAATGTTTAGAGCAAAATTATTGATCATTAGAAAGCAAAGCCAATTAAAAACAAAGTAACCACTATCTCTAAGTTAGAGAAAGAGCAGGTGACCATTGAGTATTCTGTGGCCACAGTCAGCAATATTTAAATGATAATACTATAAATATTAAATGATAACTTGACAAAAATTAGATAAAATTATCATTGGGAGTGGGGTGTCCAGTTGGCTCAGTCAGTACACCATGCAACTCTTGGTCTCGGGGTCGTGAGTTCAAACCCCACATTGGGTGTGAGCCTTATACTTAAAATTGGGAGGATGGGGAAAGAAAAGTCAGGAAGTTAAATCCTCATCTTCTATAGGAAATAGTCAAAAGATAATGCTTAGAGTTGAAAAGCCGAGCCCTAGGAGTAAAAATTAGTTATTTAAATATATGGCAGTAAATGCCAGAAGAAACAGCTAAAAAAGAAAACCTGAAAATGGTTGCTTCTGAAGAGAAAGAGGTGGAGCACAGGATTTTTTCTCTTCGAGCCTGAATTACAATTTTACTTACTATTTAAACCAGGGATATTATTACTTTGCTAAAAAATAAAATAAGTTTAAATAAAAATATTTCAAATAAAAATCTATAGTTTGGTCAACCTTGGGGCCTCTGTCAAGGAAATATTTTTAACTGGATCTGGTTTCTCTAAGCAAGTTTCAGACAAAATCAGGTTGAATAAAATACATGAAATGTATATATACAATTACAAAAAATTAAAACACCTACTTTTAGAAAAACAAGTAGTTCAATAAAAACATTTAGCAAAAATTAAGACTACAGAAACACTTAGGCCCATATCAAATATATCCAATTTCCTGATAAATACTGCAAATGGTAATTAAGGAAATAAAACATTTTTTCAAAAATATTCACATGAGCCTCAGAGAATATATAATATGCCCAAAAGGCCTTTCTACCCACTATAATAGGCATTTTATTTCTGTTCTTCAGCTGCCCACAGTATCATGGAGTATTTTCCTATACTGTCTAAGAGCTCCAAAGACCAGTTCCTCACATTTATACAGAGATGCCCTCAATGGGTACATTACCAGTCATTTCAAATAGAATGACTCTAAACTCCACCCCATCCAATCTCTAGAAGGTGAATTACTTCTGAGGGTCTGTTTTGCAAAACAGCTTTCAAGTCACAAAAACACCAGGAAGGGAGAGAAGAAAGAAAGGAGAAAATATGATAAAATTCTGAGAAACATACACATTTTTAAAATACTTGTAACATTTTAACTTATTCCTTTAGATATTAGGTGGGAGGCTTTCTGGAAACCCTGAAATACTATTCATAGTTCCATCTAATCAGAAACATTCCAATTAAATGAATGATATTAATGTAATTATCTAAGAAAACACTCAAGGGAACTCTACAGATGGTTTCTACAGCAGACTACAACCTGTGGGGCAATTTCTGACTGAGGATGTATGAGGCCCGTGTACTCATTCCTGTTTGTCAAGTGTGATCTGTGATTATGCAATTGAACATTATAGCCACCTCAGGCCATTCTGTGTTTAAAGAGACATGTTTATGGCCATATCCTGCCAAACAACCATAATACCACTTAACCTCAGTTTAACCACTGCCTGAATGAACTTGTTAGGATTACACTGAGATACAGACGCAAAACAAATAAAAGGCCAAGAAATGTGATGTCCGCATACTCCCAAGGGAGGGGGTCCTTACATAATACCCCTTAGTCACTGAGGCAAAATGTACTTGAGAATTTACATTCTAAAAGCTGAAAATTTAAATAAAGAGAACAGGGATAAAAATAACAAATGCTAAATTCCAGAAAGAAATGAATTCCTCTGAAGGGTGGAGTGTGTCATCTCAGAAAGCAGCCCCAAATACAATGTTGTTTCTGGATCTACCCAAGCAAATCAGTAAATCTACAAATAAGAGGAAAAAATGAACCTGAGAACATTTTTACAATGTGTTGTATGGAGTAGACTGCACTACGTTATTGACTGGAATCTACTGCCTATCAAGAGCAGCTAAAAGTCAGTGCCACCCAACTGCTTCCTAGGACAGAAGCCCACTCTGGTGCCACACTAACTCGGAGTGAACAAACCCACACGGGAAGGTGAACCAGCACACTCATTCTCTTCTGCTAGTCAATTATCAAACAGGTACTGGCCAAAAATATTTCTTTTTAAACATGCTTATAAAGTTAAAAACCAGGAATGAGATAATACGATGATGTCTGAAGTGTGCTTTCCCATATGTTTTCTTACTTCTTAATAAAGAGTTCAGTCTGTAAGGCTAAGAGTCCAGCAAAAGATCTATTTCAACCATCCAGTCACCATATTTTAAGGCTTAAAAAGGAGAGATGCTTTAAGGAGACGAAGTAAGGATTAAAAAGCTGACACCCACCATCACATGTACTCCAGACTATGTCACTTAGACCTCAGCTTTATTTTATCATTCAAGTGAAAAGTGACATAAGAGTACACAAAGAATATGTGAAACCGTATCTTTGCTAAAACTCCATCTATAATGATCATTATTGAGAAATAACCACCCATGGTCACTTAAAATACTCAAAACTATACCTATAATAATATTGTGAGAACATGTATTTCAACGTGCTTAAAAAACTTTGAGGCTGGGGCACGTAGGTGGCTTAGTCAGTTAAGCTGACTCTTGATTTTGGCTCAGGTCATGATCTCAGGGTCATCAGATCGAGCCCCGTGTTGGGGCTTAAGATTCTTAAGCTTAAGATTCTCTCCCCCTCTCCCTTTGCCTGCCTCTCTCTCTCTCTCTCATTCTCTCCCTCTCTAAAAAATAATTAATTAATTAATTAAAAAATAAAAAAAACTTTGAGGCTACATTCTGGTACTTTCATCAACAGAGATAGATCATTTTAATTTGTCATGAATGAACAAACCCTTCCAGCAGTATTCTCCTTATTACTCAAGGCAAGGGGAAGCATTACTAGAATTCCATTTCGCAATTCATCTACATTACCACTGAAGAATGTTCTCCCAAGTATTTCTTACTCACACTACGATAATTTAGGACAGGCAGCTGACGAAGTATAGAGTGAACTATTTAGTCCAATATTATGTTACTATTGAGGAAACAACATTCATTTACCAAGGGTTATCCTATTAGTTAATAAACAGAATTCAACATCAACTCTGCATTTAGTGGCCTCTTTCACTCCAAAATACCACTTATTATATTCAATAAGCATTTGTTTTTATTATATTACAATACTGCTTTTATTATAAATACTTTCTACAAAATGGATACTCGAAAGCACGGACTATTTCTGCAAAGGTTAAATTATTACTGGAACTAAAAAGCAAAATATGCAGATACAAACACCAGTAATTTGCAAAGTAAGCTGTGATGTCATCAAGTAAAAGTCCCATCTCTGATTCAGTGAATTCCTGGGAGGCTGTTTAGCATCATAGGTGGAAGCAGGACCTTTGAATCCCAGACCCATTACTAGCCTTGGGCAAGTGATGGGACCTCTCTGATCCTCCATTTCTGAATGTTTAACCTGGAGAACACTACCAATTTCAGGGGATTACTGAGAGGAAGAAATGGTACCATGTATACAATAAGCCCCTAACACAGGGCCTGGCATAGGTAAGTACTGGCATCTTGCAGCATTGCTGCTGTTAGTCAAGCAAAAAGTATGAGCAATCACACCTAAAGGAGTTAAGAAATATACATACTAGTCTTTCAAAGTTTATCCAAATAGTGAAATGATAATACCACAAAAATAAAACAAACTAAATTTACAAAGATCATATGAAAAAATTCTCCAAGGTCTACTATATTTTACCACAATTTTTTAAAAAAGTCTAAGTTCTATCCTGACTTGAGTAGAAAATGTCTAAGATTTCATTCACGAGACATTTACTTCATCTCCCACTATCTGTAAAACAGAATAAATGTTTTAATAAGAATTAACTAATGGTTTAATAAGAGCTAAGAATGTTCATTAGCATTTTTTATAAAAGTAAAAGACTGGAAACAGGCTAAATGTCCACCAATATGGAAATATATGAAAAAATTATGCAGCTATAAGAATGAGAAGGATTTATATATACTAATATGGAATGATAGAAGACATGTTGTCAAATTAAAAAAAAAACAAACAAAATATACTCTATGTTAATACAACCAAAGGGAAAAAAAAGTATGTCACAGGCATACACATTTATGCACTTAAATTCATATTCAAAGGATCAAAACTATGCAACCAATGGTGACTTCTTAGTTTTACTCTGCATAAATCTTATTTCACTATTTCAGTGAGACCACCCTTATACATTACTTATGTAATTTATGAACCTCAAGGAAAGTTAGCCAATAAATACACAATGCTAAAATCAAGTAAAAGTAAGTTTTAGAAAGCACTTTATAGTTTACAAAAGGATTTTGCAATCCCTTAAATAAATCCTTTAACAGGGGCATCTGTTAAGCATCTAACTCTTGATTTCAGCTCAGGTCTTGATCTCAGGGTCATGACTTCAACCCCATGCTGGGCTCATGGAGCCTACTTAAAAAAAAATCCTTAGGGGCGCCTGGGTGGCTCAGTCGTTAAGCATCTGCCTTCAGCTCAGGTCATGATCCCAGGGTCCTGGGATCGAGTCCCACATCAGGCTCCCTGTTCGGCGGGAAGCCTGCTTCTCCCTCTCCCACTCCCCCTGCTTGTGTTCCTGCTCTTGCTATCTCTCTGTCTGTCAAATAAATAAATAAAATCTTTAAAAAAAAAAAAAAAATCCTTAAACGTAGTATCTAATTGAATCCCCATAATAAGCTTCTAGAATTTAAGGTAGTATCCTTATTTTAAAAGTGAGAACAGACTCAAGTATTTATTAATCCACAGTTAATAAATGCAGAGTCAAACAGAAACATACTCCCCCTGACCCTAAATTCAGTGTTCTGGTCTTCACACTACAGTACCTCCATAAATTGAAAATGCAGTCATCTACAAGACTCTCTAAATCTCTATAGTGCTTCTATTCACATGAGAGTCTGGAACGTGGAGGAAAACGCATTCCAGTAGGAGTCAAGGACCAGGGTTCCAGTCTCAACTACATCATCACTAAGACTTCACGGTAAATCAAACTCTATTAACAATGGGCGCCTGGGTGGCTCAGTTGGTTAAGCGACTGCCTTCGGCTCAGGTCATGATCCTGGAGTCCCGGGATCGAGTCCCGCATCGGGCTCCCTGCTCAGCAGGGAGTCTGCTTCTCCCTCTGACCCTCCTCCCTCTCATGCTCTCTGTCTCTCATTCTCTCTCTCTCAGATGAATAAATAAAATCTTTAAAAAAAAAAAAAAAAAAAAAAAAAATCAAACTCTATTAACAATGATTCTCTGGGGGCTGCACATCAGGTTCAACAGTGATGTTTTTAAATAATACTAATACTCAAGCCTGATCTCCAGAGATTAGAATTTAATCTTGATCATCAGTATGTTTATTAAAAGCTTCCCAAGTTATTCTAAGGTACAGCCTGGTCAAGACCATAGATATCCTTATCTGATAAAAATAAAAATAAAAGATATTAAATATCACTTGTGCTATATATACTTTGCAAAACTGAAATGAGGGACGCATGTTATATGAGAAAGTCTCCCATACCTCATTCATTCAAACATGTACTACATCTTCCATGCGCCAGGCATGTACTTGGGACAGAGAGAGAAGGCACCACCCTCCAGAAACTGGGAGGCTACGATGTCCTCAATAACTGCTGAGCTGAGGGAAAAGGCACGACAGAGGCACAAAGGGGGTGGTGACCAGCCCAGCCTTGAGGCTCAGCCTTGGGGGATGGTGGGAAGAGGGCTTAGAAAGGCCTGCAGAGGGGCGCCTGGATGGTTTAATCGGTCAAGCGTCCGACTCTTGATTTCGGCTCAGGTCATGATCTCATAGTCCTGAGATCGATCCCCATGTGAGGCTCCCCACTAAATGGGGAGTCTGCTTCGGAGTCTCTCTCTCTCTCTCATACAATAAGTAAATCTTTAAAAAGACAAAAAAAAAAAAAAAAAAAAAAAGGCCTGCACAAAGGAGACCCTTGAGCTAGATCCTGGTGTTTTAAACAGAGGGCACATCACATGCAGGTAAGTAGTTCAAGATGGCCAGAGGTCCTCAGAGAGAGGGCTCGGGCTCCTCGGGGTCCTTGAGACCCTTTCAGGGGGTCTGTGAGGTTAACACTATTTTAATATTAACGCTAGGACAACCCAAATGTTCTCCAACTGGTAAATGGACAAACTGCAGTATATTCATACACTGGAGTAAGACTCATCAATAAAAAAAACCAAATTAGTGATACAGACAAGAACATGGATGAGTCTCAAATGCATTATGTTAAATGAAAGAAGCCAGATTCAAAAGGCTGTGACTGTATAATTCCATTTATATGACATCTGGGAAAAAAAAAAGCACAACTACAGAACAGAGAAAAGGTCAGAGGGCGTTAAGGCTAAGGGCAGGGGAACATTTTGGGGCGATGGAAATGTTCTATATCTTCACTGTGTTTACACAACCACATGCATTTGTAAAAACCCAGAGAATTGTACACTAAAAAGGGTGGACTGCACTGTATAGAAGTTACACCTCAATAAACCTAACTTGTAAAAATAATAGTATGCTATTCGCCTTTTCCTTCTCTTTCTCTCCTAAATGTACACTGTTTGCCAGAAGCTCATGATCAATGATGTCATCACTCTCCAGCTAAGGGAATGCAAGCTTATATATTCTTATGTCCTAAGTTTTCCTCCATTTCAATACAGTAAATAGTGATAGATATAATCAACATAAACACAAAGCTCTCTTGGGGGTTCAACAATTTTAACACCAGGGTTTCTGAGACCCAAAAGTTTGACAACCACTGCCCTAGGTGATGGGGAGGCCCAGAAGAATTCTAAGCAGAGGGTAACAGCATTTAACCCCACAGGGAAGACTGCAGGGAGATGAGTTAAGAGTTACTAGCAGGGCACCTGGCTGGCTCAGTCAGTTTAGCGTCGGATTCTTGTCTTCCACTCAGGTCATGATCTCAGGGCCGTGAGATCGAGTCCTGTACCGGGCGGGCTCCCTGCTCAGTGCAGAACCTGCTTAAAAGACTCTCTCTCCCCCTCACTCTGCCCTTCCCCCCCAATAAATAAAAATAAATCTTCAAAAAAAAAAAAAGAGTTACTACAGAGGTCTGACTAAGGCTGCCCAGGAAGAACTGGAAAGAAATTATGTCCACACACCATCTGCAGCTTGTTACAAACCCCAAGCCAGTTTCTCTCTACTGAGCTCTCTTTGTCGGTATGTTAATGTTTTGCAAAGGAATTTCTGTCAACTGGTAACACAGTTAGGAAATGAAACCTGCTACAAGAGCCATCCTACAATGTATTACTGATAGGTGATTTTTGGATTACTCACTCTTCAAACAATGCCAATAATTTAAAATTGAGTTTTACATATTTTAAACTTGAAAAATAACCACCCTAAAGAGGTACAAAAGCTAATATGGGGAGGGGACTCAATACCTCGAAACCAATTAGGAAAACTAGGTAATTGATTAAAAACCAATATATCACTTCTCCGAAATATGCTTTCATTTGTATCCAGAAACACTATGACAATCCCAACTCAGCACAACACTTTCTATGTAAATATGGTTTTTATTGGATGGGGGGTGGGGGGTTGCTTCTTTTTGGTCTACACAGTTCCCTCTCCTCCTGGGGAGAATTCATTTCTAAATACTGGCCCTATACATTCCAAATTATTTCAAGTACAGAGCTTTTTCTATAATCTCCTTATGCCTACAACTGTTTAGTACTTTGGGATGCCATAAAGATAGAGAAATTAATCTGAAAACTATCTATGTCTTTAAACTTTAAATACATGGGAAACAGACAGATGATAGATCAATCGATCAATCATGGGAAGGAAGTGGTAGGTATTAGAAGGATGATTTCCTCCACCGAAAAGAAAAAGAAAACTTAAATACAACTTTATATGCCATTTTAAATGAGTGTGTGTGTGTTTGTGTGTGTGTGTGTGTGTGTATGTTAACTGCCATCACATCTTGCTTCTCTAATGATTTTAAGTAGCCAACCCCACTGACACCTCTTAGGTAATCCCAAACAGGTGGAAACCTGTCTAGAGCAATCAATTTGCCGCATTTTAGAAAATTCACCTATACATCTATTCACAGGAAAGGGGGTTGGGGCCATGCCGGACTTCTGCCAAAGCAGCTGTGTATTATTAAAGATAAAGTAAAATGAGATCCTTACCTGAAAGTACAGTCCTTTTGATCTACTTATTATACAGAAATCTTGGATATTAGTTTACTGCCATTCACATTCAAAACTGAACCTAAGGATTGAAAGGGGGGAAATAATTAATTTGAAATACATGCACAATGAAGATAAAAACATCAATTTGATCAAAGATGAAATTTCCGTACACTTGTTGAAGCCAAATGGTTTCTGCAGGGAACCTGCTTTCTGTGACTCAAATCCAAAATGGAAAACGTGGGTGGTTCTTCCTGTCTCACCATTAAGAGCCAGCCAATTGGCTGATGAAGTTTTCACACAACTTAAGCTCAAACTCCAGCCTTCCATCTGCTCTAATACTGCCATACCTTAGGGAAATGAAAGAAAAATAAAGGCTTTCTTCAGCCTCAAAGTAAGTCTTTTTTTTTTTTTTTTTTTTTTTTAATATTTTATTTATTTATTTGAGACAGAGAGAACGAGAGAGACAGAGCACATGAGAGGGGGGAGGGTCAGAGGGAGAAGCAGGCTCCCTGCCGAGCAGGGAGCCCGATGCGGGACTCGATCCAGGGACTCCAGGATCATGACCTGAGCCGAAGGCAGTCGCTTAACCAACTGAGCCACCCAGGCGCCCTCAAAGTAAGTCTTTAACAGGTACCTTAGTCCTTCCAGACTCTATTTGAGTGTAAATCTTCAAAACTTCAAATCCAGAAGATGTGAAAAATAATGAGAGCTGAATCACAAAATAATTGAGGGGCTTTACAGCTGCCTCTGACTTTGGAGCTATGATTTCTAAAAAACTGACAAACGAATCTCTCTTGGATGCCAGACTACAGTCGTAGTGTGGCTGTGGGGCAGGGGCTTCCAGCCCAGTCAGCTTACCCAGAACTGCACTTCTTCCCACCCACAAGTCACTCACCGTTTGCCAAGACGTGCCTGCCAACGGATACTGTATTTGGGCTTCTAAACATACAAGTCTGCCAGACTGGGATATGAATCCAGTAATTCTGCAGGCTATTTCTGCATATCCACCTAGAGCTAGTCAACTAGCCAGTGTGATACAGACAACTGAAAACACACACACCACGGTACACCTTCAAGGACAAAGAGACCCTGGGTACATGAGACTAACATGGGAAAACAATCACGAAGACCCTTCTGCCAGAGGCCTCCTCATATGCACACCTACGATCTGTGGAAAATCTGCAAATATAAGACCATAAAAATTTAGATGGCTACTTCCAACATTAATACAAGGCCTCTAAGTGGCAAACCGCTCAAAAGGAGCAATGGTCCAGTTCCTAAAGATTCCAGACCCAATCTGAAAACTCCTCACGCTTTAGGAGGCTGTCTCGAAAATGCTCAGAGGTTCACAGAGCTCATGCTGCTCAGTGGAGAAGGGCCTTCTGAGAGCCACCGGAGACTGCCCAGCAGGTCCTTACAGAACGACCGCAGTCACACAGGGGAACCCACTGGCCAGACTAAAGCAAAGGGCACTGGCTCCCAAAGTATTCATCCCGAGAGAGCTGCTTTGTGGAGAGACAGTGAAACTTGAAATACGCGCCCTGTCTGTACTTGAAATTTTAGGAAATACGGGTATGAGGCACTAAGCAGATTATGAGCAAATACGTATCATAAGCGCTCCGAGCTGAAAGAGGTTGCAATACCCCATTATCACTGTAAAACCATCATCCTACAGATAAGATGAAGTCAAAATCTCCTGACTGGCAGCCTGGTACTCTTCCTATCACACCCTGCTCTTTAATCAACTGGGGTAACGATCTTTTGGAGCATATTAAAATCAAGCTACAACTCCGCTGCAGGATAAAAATCTCATTTAACCATGTGTTGGGGGGGAAAAAAAAGATTAACATAAAAGATTAAGAAGCAAAACCTTTAGAGTAATTCCCTGCTGGGGAAAGGGGTAGGGCGGGGTTGGCTGTCTTTCTCCATAAAAATATGATCTAATCTTCAGGGAAAATGTACTTACAAAATTATATACAAAAACCATCTCTCTCTTTTTTTAAAAAAAACTCATCGCTTCCAAACTTGTACCTCCAGCAAAAAAACACAAAGCATAATGCCTTACTTCACTTACACAGAATGTTGAATTGACAAAAATAGCAATCCTTTCTTCCCAAGTTGAGGTTGAAAATATTTTCTAAATAAGGTATTTTCACTTTGCTATAATTAATTTCCTCTATTATAATATATTTAACTTCAAAGCAAATCAAGTAGATTTATTCCCCCATTGTGGTTTTCTTTAAAACTCTGATTTAACACTTCTAAGACAATAACGTAAGGTGATCTTTCATTCTGTTCATTTTCTCTAATTCCAGATGACAATTCCACAAATCAGCACAAAAATATGCAGGCTTATACACATAAAAAGAGAAGCACGTGGGGCATATGGGTGGCTCAGTCGTTAAGCATCTGCCTTCGGCTCAGGTCATGATCCCAGGGTCCTGGGATCGAGCCCCACATCGGGCTCCCTGCTCCGCGGGAAGCCTGCTTCTCCCTCTCCCACTCCCCCTGCTTGTGTTCCCTCTCTTGCTCTGTCTCTGTCAAATAAATAAAATCTTCTAAAAAAAAAAAAAAGAGAGAAGAATGCAATTTGTATAGGATGGAATATCTGCATGCATTTTTAAAACTTTTAAGATAAAACATAAATCTTGGAACAAATTTATAACCGCCCCTAGGTTATCAAAAAGAGGCCTGTATACTCCTCTCTTATTAAGGATGCTTTGGTTATAATTTATGACAAAAGTTAGTACCAATTCTGCCAAGAATTAGTTGTGCGATGTTGGGCAAGTCATTTAACCTTTGGGCTTAAGCTGACATGAAAAGCCAGCAGAGCCTATTTCTAAGATACCTTCTAGGTTTCGACGATGGACTCTGAAAAACAAACTGAGGGTTCTAGAGGGGAGGGGGTGGGAGGATGGGTTAGCCTGGTGATGGGTATTGAGGAGGGCACGTTCTGCATGGAGCACTGGGTGTTATGCACAAACAATGAATCATGGAACACTACATCAAAAACTAATGATCTAATGTATGGGGATTAACATAACAATAAAAAATTAAAAAAAAAAAAGATACCTTCTAGGTTTCTTAACATCTTCCTAAGACATTAAGGATCATCTTTATTTCCCTTAAATCCTAAAAAATCAAATACATCTTTAAATAATAAAAATGAGTATTTATAAGTTACATTATGGCCCAGAACTTACTGGGAGGCTACCAGCAGATTAGATAAATGAAAATTTCAGAATATTATGGACTTTATCTGCATTAAATGGGTCTCCCTGTCTCGTTTTCCAGCTTGTCTGAGCAGGTGTACAGATGCATTTTCACATCTGGATGACTCTGTTGAAGGGTTTTTCCAACTCTCCCTAGGCCTTGATCCCTTCCTCTTCCCGCCCCTGCTGCCTCAGGACCCTGATTCTCTGAAATCTGGCTCTATTTGCCACAATGCTGGAAATGAAAAGCTTTTCTATCAATTAAATTTAAAACCAGCTGCCATCCAAATCTATATCTGTACATTTTTATCACTGAGTAATCGAGATTTTAATGTCTAAAGAATTTGTTCCACTGATAATATCTGAAAATTTAATGACTTTTTTTCACCTGAAGCCGAGTTCCTTCCTTAGCGCCAAATAAGCAAGGAAGTTCCAGAATACTGTTTATAACACAACTCACAGCCTTAAGATAATTTACTTTCTTTACATACCAACTGGTCATTTTGCCATCCCCAGTGAGTTCATGAATAAAATAAACACTAGGATTGAGAATCTGGCATTTTACTAGTAGAAATCCTAAAGAGTAGTTGTTTTTTGTCAAGTTCATTCATTCATATACTGATTATCTCCTACAGGGCAGGCACTATTTATTCTTCGTGCTGGGATACACAAACTGACAAAAGTCTGCCTTCACGGAGCTTGTAGTCTGATGGAGGAGACACCCGACACACAGAGACTATATGGACATAATATAGACATAATATATATGATGTACTCATAACCAGTAAACATAACATACAGACATATGACATGGGAGATACATATACAATGTGAGAGAGAGTATGTGGTACTGAAAAGAAAGAGGCCAGGATGGTAGACTAAGGAGATGGAGGCCTGAATGGAGGGAGGGTGAATTGCAATCTTAATCGGGTCAGGGTAAGACTCAGAGCAAAGACTTGAAGGAGCTGAGAAGTGAGTCAAACTAAAGTTTCCTAGTAATTTTTACCTTGTACTGACTGTGCATGTAATAGCAATGCCTTATCAAAACAACAGTGTATGGGCAAATTTATGAACAGCCCAGAAGAGTAAACAGAAGAGAGCTGTGTGTAAACCCCCTTCGTTTTTGCAGCTGAGTTTACCAAGCGAAACTTACATCTTCAATTAGGCATGATCATTATGCAGTTTTTTTCTTCCCCAAGTGTTAGTTTGAACAAAATTCTTATTTCTGTGACCCATTTTCCTTAAAAGTCAAAGAGAAATTTCCAAATATTACTTGACACATGAAAGAACAGCAGTATTATCCAACTAACAACCCACTGAGATGTCCCAACCAGGACTTAAATCTCAGTATGAGAACCCAGGAAGCACTGGAGCTTCATCCCACTGGGGAGAAACCCATGCTTTCCCAGAGGGATTGGCAGGGAAAGACCAGGCAAGCTGTGAAATCAGGAGGTAACCCCACCTCCCACCACCAACAACCAGCTGTCTAACCCTGAGCTAATCCCTTCACTCCCTGGCCTTCGATTTCCTCAACTACAGATTCAGGGCAGTGGACCATGTGATTTCCAAACCCCTTCCAGGGCTAGGTCCATTTCAGAAAAAAAGTTAGGTAAATAACCATATCTGAAAAATTATAACAATGCTAACCCACCGTCACAGATCCATACACTTTAATTTGTTCTTCTGAGAACAATAATGAATTTATCCTGACTCATGCATAAACCCTCAACTTTCTCAGATCAAAAGATTCTCAAGAATGGGGCTGGACTGGTTCACCGAGGACAAAAGAACTTGCAAAAAAAGACATTATTTTTGTCTTGGCTTCATTATCAACATACTCTCATTAGACTAATATGGAAATCCTAAACTAACACAAGCATGCACCTGCTGGGGTTTCAAATATTCTTTACGTACCACCACCCCCAATTTTAAAAAGTGTGTTTTTAAATAGTAGGCTTCCTTCAAAGTTACTTGCAATCCATTAGTCTTCTTACCACAGTATTATTTCAAAAAGGTGCTGTGATGATCATCTTATTCAGAGAGGCCCCAAATCTACACTTCCTCTCACCACTGTTAACAGCTCCCTTCTGGGTAAAGCCCACCTTTTCGCTGCAGAATTACAAAAGAAAGCAAATAAACCAACTGGGGATGGAAGAATTATGTTTCCTGCCTTCTTCGCCCTACAGTACAGGCAAGGCTTATGAATTAGATTCTACCAACCTGGCGCACCGCATGGGACTCCTTCAGAACAGAGTCCTGTTACGTGGGAAAAGCAGCAGGGTGGAAGGATGTGTGGCACGCATTTTGCTGGCAATGTGGCGTGCTTCTGGCTCTGGCTTCCTGATTTGGAGCATCCCGACCCAGGCAGGGGCAGCAGTCCCTCGGAGGGCCAGTCCCACAGTGCAGTACTGGCAACCATTCCCAGAAACTCGGCCTCCGGGCTCTTTCATCAGCCCTCCCGACGATTTGCTAAGCTACCTATCACCCCTAATAAATCCCTTTTTGTTTACACTAACTAGAATAGATCTTAGTATCTGTAACCAAAAACCGTGACCAATTCACGTAGCACATATTCCTTTCATTATTTCCATATACAAGAGCTGAGATTGAAAGACACAAGGAACACACAGAACATTCCACTATAAGTCAAGAGTTCTTTGTTTCCAGCCAGGGCTCAAATCCACAATCAACACTTCCAACCTTTCCTTATATGTACTTTCTCATAAATTTCATCACCTCTCCCATGCAAGAAGAAGAAAATGATTTTTGCCTAACTAATTTTCTATCAATAAAGAGGCTGATGACAGTAACTTGGCGAGATATTTGAGAACAGGATACAATAAACATCATTTTCTATACCAGCTCAAGTTTATGGAGCAGCCTGTAGTGTTAGGCAGCACTTGGAGAACATTCCCAAACTGCAGACAAGGTGATCTAATGCTGTGTTGCAATGCCAAAATGATCAGCACTCTGTGCCAAGGCACAACTTAATTCACAAAGCAGCGATGAACTTTTCACTTATTTTCACCCATCCCTCAGGGCAAGATAATCATGTTAAACCCACAGACACATCAGGTAACTAAAATATTACCCTAGGACCTAACACCAAAAGCAGACTGGAAACGCTAAGAAGTGATTATGCATGTTAAAATTCTCTTCTCGGTAGAAAGACATTAAGTCCCACAAAACCAGTTGACAAAGATGAGAAAAGTAATCAGTTGTTAGTAATACGGTTACTTGAAATGGCAGGAGAATCTTACAAAGGACATCTGATATCTCTGAATAATCAAATTACTCTGTACTACCAAACTGCACACAAATATTTCTCAGGTAATACTCAAAGGCAAAACTTTTATATAAAAGATCACTTACACACTTCTGAAACCTATTAATGACACTGATACTCATTCTGAAGGCGACTCAACGGTCTGCCAAATAGAAAGTGGGTATTCAATTCAAAGGAGAGCACAAGTACGCATCAAGAGAGACTCCAGACAAGTCTACTAGCGTTGGTGCCAACCTCACCCTGGGTCACAGGTCCTCAGAGCCACCCCAGCTTCCTGACTGTGGCACCACTCCCCTCCTGCTGCCCGAATACTCTGTAGCGCGCTTAGCTTTAACACTGGTGGTGGGGAGAATGGGAATACACAAAAGTCAAAAATAACTATATTCTTCCCTAAGGACGAGGCAAATCAGCTTGCTCAAGAAAACTCAGAGCCTGGCTTCTTCCAAACAAAATTTTAGAAACAATAATTCAGAGAGCCTCTAGGCAAGGAAGTTACTAAGATGAGTATGGAGCTTTACTATGATTACACGTGCACCATATGTGTCCTTGAGATGCATCTGGCTCTCTCTCTCTTTTTTTTTTAAGAAATGAAGTATTTCTGGGCTAGAAATGACACATGGCCTACTCTCAAGTTTTTTTATGGTTTCTCATATTTAGACTCTAACCTCAATCTATTGCAGGTTTAAGGATGGATATGATGCTCACTCAATAGTATCAAAGTCAAAAATACATATGTAATACTGCCGATGAGTGATTCCCAAAGCTAGTCTGCAAAACAATACCTGCAACTGTAGGTCCTCAGAGAAATGAGGGAAAGAAAAAAAAACTTGTTCATGAGTATTTCATAAAGCTAGCTCAATGTATCCAATTTAAAGGGTTGCTCTTTATTCATTTATGCTCTTTATCCTTTCTATTCTTTTGGTATTCAAATGGCCTTTCTTCATAAAATGCTGAAAATTTTAATGTCTTTAATTTACATTCAATTAATTAACATACAGTGTATTATTAATTTCAGAGGTAGAGTTTAGTGATTCATCAGTTGCATGTAACACCCAGGTGCTCATTACATCACGTGCCCTCCTTAATGCCCATCACCCAGTTACCCCATCCCCCCACCCCCTTCCCCTCCAGCAACCCTCAGTTTGTTCCCTATGGTTAAGAGTCTCTCATAGTTTGTGTCCCTCTCTGATTTCGTCTTACTTTATTTTTCCCTCCCCTCTCCTATGATCCTCTGTTTTGTTTCTTAAATTCCACGAGTGAAATCATATGATAATTGTCTCTCTGATTAACTTATTTCAAAATGCCAAAAAATTTTAAAAATTATATCTGTAACCTGTACCTTCTCTATCTCCAACATCCCAACACCCCTCCTTCCAGTGGCTCAGGCAAAAAATAAAAATAAAATAAAACCTAATGCCATTCTTGGCTCCTCTTTCCCCCTCCACATGTCCAGACCGTGAGCATATCCTGTCAGCCCTGCTCTCAAAACACATCCATAACAACCACAATGAAGATACAGAACATTTTCACTGCCCCAAAAAGTGGTATCAAAATGGCCAGTAAACATATGAAAAGGTCCTCAACTGCCTTAGTCCACAGGGAAATGCAAATTACAGCCACGATGGAATGCCTCTACCACCCACCGGAACAGCTACAGTTCAGGAGTGTTGCCAAGAATGTGGAGCTCCCATAGGTGCTGACGGACAGCCACCTTGGAAAGCTGCTTCTCAGTGTCTACTACAATCAATATACACAAACCCCATGACCCAGCAAGTCCACTTCTAATTATATCCCCTATAGAATGTCTTCACCAAAAACACATGCACAGAAAAGGCAGCACTACTCACTTGCCAAGGACAGGAAACAATCGTGTCATCATACAATGGAATTCTCTACAGCAACAAAAACGAACAAACTACAGACACCTGCAAGGACATGATGAACCTCACAAACACCATGTTGAATGAAAGAAGCCAGAAACAAAAGAATTTATTATACATGATTGCATTAATATAAAGCTCACAGGGGTGCCTGGGTGGCTCAGTCGGTTAAGCGGCTGCCTTCGGCCCGGGTCATGATCCCAGGGTCCTGGGATCTAGTCCCACATCGGGCTCCTTGCTCAGCAGGGAGCCTGCTTCTCTCTGTCTCTCCCTCTGCTTGTGCTCTCTCTGTCAAATAAATAAAATCTTTAAAAAAAAAAAAAATATATAAAGCTCACAAACAGGCAAATGGTAAGTTACGGAATTAGTAGTCAAGGGGTAATACTTTGGGAAGGGGTGACTGAGCCTCCTGAGGGGCTAGAAACATTCTTTTTTTTTTTAGGATGGTATTTATTTATTTGAGAGAAAGAGTGAGAGAGAGCATGCACAGGGGGAAGGGCAGAGGGAGAAGAAGACTCCCCGCTGAGCCAGGAGCCCCACTCAGGACTCCATCCCAGGACGCTGGGATCATGACCTGAGCTGAAGGCAGACACTGACTGAGCCACCCAGGCGCCCCAGGGGCTAGTAATATTCTATTCTTAATCTGAGTGCTCATTACACAAATGTATTCACTTTGTAAAAAATCATCCCACCGCACACGTACTTTGTGCATTCTTCTATATGTTTTTTACACTATTATATAAAGTTTTGTTTTGTTTTTAATTACCTTCTCAATAAGGCTTTCTCTGGCCTGGTTTCATGAACATGTCCACCGCTCCCCAGGATTTCACATCCTTTCTGCCCCCTCCCTTATTTTTTCTCTTTAGCACTTGTCAATATCCGAATGCTGTCTATTTTACATACTAGATATATTTTACAAACCTACCTTGTTTATTGTCTGTCTCCACACACTGGAAGTTCCATGAGCATGAGTATTTTTTCCATTTTTCTGAGTATGTACTACTGAGTCTCCAGTGTCTAGAACAATGCTAGCTATCATCGATAGTAGGCACTTAATATATACTGATTTAATTCATTTATTAAGTACACAGCCTTGCCCAATTCAATTATGCTTGTGGATCTGAGCGGTAATTCTTACCGCCGCCATGGTATGCTGAACAGTAAGCCAGTTCTGCTCTGTTCTGGCTTCATACTTCTCCACGTGGTTCTCAGAGCTCTCATCTGCCTGATCATCTGCTGGATACTCCCATTTTTCCTACTTCCCAATCAGGTTCTGGACAGTATAACACTAACACTCTAAATTCTATAACATCTATGTTTATAAATGAAGCCTAAGGCTGCATTAACTCATTTCCTAATTCCTAAAATCCACCTTGTGGACTCGTACATACTGAGTTTAAGGTCAAATAAAAGTAACAAAGAAACTTAACTCTATTTTTTTCCTCCACATAAACATATAAATCAAGAAGTATTCACATCTTAGAGTGAGGTCTTTCGTTTCTGGTCCTAAATGTAGACATTTTCGGGGGTCTCTCCACCTCTTCCTACAGCAAGTTCTAGCTCGCCATTCCAACCCTTGAATTCTTTTTTTTTTTTAAAGATTGTATTATTTTTAAGTATCTGTACACCCAATGTGGGCTTGAACCCACAACCCCAAGGTCAAGAGTCCCATGCTCCTCCAACTGAGCTAGCCAGGCGCCCCAACCCTTGAATTCTTCTAAGGCAGTGTTACTCAACCTTTTGTTGCTATTGCTCCCTAAGGAGATTTTTTTAGACATTTTCCTTAATCACACTCCCCCATGAAATTTTAATACCACACATATACTGTATATCTACTTAGTACTAATGTATATTGCACTTCAAATATTAAAGAAAAAAAATTCTGCCCTCCCCCAATTTCACTTCCTTCAACGTGTGTGTTTTAAAACCTTGCTTCTGTCAACTACATTACCTTACCTTTCTAAGTTTCCTTCACACGGACATCTGTCAACAATAAAACCATCTCAGTAAAAGACAAAAGTTGTGGGGCTGAGATCAAGAGTCCCATTCCACTGACTGGCTTGGGCATGTGACTTGATCTCAGGGCTGTGAGTCCAAGCCCCATGTTGGGTGTGGAGCCTACTTTAAAAAAAACAAAAAAAGATAAAAGTTGTAACCCCGAGAAGTAGAGTCTAACAGCACAGTAGGAAAGGCTTCCCTCCCAGCTGAGGCAAATCCATTAAAACTACTATTTTTAAAGTACACTTCTCCAACAAGCAACAAAACCCACCAAACACCCAGTTCGCATTTTCCATCTCATTCATAAGGACAGCATTTTGTTAAATGAGACATTTTGTTGAAATCAAAAGACAGCAATCCCTTAACTAATAGCCTATCTCTCCTTCTTAAAATCTATTTTTAAGAAGAACACAAGATAAGCACAAAATGACTTATTTTAGTCTCTCCTAAATCCCTCTAGAATCTGTTCCTTTTCTTGGCCTCTTGGCCTGCGTACTCCCTACCTTCACTCTTGTAAGAGGCCCCCCTTGCCCTAGGTCCAGATTAGTACTTTTTATTTTCCACGTTATTAGCAAACTTTTTAAATGCAAATCTGATCTGTCTGCTCCCAGGATATTTAAATCTTTCCAGAGCTCTTTCCTCCCAGTAAGATAAAAGTCCCAACTCCTCAGCATGATATGCAAAGATTTTCACTGTGAAGCCAATCAGCGGCCAGTCACATCTTCCTGTTTCTAGAAAGCTTTTCATAATCACTTTACCCAGGATAGCAGAAATGCTCTTACACCCATACCAGCTGGTACCTGCCCTCCCCACCTCATCCACTCACCCCTGGTCTCTTCCTATTTTAAGAAGCAAGGTCACCTCTTCAAAGACTTCCTCTTCTCCCCCTCTCCTTCCCAGGGCCACAAAGCACCTCATAACCAGCTTTACAGGCACTCTGCATACATTTGGTAATTACTTGCTTATCAGAATGGGTCTGTTTTCCCCCACAGTTGAGCCATTTAAAGGATGCATGCAAGGAAATGCACTAAGAATACTTGCTTCAAGCTGATATCCTAAATTGGGAGCTTGACATTCATCTTTGTATTCTAGCACCTGGAGAACCAGGAACCTATGGGAATTGGAAGCCCAATAAATACTTTTGGAATGACAGAAACCCTGCTGGTTCCAGATAACCACTACCTCTTTCTCTCAGTGTTATCAATCACCTGTTTAAACCTAGACTCAATTTCTGCCAGAAATTCACATGCAACTTAATCCATTTCCCTTTCTTTAGAAAACAAAAACACTGATTTCAGGAGCTTCTCTCACCTTCTCATTTCTTGAAGTTTCCAAATGGGTTCCTCGAAAATAATTGCAGAGTTTTCAGTATCCTAGGAAATAACTCATTTCAGCCTGGAGACTTTTACCTACTTTAACTGAGTGAGAACGCTCTCACTTTACTGCATCTTATGTATTCTACCCTTCTGTCTGAAAACCACTTTCTTCGCTAGAGAAGATAGCAGAAGGAGTGAATGACTCTGCACTCCCTCCTTGAAGATTAAACAGTGGGTCTAGCTTCATTCTTCTTCCTCATCTTGTATTATAGACTGAACACTAATTTTCATATACCTGATCTTTATTAAAGCTGAACCCAAACATACTTGATAACACAGCAAGTCCACTCTTAGACATATATCCAACAGAAATGCATGTCCATGTGCCCCTCAAAGGATGTAATAGCCAAAGATCAAAAATTGAAACCCAAATGCCCACCAAGAGTAGAACATATCAATAGTTGTATATTCATACAAAGGAAAACTATAGAGCAATAAAAAAGAACTACAGCTGCAAAGAACACATGGATACATTTTACAAGTTAAACAAAAGAAACCAAGCACAAATGAAAATACCCTTTATGATCCCATTTCTACAAATTTCAAAAATATGTAAAAACAAATCTATGGTTTTAGAAGTGAAGAGTGGTTACCTTTGGGGAAGAAGGAGGCTAGTGATGGCAAAGGTGCATGATGAGAAGGCTTCTGGGGCTGGTCATGTTCTCTTTCTTGACCCTGCATGGTGATTACACACATGTATTCATTTTCTGATGACTTACTGAGCTCTATCTTTATGATGCACTTGATGTGTATTATACTTATAAAAAAGTTTTCTTAAATTACTGTAGTAATTTCAAATCTTTCCCTACAAGTCATGGGTCATTCTAGATATAACCTTTCTAAACATTTGTTGGCGTTCAGTCTGTTCTTTTGCTTTCATGCTTACTATGTGCCCCTCTTTTATACACCACTTAAATGTGGCTTCCTAAGAAAGTAGAAACACAACCCACAGAAAAGGAGAAAATTTTTTCAAATCGTATCTGATAAAAAATTTGGATTTAGGGTATATAAACAATTCTTAAGACTCAACAGTAAAAAAATATACAACTCAATTTTAAAATGGGCAGAGGAGGGGCACCTGGGTGGCTCAGTCAGTTAAGCATCTGCCTTCAGCTAAAGTCATGATCCCAGGGTCTTGGGATAGAGCCCCAACATCGGGCTCCCTGCTGAGCAGGGAGCCTGCTTCTCCCTCTCCCATACCCCCTGCTTGCGTACTCGTGCACTCTTTCTTTCTCTCAAATAAAATAAAATAAATAAAATCTTTAAAAGGAAGGAAGGGAGGGAGGGAGGGAGGGAAGGAGGGAGGGAGGGAGGGAAGGAGGGAGGAAGGGCGGGCAGAGGATCTGAACAGACATTTTTCCAAAGAAGATATACAATGACCAATAAACACATGCACTATGGGGGCACCTGGGTGGCTCAGCTGGTTAAGCATCTGCCTTCGGCTCAGGTCATGATCCCAGAGTCCAGAGATTGGGCAACCTGCTCAGCGGGTAGTCTGCTTCTCCCTGTCCCTCTGCCCTTTTCCCCTGCTTCCCCTGCTCCTGTTCTTGCTCTCACGTGCTCTCTCTCAAAAATAAATAAATAAAATTTTTTTTAAAAAGTGCATGAATGATGATCAACATCATTAGTCATCAAGGAGCTGCAAATCAAATCCACAATGAGATCCCACTCCACACCCATTAGGACTGCTAAAATAAAAACACCAAACAATACAGCAACAAGCGTTGGCAAGGATGTGGACAAACAGGAACCTTCACACACTGCCGATGGTGGGAATGTCAAAGGGGACAGCTACTTTGGTAAACAGTCTGGCAGGTTAAACAGAGTTACTACAGAAGTCAGCAATTCCATTAATAGGTGTACACCCAAGAGAAATGAAAACATGTGCACACCAAAACTTACACATGACCAGCAGCATTCTTCTTAACACACAAAAAGTGAAAACAACCCAAATGTCCATATTACTCGGTCATAATAATAAAGTACAGATGCATGATACTTGAGAACATCATGCTAAAGAAGCCAGGCACAAAAGACCACATATTATAGGATTCCATTTACATGAAACACCAGATTAGGCAACTCTATAGACAGCAAGGAGATTAGTGCTTGCTTAGGTCTGAAGTTATGGGGGGGCACCCCAAGAGCTAAAGGGCATGGGTTTCTTTTTCAGGTGATGAACATGTTCTCAAACTGACTGTGGTGATGGTAGCACAAAGCTGTGAATATCTTAAAAACCAGTGAATTGTGCACTTTCAATGGGTTAATTTGGTATGTGAATTTTATATCAATAAAGCTGTTATTTTTTAAAAATCTGGCTTGTTTTGCAATGGCCCCAAACAGCTGCGCTGCCTTCTCAGAAGCCGGCCCCATTTTTGCTTATCAGTGTGATTTGGAATCTACAATCACAACTTTTGTTTCTTGGAGCTTCCCACCCATCTGGATGAAACCATACTCCTTTTTATAGTTCTGCTGGCCTTGGAGGTACCCTATCTTTTCTCTGAGCTTTGTGAAATCTCCTTCTAAAAATCTAGGCCATAAGACTCTTCCATCATGAAGAAATGGAAGCCACTTTCACCCAAAGTTCTCAGCATGAATCAGTGAGCCACAATTTCCATCTTCAGCCTTCTAAAAATAGATCAAGGACTTATCAGATGTCTCCATTTATCGGGTTGAGATTTCCACAAATACACAGATAGTTGAAATGCACCATTTATAAACTATCTTCTCCTTGTGCCAGCTTTGAACTTATACATATTTATTCAGGGATGCATGTAAGATTAGGCTCTGGGAATACAAAATTGCAAAAGACACAATTCCTGGCCTTCAAGGTCTAACAGGAGAAGCAAACACAGAAAAATAACTTTAACACATTCTGACAAAGCTCCCCCAGCTTCTCTCCATCCTGCCACTTAATAAGTGACTTGTAATTGTCTGAAACCCGTCTGTCAGCTTGGCTTGCTTTCGTGAGAACGGATGTGCCCTGTGAGTCCCAAAGACTGACAGTGACCTGAACCCAGGAGAGCTTCAACAAACTCTTGATTGAATATGTGAATGAAAAAGCATGACTATGCAAGGAGAACCAAGTATGTCATACATAAGCACCTGTCCTGCCCTTTAACCTCTTCTCAGTTACAAATCCCAGCCACATTTGGCCTTAGCACAGTCCTTGCTGAGGCCGGCAGGGACCAAATGAAGCTGGGAAGATACCCAAGTGGATTCCTCCCTCTCTGCCCCCGACCTCTCCTTCATCTGAGCTCTTAGCTTTCCTACCCTTGCCTTCCTCCATCTGACGCCTGGGCGAAAATGCTCAGGATAACCTTTCAAAGACAACTGTGATGAGATGGGATGTTCCTGTGTAATGGAGATGAAATTTATGGCTCCAAGAACCCACCATTATAACCCAAATGAAATGTATCTTTCCATCAGGGTCTTTAAAAACCCAAGGGAAAGAGACCAGGACGGCTGAGAAGCTGGGAGGGCTTGCAAGAAGGGAGGATGGGTAGTGACACAGACTGGACTGGGCTGGGCGTCTGTTACATGCCAGACCCTGTCCCTGCTGCCATACACCTGCCATCATCATTAGCGCTCCCAAGGGCGCCTGGGTGGCTCAGCAGTTTGAGTGTCCGGCTCTCGATCTCGATCTCAAAGTCATGAGTTCAAGCCCTGCGTTGGGCTCCATAAAAAATTAATAATAATAATAATAATAATTAGAGCTCCCATCTATTGGTACTAAACCCAAACTGTGGGGAGGGCGTGACATACATCATCTCATTTCTTCTTGACAATAACCTTGCGAATTAAAGCATCATCACTGTCCCCTTTTTCAAAAACAGGTAAGAGGTTAAAGAATCTCCTGAGGTCACAGTGGTAGGATGGAAACCAGGTCTCAGGGCCCAAAGCCTGTATGTACCACTTCCACTTACCAAGAAACACTGTGTAACATGGGAACGCAACTTAGCCTCTGCACCCATGTTCTAAATCTAAACTGTAAAAATGAAGGAAATTCCTTCCTCAAAAGTTGGCTTTGAAAATTAAATGAGACAATATATCCAAAAAACAAAGTTTTAGAACACAACTCACTTGCAATTTAGAAACTATTCACAGAGAAACCTAAGGTCAAAGCTGCTCTTGGTTTTGTTCCCCAATGTTTTTCTCCTGAGGAAAAGCAGACACCCCACCCCCAAAGCTGCTGTACCCAATGCCATATGCCCACGGTGGAAAATGCTGCCATCTTCCCGGGGCCTCTTCCTTCTCCCCATCAGATTTCACCTTCAAGCCCCTTTTGCTTGTTTTCAGAAGCCATTTTTGAAAGGTAGGAAACATGGAAACATTAATTGTGGTTAGTTATCATTGGGTGGTAAAATGATGGAGGATTTTTTTTCTTCTTCATATTTTCTGGTATTTTCTAAATATTAAAAAAAAAAACAAAAAAAAAACCTTGTGCAGTGCTTTCCTAATACAAAAAAAAAGAACAACAAGAAGAGAAAAGGAAAGAAAAGCCAATGCATTTAAATGATCTCCTTCGTCTCCTCCTGGACATCTCTCTCTTCTTCCCCACAGCTCCCCAGCGAGCTGGAAGCATCTTGAGAACAGGGCTGCTAAATCATCTGCACCACACTCCGCACAGCACCTCACCCACAGCAGCGGCCCGCCACAAAACAGCTCAGTGAGTGTCTGCTGAATGAATGAGTATTCAGGTAATATTTAGAAGCAGACTCTCTTAATGAATGGTGGGTGGACCAAGGTATGAATGTGGCATGTCTTTAATGAACGTGGATTATCATAGTTAAATATCATTATTATAAAGGTAGCTTTCAAAAAACCAAAGCAGTTAAACATGATAAATCTACAACCCGAAGACAAGGTGAACTATCAAGGTGATACTCTAGTCCCAACAGGTGACTGCACTCGACAATTTCCCAGAGGTAAACCAAGACCCGGATGGCGAACAAACCTAAGGTCCTCATGCACCTTGCTCTAAATGAGTGCCCCAGAAATTGGATTCATTAAATAACCCCAGGGCTCTATGCCCCATTTAGAGGGCACATCATGGCCCTGCTCAGCTACCACAGTTTAAGAATACTCTTTAAAATTGATCTTTGTTCTTAAGATTAAATAAGCCTAAATATAAAAGCAAACAGGGGATTAAGCTAAAACCACCCCAGCCATGTTATCACTCCACCAAAAATCCTTATCTAATAAACCAAAGCAGAAAATTTAAGGAGTGATTTAACATGAAAGAAAAGTCTCAAATACTTGGTTTGGAGAAATGATCTGAACATAAAGTTTAAAGAAGGGTGTACTGGATTCAATAAACACACAAAGCCCACAGGTCAGCAGAAAAGTTAAGGTAGTAAACATGTTTTCGTTTTCCACCATGACCTCAGTTAACTAAATTAGCTTTTACTAAGTGACTTCAATTCTGTTTGATCAACTGAATGTGTGTTTCCTAGAAGCACACCTGATTGCCAGGACCGACCTTACACCCATTTTTGTATTTTCAATTAACTTCAGTTCTATTAACCTCTCTTTAAAAATCTGTATATTGCTAATATACCTCCAGGCTCCTAAACCACACTTATTTCAAAACAAAGCAGATGCTGACTTGATGACAGTATGATCATTTTAGGGCAAGAGGTGGAAGTCAATGACAGGATGACAACTTCACAGCAGAACCCATGCTGCAGGATGAGAAAGAAAGAAAAGACATTTCTCATGTTTCCTGTCTTGCCCTCGGTTGGGAAGTAAAGTGAAAGTGTTCTTACTAGAAAATAATTCTGTGGCTATTACAAACTCTGTGAAGATTTATATTTATTTCGCCACAACCATAAATATTTATATTTCGTCTAGCTATTTGCACTAGAAACATTTGCAACCCTGGGCCTTAAACTTCTATAGCAGGTGTGAGCCTCCTATGAGGTTGTTTCCCACATCTCAGTAAGTTCAGTTGGCCAAAGAGAATATTCAACCACAACCAATAGCTTGACTCTATCGGAAGGGAGAAAATTAAATATACTAACCATGAATTTTCTCTAGGAGTCCGAGATACTTGCTCTTGAGCATCTCCTAAAAGTCCACTCGCCTACCACCTCATTTTTCTTAGTGAAACCAGCAAGAGGAGGTGAGAGAAACGAAAGAAATAGTATAATGCCTGTGCAAACCATGTCTAAGTCCCCGGAAAAATGCAAACAGGCAAGGGTCTGCAGCTGGGCAAGTCACTTAGCCTTTCTCAGCTTTATTGTCTGTTGATAATACCTACTTCACAGGAATTCCATGGGGATAAAATCAGATGATCTAAGCAAAGAACCTATCCATTGGTAGAGCTCAGCGAAAGGTATTTATGACTATTATTAACTGAGCACTGTGGAGGTCACCTTGACAGGCCAAAGCCCTATAGGAGATACAGGAAAAGAAACTGCTAAATGGGTCACATGCCAGTTCTGGGAAATCCAGATCATCACTGCAGATACAAAAAACAGTCCCTGACTCTCCACTGCAGCAAAACACAGACAGATGATAAACTACACACCATGCTTAAAAATTCTACCAGCAAGACCAGCCTTTCATTGGAGAAATGGGTGGAGAGCTTCTATCATCAGTGTGGATAGTGTTTAAAACAAATTACTAATTAGCCTTTCATTGGAGAAATGGGTGGAGAGCTTCTATCATCAGTGTGAATAGTGTTTAAAACAAATTTTTTTTTTTTTAAATACCATGCTTAAAAATTCTACCAGCAAGACCGGCCCTTCATTGGAGAAATGGGTGGAGAGCTTCTATCATCAGCACGGACAGTATTTAAAACAAATAGGGTGATGGTTACAGCTACCCTATCATATGCAGACAGGCTTTCCGTCATTTCCAACAATAAAATATATTCTATGCACACAGCCAAAACATGACTGCAACCACTCTAGTCCCAACAGGTGACTGCACTAGACCATTTCCTAACTCAGTAGCTGCTGCAATGTAAGTTAATGTAAGAAGGTTTGTAACAGGAACTCAACAGCTTGGCTCTCACTCATGGAGTTCTGATGTCTATCTTGTAGGCTTGTTATAAAGATGAGCAGTGGTGTGACAGGAAGTGCTTGGCACATTGGGTACTCAGTAAGTAGCAGCCTTTGTAAATTGTGTAACGAGGAAGCAACAAAATCCAAAGGCTGAGCCTACCATGAAGCAATCGAAAAGAGAGTGGCTCCTTTTCAACTAAGAAATTAAGTTGTATGAAAACAATTGGATAAAGAACACAGTTACAAGCCTTACAACAGGGAAAAAAATCACTAAACAGCAGGTTAATCAGTTTGCCGCCCAAAAATGAATGCCAGTGTGCCCATTCCTATGGGGCGAATAAACATACAAAATAAGAAATGGTCCCTATCCTCCAAGGTCTCCATCTACCTGAGGAGAAATCACATGGCTTCACCTGTCTGTCTGCATCCCCCCCCGATTCTATGTCCTATGAAGGCAAAACCCACAACGTGACATTGCCGTACGGTGCAGGCACTCAGGAAAAAATCGTTAAACAAATGAGACACTCACAGGATCTCAAAGACTAAAGGAGCTACCTGCCTCAGAAGTTTCCAAGCCTGGCTTCACAGACTGCTCAATCTGAACGTCCAAGGAACAGACAGAGACTCCGTGTACTTAGCGTGTTCCCCAGAAGATTCTAACACTCCACAGAGACTAAGAACCACTAGCCTCATTGAGCCCCCAAGAACTGTCTGAATGGCCTTTACAAGGGCCCCATCCAGAATGATCCAGCCTAGGCTTGCGATGGGGAAGGCCGCCGGTCACTCCTACAGGAGGCTCTACTAGAAAGTCCTTTGTGATGCTCCTTCACATGGCTGTATTTACTCTACTCATGTCCTTCTCTGTGGGGCCTGGGAAGACAAAGGTAATCTCTCCTCCTTAGGTATGATGGAATTTCAACCCTTGTGACAGCGATAACATCCCTTCTGAGTCTTCTCCAGACTAAATGTCCTTGATGAATTGTGCATTAATTATTTAATGCTGATTTCCTTACGTATACAACACAGCACAACAGCATCTCAGAGAAGTATCAGAGAAGAGAGAACTCAATATGAGTTACTCTAACCAGAAAAATGGCAGTGAAGGAAGCAGGCACAAAAGGATGAGAAAGACAGATAAAACTGGAACTCAGGGGCTGGTACTGCATCAGAGGGGATAAAAGCAAAACAAAATAATGATAAGAAGCGTGATATGCAGGGAAGAGGATAAGAGAGAGAAAGCTACGGCTGAGGAATTTAGTGTTTAAAATTAAATAGAACTAACATGGAACATGAACAATGGCTCAAAGAAAGTTGGAATAGTTGGGAAGAAGAGAAAGCAGAGGCCCATATGAAGGCAGACACACATTCATGGAGAGGCCAAAGAAATCAGATAAGCAGGAAGGGAGAGACCCAAGAGAAAGGTCACAAAAGCAAGCAGAAGAGTGTGAGTTTGACATGGCAAGGTATTGAACCACTTTAGTTCCCTGAGAGGGGCACACATACCTAGGAGGTCCTACATTAGAAAGAATGATCAGACAAGATGGCCTAGACAGGGGACAGTAGGAGGCGAGATGCTGACAAAGGAGCCTGCTCCCGCCACCCAGATACAAAGATCAAGGGTCTGTCCTAAGACAGTGGCAATTAAAGGAGGAAAAGTTGAAAACAAGAATCAATTCTAAAGGGAAAAAAAAAAAAAGGCAGTGCTTGGTCTCAGACCAGTCCAAAGAGAGAAGAAAGGGAAGAATCAGAGATGACATCTGAGAGCTATCTGGAAAATTCAAGAAAGAAGCAGGCAAGGCTCGGGCAAGGGGAGGCAAGATCACTGTGTGATCTCATGCACTGAGTGCATCTGAGGATTAGCATGGGGGCGGGGAAGGGGGCGGGGTTCTTTGGGGAAGCTTCACAGTTCACCCTCTGCTCCACAACACACATGGCAGCTCATGGTTTTGCTCTTCTCTGGTTTGAGTCCAAAATCTGTACATTACCACCAAAGTTAAAGTGCTTGAAAAAAAGCTAAAGTGTTCTGATAGAGCTGGCTGAAAGAAGTCAGCCACAAAAGACCACAAATTGTGCGAGCCTATTTACAGGAAACATCCAGAGGGGGCAAGTATATAAAGTGGATTAGTGGTGGCCTAGGGCTGGGGACAAACAGGGAGTGACAGCAAAAGGGGTTGGAGTTCCTTTTGGGAGTGATGAAGATGTTCTAAAATTGTTTATGGAGATGGTAACACAAGTCTGTGAATGTACACTTCAAATGCAAGAACCATATAATAAGTTAATTATAACTCAATAAAAGTGTTACATAAAAAGGAAAAAAAAAACCAAGAGTGCATAAACAGGTACTGCAACTTCAGAAATGTAGAGCCTATCTCCCCAATAAAAATGATTACTAGACTTGAGTTCAAGTGCGAGTCAATAAATACTTACGGGATACATGAGTAAGTTACTCCTTAGAGATTCACCCGTGTAGACATAAATTCCTTTGGTTACCACTAAATAAATCTTTACTTCAGGCCTACTAAATGCAAGCATACTACATTTTTCCTCCACAACAATTCCCCCAATGTCCCTTTAAGTAATACACTCAACCAAAATTATCCCCATAGTTTTATTAAGAAGGTAAGAAAGTATGTCTTAAGTAGCCTAAAGTACTTACTAAAACAGCCACTTAATTTGCTCTTCTGGTTCCAATCTCTCTCATTCAATTCATCCCATACAACCCAGCCAAGTTAGTTTTCTCTCCTTTGCACAGCTCAGAAAACAGTGCTGTGGCTAACTATTCTATCCTTGCATGCGGCCTACTGCTATTCAGGGAGCAGATGAGGAAAGGCAGGGTCTACTGGAATGGAGTAGGAAAAGCAATACAGTGTCAAGGAAAACAATACCACAAGCGACAGTTATTATAATAACTGATACCACTGAAAATCTTGAGATCACCCCAGCAGCTTTCATGAAAGACCTCCCGTCACACTGCGACCCAACTGACACAGATGGTTTGGGGTATTTATATCCAGTGGGCTACACATCCAATCTTCAAGGTCCATCACCTTCTGGAAGCTTTCCCAAGCCACTGGAATAGGTATCTGTGAAGGTACTTTGCAAATCAGGAAGTGCTAGACACACAGCTCTTACTCCACTCGCTGCCAACTGATAGCCTTGCAAGCATTCTGCCATTTAAATGACTTTACCTCATTCTTTAAGAGTCTGATCCCCTCAAAGAAAATGAAAAATTCTGTGAACGGTTTTCTCAATCGTCAACTTCTCTATTCTCTATTATTTAACACCGAGAATAGCATCAATTAAAAGTAAGTGCCACTCACACTTCCAGATTTCAAGATATTACAAAGCTAGTGTAATCCCAACAGTTGTAGTACTGGCATAAAGACAAACAAACAGACCAACAGAAGAGACAGCCCAGAAATAAACCCTTGTGTATGTGGGCACCTGATCTTCAACAAGGGAGCCAAGACCACCCAATGGGGAAAGGACAATCTCTTCAACAAACACTGTCGAGAAAACGGACATTCATATGCAAAAGAATGAAGTTGGACACTTATCTAACACCATATACAAAAATTAACTCAAAATGGACTAAAGACCTAAACATAACTAAAACTATAAAATTTTAGAAGAAAACAAAGGTGGAAAGCTTCATGACACTGGCTTGCCAGTAACTTCTTGGATATGATGCCAAAAGCACAGGCAACAAAAGCAAAAATAGACAAATTTTAAAACTTTTACACATCAAAGGAAACCAACAGAGTGAAAAGGCAACCCACAGGAGAAAATATTTGCAAATCATACATCTGATAAGGGATTAATATCCAGAATATATAAAGAACTCGTACAACTCAACAAGAAATCCAATAACCCGATTAAAAAATGGGCAAAGGATTGAATAGCCATTTCTCCAAAGCTGACAGACAAACGGTCAATAAACATATGAAAGATGCTCAACATCACTTATCGCCAGAGAAATGCAAATCAAAACCACAGTGAGATCTCACCTCACACGCATTAGGATGGCTACTATGAAAAACACAGAAAATAACAAGTGTTGACAAGGATGTGGAGAAACTGGAACCCTTGTGTGCTGTTGGCAGGAATGTAAAACCACTGTGTTTTTACAACTACTATGAAAAATTGTATAGAGATTACTCAAAAAATTAAAAATAGAACTACCATATGATCCAGCAATCCCACTTCTGTGTGTACATTCAAAAGAATTGAAAGCAAGGTCTTAAAGATACATTGGCACACTCGTGTTCATACCAGCATTATTCACAACAGAAGAGGTAGAAGCAACCTGAATGTCCATGAATGGATGAGTAGACCAAATATTGTCTATACATATCATGGAATATTATTGAGCCTCAAAAGAAGGAAATCCTGTCACATACCAACACGGATGAACCTTGAGGACATTATGCTGAGTGAAATAAGCCAGCCACAAAAAGACAAAATATTGCCTGATTCTTACTTATATGAGGTGCCTTAAGTAGAGAAATTCACAGAAACAGAAGTAGAATGGCAGTAGCCAGGATAAGGGTAGAGTATGGTTTCGGATCTGCAAGATGAGAAAGTTCTGGAGGTCTGTTTCATGACAACATGAATGTACTTGACATTGCTGCACTATATACTTAAAAATGGTTAAGGTCGCAGTGCCACCATACAGATACCAAACTGGATTTACATGTTCTCCCTCCACTGCAGGAGTCTAAGCAGCCCGATCCTTTCAGCTGTTGGCAGGTATTTCCAGAGTTTTTTCCAAGTTGTCTTTTTTAGTCAATGGGACAGCATAGAGGATCAGAGGTTCCCGTTCTCACCCATTCAAAATGAAGCTTCCACAATCCCCAGTCCGCTGCTCTCTGGCTTAAGCCTACTACTTGTTTACCTTATTGTCAAGCATAGGTTCAAAAATGATATAAAAACGATTGTGTTCTCAAGTGGGTGGAGGAAAAGCGTAACAGAATCATCCACTGAGTTTCTTCACACCACCATCCACCTGATATCCAACATGCTGCCCCGGAGAAAAGCCCCAGAGTTCACCGGGATCCCCTACCCTCTCCACCCAAGCACTCCCTGCTCCCCCAAACACACATCCTCCCCAAACCACTGAAAGCCACTTTTTTAAAACATTACTTGGAAAATGGCCTTCAGAATAATCCCACTGAAGGCAATTATTTGGCTGACATTCTTGAAATCTGAATAAGCCTTTCCTGTGAACCCTGTAGCTCTCCATAACCTATCATTTACCTACTGAAACATTTTGTTATGCAATTATTAGACCTCATTTCCTATTACAAAGGATCAGCACTAAGATCCTCATTAAAAAAAAAAAAGTAACATGGAGACGCTTCGAAGAACCACAGGCACCTCACAAACTGATAAAGAGACAAGGGTTAGGAACCACAGGCAGACCCCGCCCCAAACACAGGCGCACACACAGCACACTCTCTTACATAGGAGAGGCCAGCTCCTCAGGAATCAAAGTATACTGGCAGAACCTTCGGAGGTCTTCCCCGGGGCAGCCAGAACTAGGCTTAGGAAGAGGCAGGACATCCATCAACCACACACCGACCCGCAATACAAGAGTAAGAAGAACATGTGTTTCTACAGCCTTCTGAAGAAAAGCAGTTTGGTTCTGACAAGTCATAAGCTTACATTTCTTGCAAAAATCTGGGAAAATACTGCTTTCCACTTTTTTCCTAGATACACATAGGTGAAGCAAGCAGTGACAGTCAAATTGGGTGAAAATTTCAGGACATGCAACTAATTTATAATGAATGATGTATCTTAGAGGCATTTCCTAACAAGTACTGTCCCTTCTTGAAAGCGTGAGCTACCACAGTTCGGTTGTCAGTTGCTTCTCTAAGAGCATCAAGAACCACAAAGAAACTTGTATTATTTTTACCTAAAGATGTCTCTTTTTGGTAATGACAAACGTGTTTTAAAAAAAAAAAAAATGGTTTTTCTCAATACACCTTTAAAGGTTTTTAAATTGTTTCCGATCTGGTCAAGTTGAGATTTTTAAGAACCTCATTTTTAATTTGTAATAAAAAGTTTACAACTTGATTTTTTCAAAAAAATCAACAAACGGCAAGCACCTGTTAATAAAGGTCTTAATAAAAAAAAAAAAAAAGAAACTTGTAAAAACCAATAGTCAATCAATTCTGGGAACCGAGACTGTTAAAGGGAACACAAGGAGCTCACAATATATCCAACTAGAATACCTACCTAGGCGAATACTCTGGAATATGAAGAAAAAAAAAAAAAGATAACATAAGAGCCGAAGGAAAAGACTCAAGTCTGGATTATAGAAACATAATCATTCACAATGAAGGTCTTTGCTTTTTATTTCTCACTAGCTGTCTTCTGAGTAGTTGAGAATTCATTCTAAAAGGAAGCAAGACCCTGAACCACAAAAACCAATTAATGATTATACCTATAGCTTTGGTAAAAGACTTTGTGAAAAAAGTAGAAAAGAGAAAATAACCAGAATTAACTATTGTATCTGCAAAAGGCATTGAACCCAGACCTGCTCTGGGGGAGGGCAGAGGAAAAAGAATCCAGTGGTGGCCAAGGCTGGACGTCCTGTCTTACCCGCTCACGTCGCCTCTGAGAGACCCCTGTGCTTGTGCAAACCAGCCTCTCTAAGCCAGCACACTCCCAACAGGCATCCAGCTTCCTGCCTCTCCTGAGCTGAAAAGAGGGAAATTTAACCTTATGTAATTGCCTGTCTCCCACAGCTTAAAGGGAGGCATACTATAATCCTAATTAGAGGGAGAAGTCGGTGCAACATGACAAGGAACAAATTAGAAATCTAGAGACTGGAAATTCTGATCCCAGACCTCCAGAGGCAGAGAGCTGGGGCCTCACCTGACTCTGCCGCACACCCGCCTAGGTGCTGTTACGTCCTAGGGTCCAACTAAAAAAGCTCCTGATGTTCCTCCATGTCATTTGAGGGTCATCCCTCTTGATCTTCAAGAAGACACTCATGTTCTCTTTACTCTCCCCAGGCCAGAATAAAAGGAGAAAATGGATGTGCCCTGGCCCCTATATCAAAAGATATACCCCAGTGGATTTTCTTACCCTCGTGATCACAAACCCAATCACACTCATGTCCCTCCCTCACTCAAACCGTCTGTGTTTGAGAGATCCAAAGCAAAGGGAATTTTTCCCATGCTTCTGACTCACTCCAGAGCTCATCAAAAGCCCACCAAAAGAATAAAAGAGCGAATATCTAAGGATAATTAGCTTAGTTCTAATCTTTGGAAAATAAAATGCCATACAAGTGTGTGGGCTTTGTTTCGCCTTTTTTTTTTTTCAATTATCTAGACATAGGAAAAAAACAAATAAAAACCTAAAAACAAAAATCCATGAGGTCAATTTACTTCTTATGCCAAAAAGTAGAAGTGCAGTGGATAGGTTGGATTGTCAATCTCAAGTGATCGTGGAACACCTACATTTTAAGGAGCACCGGATATGAAACAAGACACAACTTTTTGGATGAGCACTGAAAGAATAAGATAATGCTCAACCCTCCCAGAAGGGAGAGCCCCCCATCTAAAGGGCAGTCACTGACTGGCAGGGATATTTCTTCTCTCCTGGCTCAGATTACCCTAGTGGAAGGGAGGGTGGTGCTATATAAATCATGCACATCTTCAACAGGAAGCTCCTTCAATATGTTCCTTTTTTCTGTGCAATTATCCCTCCATCTGACCCATCCCCCCTCCAAGCCCCATCCCCTAGTAACACTTACATGTAACTGAAAGAGAAGGTCTACAAGTTGCCACTATTCCAGAAATAAGGAAGGGAAATCACTTTCTTTTACAAATGAAAAATGATATTAAGGGAAGAAAATGGTAACCCTGAACAAATTAAGTTTGGCTTCTCTAAAGAGCGTACAAGTACACTATGCTCTGAGTTAATAAAGTCTATGCCCCAGCCCCAAAAAAAGGTGGGGGGAAGCCTACAGGCTCTACCATGTAGATATTTTAACTAACTCAATTTCTTTTTCCATAACTTTGTAATTTGAGTAACTCTAAAGCTTACTTACCAAACACTACATCAATACTGTTTTCAAAGCTCTTCAATCTTTTTTTTTTCAATCTTAATGTTGATTTTGTTCGCTTCCTTAAGTTTTGCTCATTTAGATACTTAATAAACACTGAACACTTGCGGGGGGAAGGGAGTAGTAAACGAATTTTAACGTATAGATTCAAAAAAACAAAACAAAACAAAAACTAGGAAACAAAACAAAAACTAGGAAACAAAGGAGTACAGTTAAATCTGGAAACCTGCCTTCCAATCACTGCCTGATCACTAATTAGTTCTTCTATAACCTGCGACAAATCACTTCAGCTTTCTGGGCCTCAGTTTCATCATCTGCAAAATGGAGAAAATGGGTCAAATGATTTAAATTCAAAATCCCTTCTAGCTTCAACAATCTATGAATCTGTTCATCAAAAAGAAAATGCAATTGCAAATAAGACTTTATGATTTGCGAAGTACTGTCATACATATTTTCTCATTAATTCTTGCAGCAAAGCTGTGAAGCAAGCATTATGCCCATTTTTGCTGAAAAAGACAGTTTTTCAGAAAGACAGTTCAGAGAGGTTTGATTATTTTTTAAGATCCCATAGCCCGAAAATTTGAAACCCAGAACTTCTGAGGGCAAATAATGGGCTCCCTTATTTCAGAAAATAATAAAAATAATTGATTGCCTGTTATGCAAAACCCTTCTGGAGGCAGGGTACCATACCAGGGTACCATAACCCCAAACTCAGAAAAGTTACTATATATGGCCCCACTGGACTATAAGTTCCATGAAACACACTTACTCACCACCAGAACCATGGAGCCTGACAGCACACTTCCCGAATAGAGGCACTCAGTAAATAACGCGACTCACCATAAACTTCAAAAGGTTAGGAATATAGTGTTATTATGGGGGTATAGGGGGAGTTTTTTCTGAATTTCAGATATGAGCTTCTGTGATTTGCATCAAAAGGAAGAAAGAAGCATTCTATATCAGAGATCTAGTTCTCCATCAGAGGGATAAATATGTTTTCCTCTGACAAAGTCCGATTTCATTGGTGAACCAAAAATCTCCAATGCGAGATGTCACCTGGAAATCTTCAGGATATCCATACTTTATATGTGCACTGCTATGGACCAACAGGAATGATAACACAACCACGAGGACTGACAGGAAGCACATAATTATGTTCTCATGAATCACTACATACTTTCCCCTAAATTGGAAAGATTCAGGGAATCTGTATTTTTACACTTTTCCACCTCTCCTCGTGCTTCTGTTTCACAGCTCAGAGAGACAGAAAACAGCCTTTTATTGAAAAATTCAAACTGCAATTTAATACAACATATACATAACTCAGAGTCAACCAAGATCCCCCAAAGTTTACAAAACCACTAAACTCAAGCAATCTTCAATCTATGACTTCAATAAAGCTACATGAAGATTTTTTCTAAAGTTGTTTAAAAAGCGGGGGGTAGGGGGTTCCCTAAAATTACTCATGTAATTCAAAGCAAAAGCAAAGTAAATAAATACGAAAGCCAGAAAATAATAGTGAAAGGATAGAGTTAAATGAATCTCAGTACAAAATCTAAGTAAGGTGCTTTGGATTTATTACCAAGAGTTCAAGTCAACCTTGCCACAGGATCCCAACGACTGCCTGACACTTCAGATCTAAAAAGTTCTCTCTATCAGAATTGCAATTTCAAAGCCGGAGAAGCAGTACCAGGAACTACAGAGAAGCTAACAGCAACACCTACTGACTATCTTGAGCCACTTGCCAAACTTGTTCTCTCAGTCAAACTAGAGAAATCTAATGATACAGTCAACTTCAAGAGTCCTTTACTTAAGCATAATGAGATAAGAAAATAAGTTGTCACCCACGAAAGCCATTCATCCCCAAAATCTCTTATTTTGCCCCTATTTACGAGCAAATCATCACCCAAGTCATTTTAAATGCATTGTTAATTGCTGATGCCTCAGTACAAGGAATTTATTCCATGGGAAAAATGTTTTAATATTAATATTCTTGTTAATAACTGGTATGTCATCTAATAGTTGGACACATCAGTGACCATAAAGTGCTTTACATAAACCTTTCATTTGAGACTACTGCTGTTACCACTGTTCTACATTATTCCCATCAGGTTTTTTTTTTTTTTTCCCCATCCTGGTAAAGGTGGTTTAATTGCAGCCTTCAAAAAATGAAAAAGAGAAAAGTTAAAGTCATTAAATCAGGATTATATAGAAAATTAATAGTTACTAAACTGGCTGCAGAGAACGATTCTATAGGACTTAATCTTGTACTTTTCCAAAAGATTAAGTCAGAGAATCTTTGCCTTGGACGAATATTCCATATGAGAAAAGAAGAGAAAGTTGACACTTAACTCCCACAGAGTACCAGTATAAAAACAATGGGTTTAAGAGTCTGAGTCAGAGTTTCAACATGAAAGGCTTACTTTATAGAGGAAACGCCAACCCCAGTTCATCCAGATAGACCTGGAACCTGATGAAAGTCGACACCTTTACTCTGAAATTTGCATCGCATCACTGGCTCCCAGTTTAGAAATATAATCGTCCAGCAGGTAGTAAGAATTTCAGGGAATGCTACCTCTAAAATACCAGGAAATTTTTCAGGAAAAATTAAATCTATTAAGGTAAACGCAGTCTCCAGAAGCCATCAGTCCCCAAATGCTTCCTTCAAAAACGAATACCAACAACTCAAACATCTTCCCTGAAGTGAGCCATTTCCCTTGTCTCTAGATTTAACAAACGGTGAAACCGATGAAATTTCAACCTGCCCAATATGATCACTTGTCCACCTAGAAATGCCATGAAGCAATAGGGAGCCTCGCAAATTTCCTTTAGGGTCAGAAGTTGGAAACAGATGAGGCTAAATAGGAAAACTTTTTGAAGCGGCCTCACGCCTCCCCAGCCCTCTCGAGGTTTACTTGCTCCAAGGAAAGCAGGTTAGGGCATCCCCGACTTTCACTGCCCTCCCCCCCAGAACCCCGGGAGAGAAATTAACCACCCTCGGGCAGCGAGCTCCCTACTCCCTTTCCCATGATTACAACCCTCGGCCTCTCCTTTCCAGCACAGCCTGCAAAGCGCTCACCCAGGTGACTGAAGGGGAAGGGTGCCGGGTGACGACGAGAGCAGCCGGGTGGGCGCAGCCACCCCGACGGGGGCGCGGGTCTCCCGGCCTCTCGCGGGGGCGCTCCGCCGGCAGTTATGTAGATTCGGATTCCGAGGTGCGTGCGCGCGCGCCGTGCGCGGTGCAGCCCGGACTCGCCCCCGCCGGGCTGCGCTATCAGCACGCCACCGAATCGGAAATAAAACTTTGACCGGTCTCCCGGTGTCTGCTCCCGGCCCTGGACCCGAGCCCCAGCCAAAAACGCGCTGGGGGAGGGGGGGGCTGTCGACAGTCCTGCACCCCCGCTCCCCTGCCCGGCCCCAGGGCGCGGGAGCCACTTACCGCTCGGCCCGGCCTCCCGGTGCTGCCGCGCGTCCGGGGTGGGTCCGCCGCGCGCTCTCCCTGGGGAGAAAGAGAAACCGTGTGGACTGTCGGCGCGCGCTCACTCGTCGCCTCCTCTGCGGAGGACGGCGGGCGGCGAGGCCGGGCCGGGGCGGGCGCCGGGCGGAGGGGGGTCCGGGGGAGGTGGGGGCTGAATCTGCCCAACTCCCGAGCCCCGCTCCGAGGGGGACCCGGAAAGCAGGCTGGAGAGCAGCCGGCTGGGGCCGCGCTCCTGGAGTGGGTGGCGAAGGTGCCTCCGTCCCCGGGCATCAACTATTGTCTGGGCGTCCTGGTCCCCGCTCGCGCCGCCTCCGAGGCTCAGCGCCCCCCATCCCGCCCGCCTGCCCCCAGGAGAAAAAGCTGGGGGTGGGGGCCGCGGATAAAGCGGGTTTGGGGTGGCTGGTGGGTTCGGGTTCCAGAGGTCGGAGGTGGGCGCAGGGGAAGGGGAGGTGCGTGCCGAGTGGGGGAGGGGACAGGTAACTGCCGACGGGGGTGGGAAGGCCCGGGAGGACCGGTGGAGGGGGAGGAAATGGGAGGGAGCCCCGGAGGCGGGAAGGGATGGAGTGGCTGGGGGGCGGCCTCTGAAGCCCAGACCTGGCCCTCCCCGGGGACCCTCCGCCCGGGAAGTCGGCGCCGCACTGACTTTTTCGCTCACTCGCTCACGCACGCACTGAACTCGCTCACAAAGTTGCCGGCGGTGGCGGCGCCGCACTCGCCCTTCCCTCCCCTCCAGTCCCCTCTCCTCCCCGCCTCCCCGCCCCATTCCTTCCCCTCCTTCTCCCCCTCCCTCGGCAAGTCTCGGGTGAGATCACCGCTGGGCTGCTCAGCACAGCGCGCAAATCTCGCGAGAGAAGCGGCCGCTCAGCCCGGCCAGCCGGGGAAGTAGGAGTTGGAGGAAGGTGGGGGACCGCGGAACTCCTAGTTGCTATGACGACGGCAAAGCCCTGGATTCCTGTCTCCTGCAGAGAGCCAAGGCAGCAAACGTGGGTGCAGTTTTCATCCTGCCCCCTCCCTTGCCCGACACCCTAATGGTGGGGAAAGCGAATGCTAGAAGCGGGAGGAGGATTTTTAAACCTATCTGAGAGGGCATCTGTAGACCAACGTCATGATATCTGGCCAGATTTGGCAAATGAAGCTAATTGTTTTGGGGTTTTTCTCCAGAGGTTCTGGGGGAGATTTCTGCCATAGAAGCCAGCACGTATCTGTACCCCCAAATTTCTACCATATATTCACTCCTTCAACCCACCCGTCTAATCTCATCCCCCAACCACTTCTCCATAGGCTCCCTCTCTCCTCCCTTCCCCCGCCCCCACCTCCCCATCACCACCACCAGATTGGGCTCCTTGAGGATCTGCCTTATTCATCTTTGTGTTCTCAGCGCCTCCACAGGCTTGGTACAATGTAGATATTTACTTAATGTCTGTTGGGGGGGGGAAATGAGTGCAGCAGTCTGTAAGTGTCCTCAATACCTTCCTTTCATCCTACCCTGTAGAGTATGTACCTACTTAGGCTTAGAATGTAAGTTTCTGCTCCACAGCCATATTTCATTACTGTCTGTTTCTGTTCACACAGAATGTGTCTTTTTCAATAGAGTCCTTCCTTTCTACAACTTTGTCTCATAAAAACCCTGGGGTGGGGGGAGTTTTGTTTAGTTATTTTTTTTTTTAATCACTAAGCTTTTCAAACGCCTTCAAACCTACTTCAAAATGCTGGTAAGGATCAAGATGAAATCTTTTCGAGCCGTGTTTATTCTTTTAATTGTAGAAACTTTTCTTTGGGGGTTTTAGTCACTGCCTAAATAAAATGGATACTGTGAATAGAAGTGAAGCTTCAACTTTAGATTTCAAAGGGGATGAGTGAAAAATATATTCCATGATATGTGAATTATATCTCAATAAAAAGCTAATAAATCCTATCCCGACTTACATTAATATGAGAAAAGTGTGATTTAATTCAATCCCACAAAACTAGAAACCCATGAAAGTAGATTAGGCTTTAAGTTAAGACTCTTTTAGGTCAAGTGCAAGCTTAAATCCTAGGTTGATGAAAGTTTTTACATTAGAAACCTAAGTGAATACAATGATTGAAAAGCACTGGACAACTTCAGAAGACTAGGTTTGAGTTTTTCTGTGTCACTAATAATTGAGTCTCCTTGAGAAGTCATTTAATCTCTGATTCTTCATCCGTAAAATGAGGGGGTAGCCCAGATGTGAGGTCAGCTTTAAAATTCTGTAGCTCTATGCCTATAAAAATTTCTAATAAATAACATATTTTCCTTTTACATAAAAAATAAATAAAATGAGTGTTTCATTTTATAGGTCAGTTTCACAAAGTTTAGCTAGGTGTTGACGAGTTGATTTTAAAGTTTCTCTTGTCTCAACTGTAAAAACAACAAAAATATTGACCATGCTACAGTAATTTCACAGGGAATCCATTGTTCATGATTTGTTTTTATACTAACTCAAAACAGATTCCTTATTTAATAAATATGCTAACTCAAACCAAAGACCTAAACTGAATATATCCACACCCCCACCAAAATAACTATAAGGAAGGAGGGAGGGAAAGAAGGAAAGAAGAAGAAAGGAAGGAGAGAAGGAAGGGAGGGTGGGAGGGCAGGCCTTAAATTCACACACTGGTGTTTTTAATATAAAATTTTTTACAAAGAGGAGTGCCTGGGTGGTTCAGTCAGCTAAGGGTCTGCCTGTGCCTGGGTGGCTCAGTCGTTAAGCTAAGTGTCTGCCTTTGGCTTAGGTCATGATCTCGGGGTCCTGGGATGGAGCTCCGCGTTGGGCTCTCTGCTCAGCAGGGAGTCTGATTCTTTCCCTCTCTCTCTCTCAAATAAATAAATAAAATCTTTAAAAAAAATTTTTTTTACAAAGAAACTCAATAGAGCATCACTATCCATCCCATTGATGTGTGTTAAGGAAACGTCTTTCCCAGCATAGTTCACTATTGTAAATCAGTTGTTCATTTGCTCTGGCTCAACTTTTAACATAGTTTTACCCATAAAGGAAGGCTGCCAATCTGTATGCACCAGCACCATACAATTTCAAGGCCACCTGTTTTATGACTCCCAGATAGCTATTTGATAACATTTTAAATAACTGACCCAAGTGCTAGCCAAACCTATTTACTGTATTCAATGCTTATGAGGCTCAAGTGTGGGTATTGGCCTCAGATTATGAAGGTAACCTCCCTAACCTTCAAATAGAGTAGAATAGGAGAAATTGTCCCAGGGACCTAAAACTGCTCTTTCAAGGCCCTGGGCTACTATTTATCTGTCACTGGTGACAGAATTTTCACCTATGTTTCTGAAGGAGATAAAAGGTGAAATCCACCAAAGCTGTAGGTTCTGATTACATGTTTTCTGACTCAGTCACTCCCTCTGTATTCTCCTTGCTTGGCCTTCTGGGGTTTCAAGATAGCAGACAAGAGGCAGCAGAAGAGTAAAAGGGGGAATACAGAGTTTGCCAAACACCATTCCTGCCTACTCTCCCTGGGCTCCTCTACCCACCTCTGCCTAACCCCCTCCCACACACAGGGATGTGTAACCTTTCCTAGTGATAAGGGGAACATCTAGTCATTTCCTGTTCCTCCTTCCCTATTCACTTCTTTGTTTGTTAGAACACAGTTGAATTCATTTCCCTCTGGTTATTTATTTCTACACAACAAAACACCCTAACATATCTGATATGGAATGATTTTGACACAGAAGCCTACCAAGGAAGCAAAATTAGTATTTTTTAATATTATAAATATCAATTCACATTTGCATGTTTTTCAATTAAAGTCTAGTTTATTCAGCCTACTATCATCAATTCAGAACTTCCTATTACTAACTATACATCTATAGGGAAGTACTAACAAATATGCAGAAAAATTACTCTTAACTCTTAAAAAAGACCGAAGTGTTCCCAAATCATCCAAAATTAAGTTATAGCTAATGCTGTTTCAATTTTAGGGTTTTATTGTTTTAGTTATGTAACTTGATTTATCTGAATACTAGATTTCTTAGAACAGTTCAGTCTCCCATCTGCTTGATAATATTTATCACATGTTCAAACACCAACAACTTTATAATCAATTAACATTGCTTAGCAGAGCTACTACACTTCCTTGTCCACTCCCCACTCTTCTAAAGGACTATTTCACACCTTCTCCCCCTTCATCAAGCCTCTGGCTTATTACTCACAGCTAACGACCTTGCTTCTTTGTTGGTAAAATAGAAGCAATCAAGAGAGAACCTGGTACACACTCCCTTCCTACCACTCTAAATACCAACCCACCTGCATCTGTCTGCACATACTCTTCTGTCCTCCTGCACTTGTGATGAACTCTCAGAGCTCTAAGCTAAGACTAACCTCTCCCACTGTATACTAGTCCCATCCCCTCTGACCCAGGGACATCAATTCAGTAACTGCCCCTCTCTCCTGCATCAGGAAATTTCCCTCTCTACTGAGTCACTTCTAAGAGTGTATATGCATGCTGTAATATCTGCCATGGTGAAAAATAAGACATTTCCTAGAGTCCATATCTCCCTCTACTTCACTTTACCCCTCAGATCTTCAAAAGGTTTTGCCATGCTTGCTGTCTTCAGTTCCTCTCCTCCATTCTCTTGAATTGCCCCCACCAGTCCAGGGAAACAGATCTCGGGGTCCTTAGTGACTGCCTTGTTGCTAAATCCAGTGGTCAGTTCCCATCCTCACCTCATTCGAGCCCTCAGCAACAGAGAAAGGTTGGTCACTCTCATCCTTGAAATACTTTCTTCATGTGGCTTCTGGGCTAAGAGTCTGTCTTGACTCTTATTCTAGCTTTGTGGCCTTCTCAGTCTCCCATCTCTCAACTCAGAAGTCCCCAGGTCTCTATGGACATCTTCTCTTTGTGGTCTCTTATCATTCTGTGGTCATCTCACCAGTCTGATGACTTTAAATGACATCTATATTCTGACTACCCTCAAATTTACATCTCCAATCCAGATGCCTCCCTGAAATCCAGACTCATACATCTGTGAAAATTAATATAGGGAAACCTCCCTAATGTGGAGTCCAGAGGCTAGAAGAGGGAGTCCTACCACTCAACCTCAATTACAGGAACAATCGTCAATTAGAGACCCCAATGGAAGTGTCAATTACACACCTCAGCAGAAGAATCCTCAACAGGAAAGGATAATCAATTACAGGCCCCAAGAGGGAAAAGATGAGCATTGCATCTCCTACACAAAATTGGCTACCCCTGCAACTTGGCCAATGAGAAACCATCATCACCTTGAACTCCTGCTTTTTTCCAATGGGTTTTCCTTCAAAACAAGTCCCCCTGACATCCTCCTTCTTCTCCATAAAATACCATTCTTCATTTGTTGGACTGGCCTCTGGTTTCACCACAGCATGCTTGTCCTGAATGCACTCCTCCATTATTTCTGAATAAACCCATTTTGCTGGTAAAATAACTGACAGTTTTATCTTTAAGGTTAACACATCCATCTCCTATTCAACATCTCCAGCTGGTTGTATATTAGGTATCTCAGACTTTACATGTGTAAAGCTGAAAAGCTCCAGATATTCCCCCCAAAAAACAGTTCCCTCCTGCAATTTTCCCCACCTCCGTTAAGGGCACCCTTCCAGAGATTCAAAGGTTTTCCTTCGGAGCAAAAGTCGTGGGGTCATCCTTGACTTCTCTACTTCTCTCACATCATATATCCAGACCATTAGTGAATTCTGTTGGCACTTCTTTCAAAATACATGTAGAATCCAATCACTTTCCACCCACTGCAAGTCTCCCTGCTTCAAGCCTTTTCTCACTTGGATTATCACAATATTCCCCCTGTTGGTCTCCCTTTTTTTTTTTTTTTTAAAGATTTTATTTATTATTTGACAGAGAGACACAGCAAAGAGGGAACACAAGCAAGGGCAGATGGAGAGGGAGAAGCAGGCCTCCTGCTGAGCAGGGAGCCCGATGCGGGGCTCGATCCCAGGACCCTGGGATCACGACCTAAGCCGAAGGCAGACGCTCAACGACTGAGCCAGCCAGGCACCCCAGGTCTCCCTTTCTGATCTCTCTGTTCCTGCCCTTACCCTCAATAATTTGTTCTATGTACAGGACCCAGACTGTGGAGCATAAGTAAGTTAGATCATGTCACCTCCCTGCTCAAAAGCCTTCAGGGCTTCTCATGTTACTCAGAGGAAAAGTCAAAGTTCCCATTCTGGACTAGAGAAATGTATTCTCTGACTTCCATCTAGAGCTCTGACTTCAACTTCTTCCTCTCCACCACCCCACCCACCCACCCCCTCAGCCACAGTGGCTTCTCTCTGTTCCCTAAATACACCAGACACTCTCCTGCCTCCAAGCCCTGCGTTTGCTGTTCCCTCTGCCTGGAAAGCTCTTCCCCCAAATGTCTGTGTGGCTCACTCCCTGTTCAAAGGTCATTGTGTCATTTGCAGGCTTGCTCCCGGTGCTCTCTCTTCTTCTTTTTTTTTTTTTTATTTGAGAGAGAGAGCACATGAGAGGGGGGAGGGTCAGAGGGAGAAGCAGACTCCCCGCCGAGCAGGGAGCCCGATGCGGGACTCGATCCAGGGACTCCAGGATCATGACCTGAGCCGAAGGCAGTCGCCCAACCAACTGAGCCACCCAGGCGCCCCCCGATGCTCTCTCTTCTTAATCCTGTGTTGTTCTATCTCTCCCTCTCATTCATAAGGTGAGATCTCTGAAAGCAAGAGTTTCATGTCTGCTTTGTTACTTCTGTATCCCTGTATTCCCAGCACCTAGAACAGTGCCTGGCATATATACAATAGGCACTCAATGCAAGTCTGTTGAATAAGCAAGTAATGCTGTTTTAAAGACAAAGTAAAAGGGCTAGCAGAGTATAGGAGGCAGACTAATTCCCCCCTAAGATGTCCATGTCTTAATACTTGGAACCTGTGAATATGTCACCTTCCATGGCAAAGGGACTTTGCAGATGGGATTAAAATCTGGAGATGATGGGAAACGTGCCTTACATTATCTGAGTGGACCCAGTGTAATCACAAGTTTCTCATAAGAGGGAAATAGGAGGATCGGAGTTAGAGTCACAGGACATAAGACCCCATGGAATGGAAACAGGATCAGACAGAGATTTGAGGATGCCACCCCAGTGGCTGAGACAATGGAGGAAGGGGCCATGAGCCAAGGAATGTAGGCAGCCTCTTGAAGTTGGACAAGGCAAGGGAAAGAGATTCTCCCCTAGAGCCTTCAGAAGGATGTACAGCCCTGCCAACAGCTTGACCTCTGGAATTGCAAGAGAACAAATCTACATTGTTTTGAGCCACTAAATTTGTTGCAGCAGTAAGAAGAAATTACTACTCAGAGTGTAAACTCACTGAAGGCAGGACATGTGTCTTGTTCATTCTTAAGTCCCTACTGTCTAGCACAATTCCGAACACAAGGAAGGCACTCAGTAAATGTTTGTGGAAGGAAGGAATGAAGTTTAACAGCAGAGAAGAATCAAAGCTCCCATCCTGATGGAGTGGCAGAATCACTTACCTGGTGTCACCTTGCCTCAGAAAGGGAAGAAAGCATCTTGCTATTAGGAAGTCTCCTTGAACTTTTTGAGCCATAAAGATATAGGAGCAAGGAATAGGGAGACAACCCAGGGCTTAGTCACCAACATCAGCTACAGAGAATGAAGACAAGTCACAAGGGGCCGTGTGGGATATGTTAAGGAGTTTGGCCTCTCTTCTGTAGGCTATAGGGAACCATTGAAGGATTTTCAGCAAGGCAGAGAGACATATTCAAATTTGCATTTAGGAGGTATAGCACACTTACAGCATGAAACTTAAAAATCCATGGGTCAGGGGGGCGCCTGGGTGGCTCAGTCGTTAAGCGTCTGCCTTCGGCTCAGGTCATGATCCCAGGGTCCTGGGATCGAGTCCCACATTGGGCTCCCTGCTCTGCGGGAAGCCTGCTTCTCCCTCTCCCACTCCCCCTGCTTGTGTTCCCTCTCTCGCTGTGTCTCTGTCAAATAAACAAATAAAATCTTTAAAAAAAAAAAAAATCCATGGGTCAGAGAAGAGGTCAGAACTAGAGTCATAAATGTGGGAGGCAGTAGCTTGTAGTTGCTGATATATTGCATTTAGATAACATTTTAATTAAAAGCACCCTCACAAATTTTCTTTCCTTCTCATAGGTATGTTCTTCTGAAACATATTCCATTGAGCTGTTCATGCCATTCCTGGTTTTCTGACAATTTTCTTGCTAACATGTGTTCAATAAAAAACCCAGAAGGACTGAAAGTTCTGGCTCACCAACCCTTTTGACCTTTTTCTACATAGGCATCAACACATACTACTCCAGCTACAATTTTTTTTTAAAGATATCTATCTTCTCTGAACAATTTCAAAATTTTTTATTCATCCCTCCAATAGTACTTCCTTTCAGGAAGCTCTTTGCACTGTTTAAAATATGTGAACATTTTCTTAGGAGCTGGAAATTTCCTTCCAACTAACCCCTGTCTCTTTATTCCTTTCATCAGATTTCATGGTTGAGAATGTGTCAAGAAGGAAGGTGGAAAAAAAAAGGTCTCTCTCCACTTCCTTGTCTTTTTAAATCCCTAGAAATGAAAAGAGGCTTGCTCATGACTTGGAAGTGGTGGGCTGAGGCCTCCCAGAACCATCTGCCTCCTTTCATTGCCAGCCAGAACCAAGGCGACATTGACAAGAACCCAGGAGCTGAGGGAGCGCCTGAGTTGCACCTGCCCCATGGGATCCAGGGAGAGCGCAGTGAGATTCTGCAGAGGTCACAATTTGCATACTCCCGGGTACAGGAAGCATATGCAATTAGGGTGTCTGCTTATAGACATACCGAAGAGCACGACTGGCATGTTAAAGCCATCATAGCCTTTATTTGAGGGCAAAGAGGAAAGAATAACTATGCTGATAGCTCAAATATGTTTAGGATCTTAAAACAGCTCATCACTCACCCTGAATTTTACAAATCACTTTTCAGAGATGAAAATTTTTAAATGTCTCTTTCCATTTCATTTGTTCTTTACATTTGAGGGGTAGCAATGAGTTCACTTACTCAGGTATAAGAAATAGCCAAGGCCACTACCTATAATCTTTTACTTATGCTACAGATACTCACCCAGTGGAGTGGAAGAAAATCTACTAGACCTTGGATTCTGACTTGGATTTCCAGATTCTAACTCAACCAGATCAACTGTAACTTTAATATGTTGTTTAATTTTTTATTTCATTTTTCTGGACTTCTATTTCTTTAAGTGCAAGAGGAGAGGACTAAGAACCCATCCTTTTGGACTAGACACTTGTATGTTGCCATATTAGCCTCTTTCAGGTATCTATATGCTCCTGGTCAAGAATCTGAAGTCTGCGCTTTCGTTCCTGAACAAGAAAAAGTTCCTGAACCTCCCTCCTTTCTCACTGGTCTCGCCCTTCCAACAATGGTCTTCACCTGCCCCTGGCCTCTCCTGCCTCCTACCCACACCCCCAGCTCCACAGCCCCATCTCAGATATCAAGGGCCACCACCACTCATGCTGAAAGTTTGGAGAGGGGTGTAGACTCCCAAACAATCGTGCAGACGTGTCCTGTGGCACTCTCGCGGTTGGTGCTGCTAGAGTGGATGTCATTCTCGCTTGTGGCATGACCAGCCCGTACCAGCGGCTCTGCTTGGCAGTGGGACTCTTGGGACTGCTGCTCCCACTGCCCAGAACCGCCAGCCTCTAGTCCCTGGGCTGCTGGGCCGCCCAAAGCACAGTCCCTGCCAAGTAACTGGGGACAACTTGAAGATGCAGGATTGGCCTAGAGAATCCATTCAAATTCCCCCAGCTGGGACTGTATGACGGGAGCAAAAACGAAAGTGTCACACCGACGGGTCTTCACCGGAAGGCAGGTCTGCACGATGGAGTCAGAGGGACCTGGCCTCACACCCCACCTCCACCTCCACACTTGGTAGCCTAGTGGCTTTGGAAAAAGTTATTTACCTCTCTAAGCCTTGGTTTTCTTGCCTTTAAAGTGGTAATAATAATCATGATTGGATTTTTTAAAAGATTTATTATTTATTTATTTATTTATTTATTTAAGAGAGAAAGAGCGTGCATGATCGGGGGAGGGGCAAAGGGAGAGCGGGGGGAGAGAGAGAGAGAAGCAGACTCCCCACTGAGCTGGGAGCCCGACTCGGGGCTTGATCCCACAACCCTGAGATTATGACCCGAGCTGAAACCAAGAGTCAGCCGCTTAATTGACTGAACCATCCAGGTGCCCCATGATTGTTTTTTAAACACATGGTTGTTTAGAGGATTAAATAACATAACATGAATTTTTTAAAAAGTATTTTACTTTTAAGTTATCTCTACACCCAACATGGGACTTGAACTGACAGCTCGGAGATCACAAGTTGCATGCTCTACTGACCAGCCAGGCATCCTGAGATAACACACATTTTGTTAGACTCTGTAGGTTGGCTACCTAAAAGCCTGGCAAAACCCTCTTTTCCCTCCTTGCCCTCCATGTCTTTCCAGATTTCTTGAAGCCTTCAGAACAAGCTCACATAAAACAGGGACTCTTCTGAAAACTCTGAGTTCCAAAACATATGCAGAAATACCAATGCAGAAATGTAGAGATACAGTACCCACCGGGCTCTCTCCATCACTCACCTGCTCCTCTCCCTGCATTCTCTCTGCACAGTGCTTTCCTTGACTTGTTTTGGTCCACATAAGGAAAATACCTCCCAGATCTCCCAGATTCATTCCAAACTCAAATATGTCCCAAGTTTGCAAAATACCTGGAGAGAGAAGGACCTGCCTGACCCAGCTCTGGATCAGGTGCCCGCCTCTGATCAGCTGTGACCAGGAGTGTGGGGCCACGTTGCATAAAATGGCATGGAGGAACCATGACAAGACTGTGGTGGCGTCAGTTCCCAGGAAGAGGGACAGCAGACCACAGTTAACACGCAGGGTGGAGGAGTTTCGTGAGAGGTATACGACCAGGTTTCATCCCTTAAGGAAATTGTCACATATGGGGAGCCGGGAAGAAGAGAGAAATATTAAGTCTTTGATTAAGTTTAAATTGATTTTGACGCTAAAGGGGATAATGTACGAAAAAAGACCCCAAATGATCAACAGTGGTGGAAGAAATCTTGTGCTTTTTTGAGGTCCAGTCAATAACGCACTGCAGCTCTCTCTGGAAGACATGGGCTCCTCAGGACTTTCTGCCCTTACAAAACTCTAGGCTTCACCCTTCCTTCTGTCTTGGAAGACAAGACATAAAAACACTTATTCAAAATAAAGGATGGGTAGGGGACAGGTTTTGTCAAACAGGGCAACTATTTAAAGTGGGATCTTTCTGCCCTGGGCAGGAATTAATGGAATTAAGCCATGAAGGGGGATTTACTATACTGTACACAGTGAAAGAGGCTACAAAATAGGATAAGACAGGATTAAGTAGCATAATTAGAGTTTATGGAAAAGAGATCAAGAAGTTAGTGATGGTTCCAAGAAGCCAGTGGATCTTGGCTTATGTGGTGAAGATGAGAGAAGGTGGGGCACTCTTGGAGAGAGGAGCAGCGAACAAAAGAACCGAGGTCAGAGTGAACGTGGCACATTTGTGGACAATCACATGCAAGGGCACATAGAACGGCGGCCACTAAACTGTGGGATGCCCAGTGAAAGCACCCAGTGTGCCTGTTAAATGCAGATTCCTGGGCCTCCCGTGCACAGATTTGAGTGTAGTTGTTCTGAAGAGGGTCCTGCTGCACTGAGCCAGTGCCTCTTGCTGGGGCTACTTTAGTCCCCAATCCCCAGAGGGGCCACTTGGTCACCAGCTGGTCTGGCCTTCAGCTCCCAGCCTATGCATTGTGACACCCAGCCCAAGATGCAACAGAAACAGTCCAGATATCTAATGCTTCTTAGACAATGTTGCTGTTTATATGTCTCACTGTTTCCTTCACCTGTCTTTTATTATCTAACCAAACTAATTTTTATATAAACTTAATAATTTGTATAGCATTTGTATAATAGTAAAGAGTGATTTATCTTAATTAAAAAAGAGGTATGTTTGAAGAGTTTCTATTCCAAACTTCTCAAGATTTGATACTATTAATTAATCATACATTATTTCTTTTTCTTTCTAAGCCACTTTTTATCACCTCTCCTGCAATTCAACCCACATAATTTCCATTAAGGTATCATTCTACAACAAGAAAACAGAGTTAAGGATAAGTCATATAATTTTCAAGGTGTTGAGACTAAAACAGGTTTCTTAATGCTCTCCCCAACGGTTTTCTTATTAAGCCATTATCTTGTCATTATTTTATTCTTGAGTTGTTCCCTTCAATTATTTTCAGAAAAATTTAAAATGCTAGTAAGATGTTTTCCAGTCCCTTGACCCAGAAATTTCAAGTACACACAGAATGAATATGACTTTTCACTGCCCCTCCCTCTTCTCTGCTTGAATTTCTCTTATTCTTCAGTCCATCCCCAGTCTAAATTTTGCAACCATTTTTCTCTGGACCTACTGTGAGGACGAGACAGGAAAAGCATCTGCCTTGTGTCATTATGTTCATTTAGTTGGGTGGTTCTCACTCCATTATCACCATGAACAGGCTTTGAGTCTTCTATCTAATTTCCATCTAGCCCCATTTTTAAAGTATTTTTTTAAAGATTTTATTTATTTATTTGAGAGAGAGAAAGCACAAGCAAGGGGAGAGGGGCAGAGGAAGAGGGAGAATCAGACTCCCTGCCCAGCAGAGAGCCTGAGGAAGGGCTCCATCCCTGGACCCCGAGATCATGACCTGAGCTGAAGGCAGACGCTTAACTGACTGAGCCACCCAGATGCCCCCATCTGGCCCCATTCTATTAGAAATGTGGTACTATTCAGCAGTTAACTCTTCTAATAATCAGAAGAAACAGCTATGATGACTCAGTCCTCTTGGGCTCCAAGCACTGGATACAATCCCATCTGAAACCTCTGTGTCCTGAGATTGATCTGGATCTCTGCTCTGTGCTACCTAGGAGCACACAAGATGAAACACAACACTTATTGGACCATTACTGGGGTTAGTGAATCAGACCAACTAGATGAACAATAGCTGTAAGTACACAAGTTGATCTCTGGGGTGCTAAACAATATACAACAAGCCCCCCTCTTGGGATTGTGTTCTGCTTATTTATTATTACACAATAAATTACCCTCAAATCTAGAGACTTAAGACAACCACCATTTTATTATATTTCACAATTTTCACATCAGAGAATTCTGGCAGAGCTCAGCCAGGCGATTCTTCTGTTCCAACCCACATGTCTGCACCTTGGTAGCCACTTGGCTTCTTCAGCAAAGCAGTCTCAGGGTAGTCAGACTTAGCAGGCAGAGCTTCCAAAAAGGGTGTTCTGAGGGACAGGAAGTGGAGGTTGCCACTTTCTTTTTTCTTTTTTTTTTTTTTTTAGATTTACTTATTTATTTATTTGAGAGAGAGAGCACAAGCAGGAGGGCAAGAGGGAGAGGGAGAGAGAATCTCAAGCAGGCTCCATGCTGAGCATGGAGCTGGACATGGGGCTCGATCCCATGACCCCAAGATCAGGATCTGAGCCAAAACCAAGAGTCAGCCACTCAATGGACTGCACCAGATGCCCCAGAAGTTGTCAATTTCTTAAGTCCTGGGCCTGGAAATTGGCATATTATTTCTGTCATATTCTATTAGTCAAGCAATTACATCTCTGGCCCATGTAATAAGAGAGGGGAATAATAAAGAATATGTGGCCATCTTTAATCCATCATGGAGTTTTTGCACCAAACATTTGTAGAGCATGTAGTCAAGCCCAGGCTCAGTGTACAAATCTGGGAATATGGAGGAATAGTAACACACTCCCTGCCACTAACAAGTCCGCAGCCTAGAGGAGAAGCTGATGTGTTATATAGTTCCTGTTCATAAACGTTCAGTAATTCTCCAAGAAACCAGGAGTAAATTTTAGGAGATAATTTAAAATGAAAAAGAGAAAAATCCACTGTCTGATAATATCCAGTTTCTCATAATTCAAATGTCTATTTATCTAACAACACCTGGCATACAAATAAATTGAGACATGGAGCCAAAGCTTGAAGTGCTAGAGGGGAAAATAAATGGCAGAGGTAACTTCTTTGAGAAACAAATCTTGTACATGCTAAGAAACTGGAGTCAGAGCTCAGTGATCATGGGATAAACTCCAAAAGACTTCAGTTCTCATCCGTAAGGCAAGCAGTTAGGCCAGCTCTCACCCTTGGCAAACCTGTCAATCACAAATCAGAGAAGGCTGACTCTTGTAACAGAGCATTTGGATCACAAAGGAAAGGCAGAGCAATCAGGCATCCTTTTTCTTGGGAAAACAGAGAAGATGATGTTTCTAGTTCAGCAGCCTTCCAGCTGCCTCCCCTTGAAGCAGAGCTGCTAGGCATGAAGTCGCTTAGCTTAATAGACTGATGTCACAACTGTTTAAGGTTTGAGATTTCTAGCAAGAGTTTGGGAGAATATGGTCACACTGTAATAGACTATTGTGTTCATGAAGCAAAAATATGGTAGAGATTTGGAGAAAGTGGCTTAGATTCTGCTTTTTTAGGGATGTTTCCTGAGAGACACGCCATCAAAATCACTGACCTACAAACCATTCCCTGCCTACCCTGTTCCTTTGGGCCTCTGGGCTTTGTCCATGTTGCTCTCTCACGGGGAACACCTGGGTCATACTGGAAAGGGGAAAGGAAAACATGAGAATGTGGTTGGGACCAGGGAAGTGGCCCGAGCAGCGCAATATTTGGAAGGCATACGTTGTACCCAACGGGGTTGCAGATAACAAATGCCGTTGTGCAGAGAAAAGAGACTCACGTGGTGGGAAAAGGTCTCAGATAGGGTGCGTGAACTTCAGCTAAACCGAGACAGGGATGGCAAAGAAGATGATCCTAGGCTGGTATAACAGCACACGTGACACGCGGATGTGGTTCCAGCCAGCAGTTTTTGAGCACCTACCTATGGCGGGCATTGGCTGCTGCTGAGCCCCTGGATAGGATCAGGACACATTCGAGAGACTTCAAGGACACCAGCCCAGTACCTGTATCTGAGACTGTTGGGAGATAAGGTTGGCCACACAGGCATGTCCAAGTTAGGAGGAGCCTTGAATCTTCTACTAAAGTCTTTGAAGCCAGTGTTCCTCATTCTAGAAACAGAAATTCTTTTGTTTGCTTCAAAGAACTCTTGATAGATTCTTTTCCAAAAGCATAATCCATGTTTCAACAGGGGGGAAAAAAAGACCACATGCATTCTACATTTATCTCTGTGGTCACCACTGTTAAACCTAATTTACACATGGGATCAAATGCCTAGTGGTTCTTGGTACCGGTCCCTGTACTCTTTGACTTCTCATTCTTATATATTTCTTGGTTTAAACATGACCTGAACTGTGTATTATTCAATGATTTTTAAATATCATTGGATTTTCTTGGATGAGCAATTATGAAATAAGGGGTAAACTATCATACTATTTTATAGGTTGTGTTTTTCTAAATCACAATATTGAAATATTCAGTTTGCTCCAGGAAGGTGAGGCCAGGAGAAAGAATAAGTAATATGTACAAAGTCGTCTCCTAAAAAATGGAAGATAATGGTAACCCCTTGTGCTTGCCCCACTTCCTCAGTGTCCGCACTCTACCTCTCACATGAGACCTACCCTAAGTCCAACTTCTTCCATGATGTTCTCTCTCACCTTTCCATCCTCTACTGATTATTTCCCTCCTCAATCTCCTCTTGTACATATGTCATTATTTAACTCTCTCAATTTTTAGAAACTAAAATAATAAGCATTTTGAGAACAAGTAGCTACAATACATTTTTTATATTCCTCAAGGTCTAGATAATAAATAATAATAATAATACTGATAATAATAGCCAACATTTATTGGGTACTTAGCTGTGCTAAAGCGCATAACTTGCACTATTTGATTTAATTCTTACAATCATCCTTGGAGGGTGGTGCTATCATTATCCTCACTTTATAGGTGAGGAAACTGAGACTTACTCAAGGTTATATGGCCAGAAAATGATGAACTCAGGATTTGAAGGTATTCTGACTCCAGAGTCCATGTACTTAACTATTTCTCAAAATAATACAAAAAGCATTTACTGAACATTTACTGTGTTCCAGGCATTGAATTAAATGCATTATATGGATTACTTCATTTATTTTTCACACATATCTATGAGGTAGGTACTATTATTATCCCCATTTTAAGGATCAGGAAATTGAGAGGCAATGAGATTTTTTGTTTTAGTTTTTGTGAGAGCATTTAAGTCCTACTATCTTAGCAAATTTAAATTATATAATATAGTGTTATCACTATGGTCACCGTGTCTTAATGAGAAGTAGTGAGTTTAAACAGCTTTGTCAAGATCATATATAACCAATAGGGGCTGGAATCCAGATTGGGACCAGCCATGACGCAGTCTAGAGACCACTGAAGAACGCAGAATGCTCCACTTAATGTAGGAGTGCCTTCCATATACCAACATCCTAGTTGTTACAATTCTCTTACTTCAACCATTTCTTCCATCACATGTTCTCCAATGTCTTGACTCTCCTAGGCTAATCCTAGATAACATCCATCTTAAAGCATGGTCTTCTGAACTAGAGCAAGTATCTCAGATGGGATCTGATCAGACCACGTCATAAGTCTCATCCCACAAACAAAATTACAGGGTTCTGAAGCCAAGATCACTGCCATGCTCCTTGCCATGGCCCTCAGCCCCGAGCTCAGTGTGCCTTGTCAGTTCCTGTCTTCTGCCACAGACGTTCAGCTCCAGTTTCTGAATGTGGTAACAGTTAGGATTTCCATCTCCGTAGTGAGTGGGGTATCAGGAATGATTTCCACTGTTAATAATAGAACATCTATCAATGGCTTAAACAAAAGTGTTTATAATTCTTACATCACAGCCATCTGGACAAAGTGGCTGCGGGCATTAGCCTAGTGGCTTAGCGATGACTGGGTTGCATTGCTAGGATTCTCTTGGCCTTTTCTTCCCGGTTACAAGTTTCAGGCAAATCAAGAAGGGATGAAGGTGCTGGATGTGCCAGTTTTGTTTCTTTTTTTTTTTTTGCTTTTAGATGTACATTTTTATTTTCTTTTTTTTTAATTTTATTATGTTCTGTTAATCCCCATATATTACATCATTAGTTTTTGATGTAGTATTCCATGATTCATTGTTTGCATATAACACCCAGTGCTCCATGCAGAACGTGCCCTCTTTAATACCCATCACCAGGCTAACCCATCCCCCCACCCCCCTCCCCTCTAGAACCCTCAGTTTGTTTCTCAGAGTCCATAGTCTCTCATGGTTTGTCTCCCCCACCGATTTCCCCCCCTTCATTTTTCCCTTCCTGCTATCTTCTTTTTTTTTTTAACGTATAATGTATTATTTGTTTCAGATGGTGAGCACTGTGAATTGTGTGAGACTGTTGAATCACAGACCTGTACCTTTTTTTTTTAAGGTTTTATGTACTTATTTATTTATTTTTTCAATTATTTATTTAAGAGGGCAAGAGGGAGAGAGAGCACGTGTGAGCCGGGGGAGGGGCGGAGGAAATCTCAAGAGGAATCTCAAGTCAACTCCACACTCAGCATGGAGCCTGATGTGGGGCTGGATCTCTCGGCTCTGAGATCATGGCCCAAGCTGAAATCATGAGTCAGATGCCTAACTGACTGAGCCACCCAGGTGCCCCAGTTCTGTTCCTTTTAAAAGAAAAACAAAACTTTCCTAAAAGCGTCCTCAGCAAACTCCCCATCTGGCTCATTGGCTACAAGTGGGTCACATGGCACTTTCGGCTACAAGGAGTCTAGGGAGTTGGGGAACATGTGCTCTGACTAGCTTAGACCTTTCATAATCCATTGCTTGGCTTTGGCACATTGTTGTCCAGAAGAAGCAAAAAGGAAGAAGATCCTGGGTACCAGAGAGGCAGATATAACAGTGTCTGCCATGGTGGAGCATGAAAGTCATCTGCAGTCCTGTATCCACTGTCTAATTTGTTAGAGGATGAAATCAGTCTCTGGGCAGCAATGTATACATCCAGTTATAGCCTCCCTACCCACACTGTTGCAACCCACTCCAGTTTCCTCCTAGAACTGAAGTCCAGCTATGAATAGAAGCCATGGATGCCACTAATTCCTGCCAATCTCTTTCTCTAAACCCTGCAAGCAGTTAAAACTTCCAGCAATCTGAACAAATGTCCCTGATCTTGGACTCAGACTTGACCCTTAAGAACAAGTACTGTTTGTTGCTCGTGAAGCTCTGCATCATGCTGCATTCTACATTTCTAGATCAGACTTGCTGATCTTGGACTTGGACCTGGGTTGGATTTTGGTCTTGGCTGACTTTAGCTCAAATCCTTCTCCTAGCTGGTAACTCCCAGCATGCCTTGAAGCCCAACCCACACCACTTATGACACATAACAGACTACTAAATAAATTCACATTGAATTTCTTTGAATATTTAAATTCCCAGGATGTCAACTGCTGTCAGTAACAGCAATAGCCATCTGTCAGAAATGCTATTAAGGAAATAACCTCATTCAATGAAGACTTGTAGCAAGTTAGCTTCAATTTATTAGGCAATATGGTCAAAGATAAATGAAGTTCCATTTTTGGAAAGGAAACTTTTGAGTTTCATACATTGAATAATGGGCCACAACAACCATCAGACAGTGATAAAACAGGACAAGTTTGAATATGGGTTGATCTTGTACTGTCTGGCCAATCAACACTGAATATCAACGACCAAATTTTTAGATAAAAGAAATAAAAGGAGAAAGTCAGAAGAGTTATAGAAGAACAGGGTAGCAAATATCGTAACATCCTGTATGAATCCTGATATCTACATTCCAGGAAAATGTCTCAGCAGAAGAGTGAAAATACTTTGTTTTACCCAGGTAATAAGAATGATATAACCTGGGGCGCCTGGGTGGCTCAGTCGTTAAGCGTCTGCCTTCGGCTCAGGTCGTGGTCCCGGGGTCCTGGGATCAAGCCCCGCATCGGGCTCCCTGCTCCGCGGGAAGCCTGCTTCTCCCTCTCCCATTCCCCCTGCTTGTATTCCCTCTCTCGCTGTGTCTCTCTCTGTCAAATAAATAAATAAAATCTTTAAATAAATAAATAAATAAATAAACTCGGTATTAACAGGTCTCAATCATTATTGATGGAGTTGTGAATTGTTAAAATGTACATGGCCAGATCTATTAAAAAATACACATACGCGGGCGCCTGGGTGGCTCAGTTGGTTAAGCGACTGCCTTCGG